>NW_024423343.1:23324386-23385674 GCF_017311325.1 Ursus maritimus | reverse complement strand
TCAACTATTATTAACTATTATGCTGATGGAATGGAATCTAACCTTATACTGGCCATGTCTGGCTTTCTTCCAGGTTCAACACGATTGCCAAAGAAGAGACTGTGGTTTTATTAAGTGATCTCGCCTTTGCTCCTTAAAGATAATGTTAATGCAATAGGGAGCATCTCAACATTAAATTTTCTGTTATACATTTACTCTGTTCTAAAAAACAAAACAAAACAGAATACCTTTCATAATACCAGTACACATAAAGTAGTAATCATAGGATTTAAAACAAAGGGTAGGGGAAGTCAAATCAACAGACAACCTGAGCAAATCAAAGGTCTTGATACACAACGTATGGTGAAATTAATCTTGGCAGAGCAGAGAAAAAATGTGATCTAAACAATGTCTGTTGCTTCATTTTGACTCATTATTTCTGTGGGAATTTTGATTTGCATAAAGGTATGGCAGACTTTATGAAGCACCAAAGATTAACTCACATCACTAATCATATTTACAATTAAAAAAAAACTGACATGTGCTTATAAAATTCAAAATACTGATTTTAATATTTTGTAATTCTAAAAGGTATAAAAATGCAACTCATTTAAACTAGAAAAAATTGCTTTATATAGGTCTGTGGAAAAATGACAATTCATTATTATTTGCTCATTTATACTCCATCTCATTCCAAAATATTTAAAATCAGCTTTAAAAATAATATTCCTTTTCCAAAAATAATAACCAAGCTGAAGATACTTAATAGATACTAACGGCATGCTAGGCACTATGCTATGAGTTTCTCAAACATTATCTAATGTTATCAGCAAAACAATTCAATGAAATAAGTGATATTATCCCCATTTACATTGAGAACACCAAATTAAAAAAAATAATAATAAGTGGCTTAGCCAAATCTTATAATTAGTAAGTAGCAAAATCTTGGAGAGTAAAGATTTGTAAAGAAGAAAAACATATAAAGATAGGAAAAAAATAAGAGTGTATCACACATAAAAGATTTGCCATACATGTCAGGAGAAAAGAAAGTCATGCGTGATGTTCACATATCTGGCAGCTTTGAACCGTGATTACACTGTAAGTAATTTCAAAATTGCTCTGCGCTGCAAGAGCATTCTGGCTTTCCCATCCTTTGGTTAAGACCTTTTGGTTGAGAGTCAAGCTCTCTATCTGCATGTCTTATAGAAATCAATCTCAAACTTGACCTGTCCAAAACACTCGAATCTCTAAAAACACTCCTCCCTCCAGGCCTCCCCATATCAGTGAATGACATCACTATTCACAGGGTTGCTTGGGCCAAAAACTAGCAGTAACTCCTAACACCTCTTTTCCCTCACATGCTACTTCCAATCCATCAACAAATCGGATAGGTTCTACTTACACAATACATCTGACCTCTTCTCACCAACTCCACTGTTCTCACTCCAGTTGGATCCACCACTGTCTTTCATGTAGATCACTTTCACCCAGGCCCCCTTAATATCACCTGGCTTGTACTACAGCTCCCTTTGTCTATACTCCACGGAGTATCCAGAGCGGCCCTACTCTTCTCCCTATTCATACCACTATAACCATACTGGTCTCTTTGTTCCTCACCAAATAAGCAATGTTTTACAATTCTCAAGAATGATCCTGATACATATTTGGTAAATCTAATGCTTTATGTAACAGAACATTTTTGGCTGCCAAATCTGGGGCCCAAAAAGTAATCTACACTCTCTAGACCCAATTCTGTTTTGTAATCACTCATATGCATGACAACCTTTATTTTGTAAAGGGAAGAAGAGGGAGGAAATTGAACTAAGGGTAACAGATAGTATAGAGGTGAAAGTACGGCCTAGTATCTGTTCTCTGTGGGACTCCTTGCCTGAGATTAAATGTTTATAGTAAAGGAATGAAGGCCAAAAAAATGATGTAGCTTTGTTTCATGAGAAATGACAATCTGGAAAAGAGATTACAGCTACAAACTGATCAAGAGGCACTTCCTTATATTCTAGGCACTAGAAGAGGTTTTGTTTTTTTTTTATTTTTTTAAGATTTTATTTATTTGAGAGAGAGGGAGCTAGAGAGAGAGAGAGCATGAGCAGAGGGAGGGGCAAAGGGAGAGGGAGAAGCAGACTCCCCACTGAACAGGGAGCCCCATGTGGGGCTTGATCACAGGACCCTGAGATCATGACCTGAGCCAAAGGCAGATGCATAACTGACTGAGCCACCCTGGCACCCTTAGCAGAGTTTGTTTAAAGCCCAGATGATATGGTATGGCAGAGTGGGGGAAAGGGTTTCCTACAAAAGAAGCCACATATGGCATCCTTGATATGAGAACTGATTTCCTCCTTAGAGGCAGTGAAAACAAAGGATCTTTGTCAAGAACTTGAGCTATAGATGTGAACATTCAGGAGCCAGGGGAGGAATGGCAAGGCAGTATGTGGTAGTGACAATGAAGAGAATGGTTTTCAGACAGGTATGAAGTGATAGTGGGTCACAGGGGTAACTTGGAACACTGTGAAGAAGGCTAAATTCCATGAATCAGGCCAGTGGGGTTGCTACTAGGGAGCCTGAACTACCTTAATCTACCGACTAAAGTATATGTGTCTTTATATGAAAGTCACAGGCTGGTGAGATCTGTTAACATCAAGGTTCACCTATAGGCATCTAGGTTCTGCCTATAAGTGGAGCCCAATTTTTTTTAATTCCATTTCTTATATTTTTTTCTTTCTAATGGAATCTAAATGAACAAGATCTTTTGTGTCATCAGCTCTAGACTCATTTACTTTGACACTTACACTTTTATTTGATGCTCTGGTCATACATAGAATTACATAATACAGTGAAACGACTTTATATCATACCTCATTTTCACCAAGAAATAAACCAATTTAAAAACAAGTTCTCTAAAAATAAATTGGATGTGTAATTAGTTAAAAATTGGATGTAATTAGTTAAGCTTATAAAAAAGGGAAATTTGGACATAGACATGCACAAAGGAAGAAAGCCAGTGAACGTGAAGGCAAAGATTAGGGTAAGGCATCCAGAGGCCGAGGAATGCCAAACTATCAACACCTAGAAGATAAGCCTGGAAGAGATTCTCCCTCCTATCTCCCAGAAGTAATCAACATTGCTGACACCTCGATCTTGGAGATCTAGCCTCCAAAACTCTGAAACAATAAATTTATATGGTTTAAGCCACCCAGTCTGTGGTACTTTGATATAGCAGCCCTATAAAATTAATACAAACTCAGATGAGATACATTCCATGGACTTCAAAGGAAATGCACAAGTGATCAAGAAACTACTGTAAGAACCTTTTGAAATACTTAAGAGACAAGGAAAGGTGCCAAAACACCAGAGGTAGGCTATTTTTATAACTATTTAAAAGCAAAGGATATGAACTCTGCAAATCTCAGATAAATAAACTTGCAATGAACCCATTAACATTAGTAGGCAAATGTTTATGTAACAACTTCAAAATGGGTTCCAATATGGGTTCACTAAAATTAGTATTTTTATTGTTGATTCAATTATTAGGCTGGGAGATAAAGAAAATGTGAACTTTGTCTATCCTGAACTTAAGTACACTTTTGACGAAACCTCTCACGATATTCTTGAGGTCAAAATAGAGAAACATGCAGGAAATAATACGAGTTAGGTACATTCATAACAGGTTGAACAACCACACCCAAAAAGAGTTGATTAGGGAAAGATGTTAACCTGAAGAGAAGTCTCAAGTCCTATGCCACAGGGCTACTTTAACAGGAATGAAAAAAAAACATGCAAGGCATATTTATCAAACGTGTGGATGACACAAGCTGATAAGGATACCTGATCCTCTGAATGGCTATGTCTGGATTCCACAAATTATCTAACTGAGGAAACACTGAAGGAATTAGAGATGTTTAAATAGAAAAAGAACAGGAAGATAGACATGAAAGCTCAAGGCTAGACATATGGAAGATGTAGGATCAACAAAGTTCTTGCATGAAAGATCTGGATCTTAATAAAAGAAATAATACTTTACTTCTCTCTGCTACTATCATTCTAGTTCTAATATGATATTTTTACCTAACTATTACTGGTTTCCTCATGTCCACTAGTTTTCCCATTTCTTCTCTTGCAATTTTCTAATCCATGCCCTAAAAAATAAGTTAAAGCATCTTTTATAAATTGTAACCATAGTAGCCTGCTCTATTATTTCAAGGTACAATTATGGTTATATTAAATGTTTACTTTAAATGTAACTGATTAGCATTCTCACTTGCCCTAGAAGTGAAGACTGTACCATCCTTCATAGAAGAGTAGAAAGTACTGATTATTTTGCTACCTCCAAGGCTACTGGTCTTTTATCACCCATCAGTACTGGTCCAGTACTGGCTCCCTATTCAAGCCACAGTGGTTTACACTTACCATTTTCAACTGCTCTTCCTCAGTGTACAAACTACCCTCAGGACATCTACACTACTTTCCAGCATCAGCCCCAGGAGCACAAAAGCTCTTCTGAAAGTTGGTCCCCAGCCTGGGTTCCATTTTTGTGTCTTCAAGTAAATCTTTCCTCAAGGTATTTTTATTTCAGAAGCCTTATTGCCCTTTCTTGAGACTGGGTTTTCTGGGGGCAGGGCCACATAGCTCCATCCCATCAGAGAGCAGGTATTAGTTCTTTCTCTCCCAGAAGGCCCTGAGCATCTTATGTAAATTGACCTCCTCCTCCCCAGAAACCAGCTTTACAGAGCAGAACATACCTGCATTCCCTGGAGGCAACAGTCTTACATTAATGAAGTCAGAAAACTTTCTACTCTAAGACAATGGCTGTGTACTTGTTCTACATTTCCATTACTAAGAAAGTCATTTAAGTAATACTGAAAATGAGCCTTTCTAAAATTAAAAATCCACCCCCCCCCCGCAAAAAAAGCCCATAAATCAAATCCTGCCAAGTCAGCGTTCAAAATCTTTCAGGAGCTGCTCATTTGCATTAGGTTAAAAATACAAACTTCTGTGATCTACAAGAAAGTATAATGTCAGAAGCCTCCCTTCCTACCTCCCCAGCCACCAGTCCCATCCTTCATCTTGTTCAGAAATATGAGGCCCGCTTGTCTTCTTTCACTTCTTTGATGAACAAAAACAACTTTTGCCTACCTTAGGGTTGTTGCATACAATATATACACCAATCTAGCATACTCCACAGCTCTGTGTGCATCCCCTTCTTACTGACTCTTCAGCTTAAATTTCACCTGTTCTACATATTCAGCGTAAACTAAGGTCCTAATGCTCTTTTTCATTGCCCCGTGTTTCTTATACTTTGCAGCACCTATCATAAATCATTATTATACATTTCTGTGTATGCTTAATTTTTAATGCCTTCTCCCAAATTGGACTATAAGCTCTATAAGGACAGAACAATGTTTAGTTCACTACTATAAGGCAAGTTCAGTGCCTGGCACATAAAACATCAGGAAATATTTCAAAACTGAATAATAACTAGGAGTGCCCGACAACAGAACCACCAATGTTCAAGGCTTGGAAAAAAAATCTTCAGTGTACATCAAGGGTTTTGCAGAAGGATCTCCTGAATTAGAAAGTAACATCAACTACACAAACTCTAACTTTCTAATTCTGAAACTAATACTTGAAAAATATAGTCTGCTATATGGATTCTAAGAAGAGGAGGTCATTATAATCTGGAAAGTCAGTTCAAGGAGAAATTACCTACGATAGAAGTGACATAGAACTTAAGAGAAATCTTTCACTTGGAATGGCACAAGATAGAGAATTTCAGAGGTGTGGAAGTGAGCAAAGGCAAACATAAAAACAGAAATGAGAATACCTTATGTTAGAAGATCAATCTGACTCATTGAGAGAGGCATGGGATAACAGGTTAGGCAGAAATGGTAAAGTCAGGTGATAAAGGGTCTGAACTGAGTTCCATCTCTTGATCAGAAAAGTAATTAGGGAGAGTCATCATTATGATGAATATGTTAGAAGGAAAAGTAGCCAGAGATAAAGGGCCAGTAAGAGGCTACTAATCCACCATAATAATTACGAAGCTCAAAGTAAAGATGGGGATGATATTCTACATATCAATTACATAAACCAGAGGTCTGCAAAAAGACCACAGTTTCCATAAACTACAGTGGGAGACAGGGATTACCACAGATAGCTGCAGGAGCCCAGGAGGATACTCAGCATTTGCAGAGGCCAGGGCTGGGGGGGAGGGTGACTCAAGGGAACTGGAGAAAAGACTATTTCTCAAATCTGTACAGAAGCAGAATATTTTAGCAACCAGTATAATGTACCTGTGAGTGCTGGGCGAATATTTCAGCCCCAAGTAAAGAAAGCCTAGATGAGACAAGGAACAGTGGGATAAGAGAGTACAGGATCAAACCAAGAGAAATCTTAAAGAAAAAAAAAATAAGAAACTAGAAGACTAAGTATCAGAAACAAAGAACACTAAGTAATCAGTGAGTTCAAGATCTTAAGCCTGAAGAACCCTACAGAGTAGAGGGTTGTATTAATGACAGGGATAAGATATTTTGGAAAAAGAATAAAGTCGAGTGAAATGGCATAGAAGAATTCTGAGTTTTTAATCTGTTGAGCTCAAAATGTTACTTATAGTTATTTCTAAACATCCTAAAGGCAACTAGAAACATAAATCTTAAATTCAGAGCTCAACTCAAAGTTGCAGACTTTGAGAAAAACTAAAGAAAAATCAGTATAAATGTGATAACTGCAGATAAGCTCTTTAAGTGAACATTATGATGAATGATTGATAGAGATTTTATAATAAAGTAAATTAAAACTGACCAAAATATACCATTAAATTAAAAATTAGGATGTTATATAATATTACAAACTGAACAAATCATTCAATAAACCCAAAATTCATTTAAAATAGTCACTCTTGGGGCGCCCGGGTGGCTCAGTCAGCTAAGCTTCTGACTCCTGATTTCGGCTCAGGTCATGATTTTGGGGTCCTGGGATTGAGCCCTGCATCAGGCTCCATGCTCAGCACGGAGTCTACTTGTCCCTCTCCCTCTGCTCCTCCTCCTGCTTGTGCACTCTCTCTCAAATAAATAAATAAATAAAATCTTTAAAAAAAATAAAAATAAAACAGTGACTCTCAATCCAGAACACATCCTACAATCATTTGGGTAATTTTTAAAAATATACTGATTGTGGGGGCACCTGGATGGCTCAGTCAGTTAAGTGTCTGACTCTTGGTTTGGCTCAAGTCATGATCTCACGTTGGGTTGTGAGATCAAGCCCTGCATCAGGCTCCATGCTCAGGGGGTAATCTGCTTCAGATTCTCTTTCCTTCTCCCTCCCCCTCCCCTCTGCTTTTACTCTCAATTTCTCTATAAAATAAAATTTTTAAAAAAAATCTAAAAAAATAAAAAAATACGGATTGCTATGGACTGAACTGTAACCCTGCAAAATTTGTATTTTGAAGCCCTGACCCACAGTGTGATGGTATTTGGAGGTGGGGCCTTTTTGGGAGATCATTAGGTTTAGATGAAGTCATGAGGGTAGGGTCCTCATAATGAGGTTAGTAACCTTCAAAGAAGAGATACAAGAGAGCTTCCCCTCTCCCTCTCTCTCCCAACCCACCTCGTCATCCTTTCTCTGCCTTGTGAGAATGCAGTGAGAAGGCGTGTACAAGCTGGGAAGAGTCCTCACCAGACCCAACCATGCTAACATACTGATACTTGAACAATTAAATGAGAATCACCGAATTAAAAAATATTCTAAAACTGCAAAAATAACTATATCCAAATTAGTCACCTAATGTAATTGAAGTATTCTGATGGGAAGATCTGTGACCTAGGAAAAACGTGTTCTACACATAGTGAGCGCTCTATAAATGTTTGTTACATGAACAAAATGTACGAATGAATGAGAAATGCACGTGTGACTGACTGAATAAAATGATCTTGTAAGAGAAAAGTCAACACAAGCTGAGAAAATTTAAAAATTTAATCTTCACTGAAAAGGTACACAATAATACTTATCTAGATGATGAAAACAGTTTAAACACTGAAGAGTCAAAAATCTAAAACTATGCATATATTACTTATTTCAATCATACAATGACCCCTTTAATTGTTCAATGGTAAATAATACACATTTCAAAGATCAACTCAAAAAATATTTTTACGAAAATTAATACAACTTTGAGATTGCCTTTTTATTTAGTTTTACTTAAGTTTGTTATGATAGATGTCTATTAATGAAAGGCTAAAGAAAAATTGGACATTTCAATTTATACTAAGTTGTATACCTTGCTATTCCACTAAATCTAAAGAAAAATAAGTTTTTGCATGTATTTCAGCAGAATCAAAACTCAGGAAAAATTCCTAATTTAGTATTTTTAGCTCATCTAAGGATATTGTTTCCATTTACTAAAAACAGAGTTAGAGATATTTAAAATAACATATAAATATTATGAATCGGAGTAAAAGAATTCCATATGCAGTTTCCTTGATACCAGTTGATATTTGTAAGGAACCCATGTCTAGGTTACAATGACTACTTAACATCATGCCTTTGAGAAGATAATGTGGAAAATACGCCCAGAAAAGCTTAAGAGAGGAAAGGAAGAAGAAGCTATAGCTGAAATCTCTAAAAACAACACCCCATTCTCTGAGGATAACTTGTTTGATCAAGATAACATCATACTCAAAACCTGATACAAATTGCACAAACTTAATATGAAGCTAAAAGATCGACTCTAAAAATATCTAAGAATATCTAAAAATATCTAAGAATAGCAACTCAAGCCTGGCCCTCAAAATAAAGTTTCTGATAATTATATGTAAAATTTATCTGATTATCAAAGCAACAAGCCTCACTATATAAAATCGGTAAACATAGAGATATATAAACACCCTCAAACCTACCCTGACTTGTAACATTTTAGCATGTCTCCCCCTGTCATATCTTTTCAAGGAGAGTTGAGACTATATGTATATTAATAAACAAATTGTAGACATATATAATATATACTATATACTATTTACTCCTCTAAATTGGTATAAGCATTTCCCATTTCATTAAGAAAATCTTCATCAATGTAATTTTCTAATGTTACATAATATTTCATCTATAGAATAACCTTAATTTACTTAAGCACTGTTTCCAAAAATAATTTCCAATTATAAATCTTAGTGACTGTATTTACGCATAAAGTTCTGTCTGTATCTATGACTAGTTTCTTAAGATTAGAGTGTTAAAAGAGGCACTAGCATTAGGAGGTCAAAACCTCGTGTGGACATGATAAGGGTCCTGATAAATACTAAAAAAATTTCCTTCCAAAATGGGGCACCAATTTATACTTCTATGAGTATGAGTACCAGGCGAAAACACCAATGTTACTAATAGTGGTATCAATCAAACCAATACAATGTTAGCAATGTAAAATAATCTCAGTAGTTTTAATCTTTTTTTAAGATCATGGACGAAACATGTTTCTTGTTATAATGTGTATTTCATGATTGCAAATAGGGATGGACGCTTCCTTCTTTTTCTTATTTTTAAGACATTTTAAGATGAGTTTGCTCATCTTAAAGCTGTTTACTCATGAGATAAAAATTTTGAAAAGTGCCAATTAAATATCAGTCACTGAACGACTAAGCTATTACTATGTTTATACTTTAAGAAATAATGCACTGAATAGGTAGCAAAATGAAGGTTAATGGTATAATTTATGTAATAACATGGTGTACTGTACTAATTAATACAATTGTGGAATCATTCTAGATGTTCAAGTGAACTACTGTGGTTCTAAAACTATGCAATAATTGGAAATAATCAGACTTATAATCTAAAATGACATAATGTTTTAAAACATAATATTTTATTAGTAAATAATCATATCTAAATAATCGAAGTAAAATTCCATCTCTGCTATAATTACCAAATAGATAAAATAAAAATAAAATTCTGCACAGTTAAGCAAATAGTTATACTATATAACCTGTAAAATAAAATGTAATACCAATTCTCTTTCTCTGGGCTTTTTTTTTTTTTTCAACTATCTTTACTTTTGCTGACAATAATTTAAATCCCAAGGTTCATTCCTGATTTAGTATTTCTTAACTGTCCAGAAACCTCCACATCCTTAGCCTTTATGTCCAGGAGATAAATTACTTGGATAACTTTTAAAGTCAATCATATCCATGAGATTATATGACTTAATAAAGTATAGTGATTTTAATTAAAAAAACTAAGTCCCAATTTCTTCATGGATAGAGGGAAGAGTGATTCCCATATTAGATTTACTGTGTTACAGAACCTGGCAACAGCCCGCAGAAGTGTTCAATAAACATTATTCCCTTAGTTTTCACTCCTCCCTCTCCCACCCTTCTATCAGTATATACTTGTTGATAAATCAATTATTTATTTGTAATTAGATGTGCGATAAAATAGGATATGATTACATACTTACAATATCCATCACCAAACATTTTTACACTCTATTAACAGCTGAACACAATCTGCTACAGTATAGGATCATATGAAAGGACCCTTTTCCAATTCAATATTAAAAAAGAAAAGACATTTTGCAAAAGAATAATTTTTGCAAGGGTGATTAAAATAGTTAATATGTATTAATTAACCTCAAAATATCCCAGAAGTTAGATCAGCTATATCATTCTATACCAATGGTTCTAGACTTTCACTGTGCATCAGTTTATTTAGGGAAATTGATGAATCTTTGATGCCTGAGCCCCACCCCTGAAGATTTTGATTAAATTGGTCTGGAATGGCCCAAAGCATCAGTATTTTTTAAACATCCCCAGATTTATTCTAATGTGTAGCCAGAATTGAGAACCCCTGAACTACATATTACTTAAGAGGAAATAAGTTACAGAGGAGTAAAGTGACTTGCAAATTTTGTAAAGGAAGTCAGTAAAGAAGCTGAGACTAAAATCCAAGTCTCCATTTATAGGAATTATGAGAAAATCTCATTCTATAGTCAAAAGAGGTTTGAGCATCTGATATTATATAACCTGGAAATATTTTAACACATTAATGAGACAGGCACCACATTTAATCTGCATTTAACCTTATATACAATGCTTATAGTCCACAAAAGGTCACCCTTACTGTTGCCATGAATGGTCTCTTCATTATGCTACCTTAATTACAGAACTAATATTTCTTTTGCTTTTTACTCTGAAGAATTTTTTTTAAAAAAAAACACTCAATGTCTAACATAAAGATTAGCGAGTACTTTTTGCTATATAAAGAGAAGTCAGTCTTTCTTTTTAAAGATTTTATTTACTTATTTGAGAGACAGAGAGAGACAGAGAAAGCACAGAGAGAGAGAGGGAGAGGGAGAAGTAGACTCCCTGCTGAGCAGAGAGCCCCATGAAGGGCTCGATCCCAGAACCCTGAGATCATGACCTGAGCCAAAGTCAGGTGCTTAACTGACTGAGCCACCCAGGCCCCCCAAGAAATAAATCTTTATAACGAATCTATTCTATATAAAAATGAACAGACAGAGGAAAAGATGTGATTAGAATCACTGCCTTAGATGATGGGCAAAGAGTCTCCAAAGCAGAGTGGCTCTCTTACTCTGTCCTGGTTAAAACCTGTTTGTCTAGGGATTGGCTCAGATGCTCCAGTTCCAGCTTCCCAGCCTTCCAAGGTGCTGACGTGACCTCAGTTGTCTCTTTGCTGGAGCTGGATCCAACTAACAAAATCCAACACATGCAGGCACTTGTTTCTCCATTATCCAGTGCCTTCAAGGGCAGCAGAGAATCAGAAATCAGTCACCTCTTCTAGTCCTGCCCTTCATAGTTTTTATCCTCAATCTTTAAACACTGCCCAAAGGCTAATAGGCAGATGGACGTGTCAATGATCTGTGGTAGAATTAACCAAATGGAAGACAAAATATAAATCCAACTAAATATTAACTAGTTGAATAGCAGAATTTTAGAGTAGGAAAGCATCTAGCAAACCAACCAAGTTTACCCATCCACTGATGAAGATCCAAAGGCTTATTTCATTGAGGATCTACATGAGGAAAGTTACCCTCTGTCCTTCTCTTCCCAACTGACTCCCTCTCTCCCTTCCTTTCTATTTTTCATTTGTAAAGATAAAGAGAAAATAGGCTATTGAAGAGGCAGGGAAGGGGAAAATTATCTTAAGTATTACTTTATTTGATGCAAACATGATATACATGCTTCTTAAGAGCTGAATATCTATGTCCACATGAAGAGTAGGGATGTTATTGAAAAATCACTTCTCAGGGCACCTGGGTGGCTTAGTTGGTTATGTGTCTGACTCTTGATTTCAGCTCAGGTTCATGATTTCTTGGGGTAGAGTCTGCTTGAGATTCTCTCTCCCTCTCTCCTTTTGCCCCTCCCCCTGCTCTCTCTCTCTCTAAAATAAATAAATAAAATCTTAAAAAAGAAAAATCACTTGTCATCTCCTTTTTGGGAAGGTTTCCACTTGACAAACAATATCAACTGTAACTTGAACTCATTATCCCTAAAACTCTGCAGTATCAGTAATTGATAGGTCAAAACTGACAGGTGTGATGAAGACTCATCTTAATCTCCTATGCCCATTAACCACTAAAGATCTATAAATACTTGAGCTTTCTTCTTTTACCTCCAACTAGCTCCTCATCTTAGAGGACAATATGCATAAAAATATTAAAATCTACAAAAACATAACATTCTCTCTTTTCCTTCTATTACTAAAAAAAAAAAAAAAAGTCCTAAAAATCTGGAATATAAATTAGAAAACACCATCTCCTATCCTAACACACAAAATTTACATGTTGAACAACACCTCCCCCCATTCTAAAGATGAGAATGAAGATAATATGGAACCCACTCCAATGTGCTTTTATAGCACTGAGAGAAAGCAAACTTGTACCCAGCACATTAGAAGCACTTAATAAATGATACATAGGTATACAAACTGCTACTTCAGATGCAATAAAATGTTAGCTTTCCTTTTTACTTTAGTTTCCTTTAGAAAAATTATATGGTTATTTACACGAGTAGGTTAGTTATATAAGTTGGGTTGGGATATATTTACATTTTAATGTATAGCGTTTAAGGTAATTGATGCTGGGCACATAGATGACTCTCCTCATGTCTTCTAAAGCTGAGCTTGCCAAACAGTCTGTGAAGGACACTTTTGTTTTAATTTCCAATTCGTCTCAAATAAATACCTTCATATAATGCAAAAAAGTGAAATTTGAAAACTACAAAATACAAACTTGCAATTTTTATTACTGTGTCAAATTTTTACAAAAGTTTTAAACAACACTTACTTAATTCCTATATTTATTTCCAGACAGATGGGTAATAAACATTTCCCAGTCCACAGACCACATATCAAGGACGCTGCATATCTTTGTGACAGAGAATACACTCTTGATTTTAGAAATGATGGACAGTGACTGCTTTGTAATAAATTAAAATTAGAAATTAAAAATCCTTCTCATTAATGATGTTTCACCTACATGGATCTCAATTCAAATTAGGTACCAATTTTGAAAAAGCAAAATAGCCAGTATACTTTATTCACCCCTTAATAAAAACCACGTATTTAATTTATGATCTTAAAATGTCATTGAATGAAGAAACTGGATTTTAAGTGAATACCGATTTAGAATAGAGTAGTATAGTACAGAATAACTTCTATACCATAGAATAGTCACTAAATAAACTATGAAAAACAAACAATAAAAGTAACCTGAAAGGTTTACACTTAAATAATAAAAAAAGAAGTTCCTCACACTAATCTAATTACAATATATTTTCGACATTTGGCAACTTTAACAGGACCTGTTGCTACTTCAGGTAGTTTAAATAAAAAAAAAAAAAGTGTTATGTACCAGTTAAAGGGAAGTGCCAATAACATAAAGCCAACGAAGTCAATAATATAGTAAAACGTTTAGTTTTTCCTACTGAACATATAATACTTATTATGTATTTTATCTTCTTTTATGGTTTCAACTCTTATCAGTTTTGGCATTAATGCAAATAACAATACAGACCCTACCAACACGGTTGAACTTTACTAGGGTTGACCATTTATATACTTCTATCCCTTTATTGATGAAAGAAAATCTCCTGTATTCCTATCGCTAACAAGTTAATAATACAATAAAACAAAGTGAGATGGAAGAAAACATTCTTGTGTCTATAATGACAAGGTTTGGTTTATCAGCAATATCACTTCATACTTTTAAGCCTGTCTTCAAAAAGAAATCTCAGACCATGAAATGTTTTCACTGGTTATTTAAAAGACTATTATATAGTAATTAGGATTAGAGATGAAAGTGAGAGGCAGTCTCTCAACCAGCATTACAAGTGATTTCTCCAGTCTGAAAGACTTTTTTCTTCTTTCATATGTCCAACGAAAACTTCCTTACATAAGGAAGTCCAGCAGAGGAATCAGAGATGGAACCGAATAGACAGCCTCACTCCAGTCTGCTTTAAGAAAGCGCTAGGAAAAGGACTGGTGATCTACAAGCTTTCTCCACACGAAGGTCTTCTGGTGACTGACACGACCCACTGTGAAGATGATTCTGAGGTTATAAAAGCAAATCAGTTCCAGAAAGAGAAGAGCATTTCCTAGGCCCAAATTAAATTCATATTTCATTTCAAAAAGCAATGTTCAAAAAATGTTTAATATCCAAAAATGAAAATAAGTTTTAAGACCCAAACGTATAAGGCCACAGTCAGCTATCGAATGAATACTCCAGTGCCTTTCTGAGTACTTTTAATCAGTGTCTGTATTCCATCACACATGAAACACGGTACAGCTTGTTCCACGTTTGATCCAAGATGCTAATGATAGTAGCTGTGGCAATCCAATCAGCAGCACAAATGATAGCACATTCACACCTAAAGTGCAAAGGAACATTCTTACCACTTTATTCTCACTTTAGCTCAGTCTAAAGGACAGGAAATAATGTCATTCCTCCCTTAACAAATAAACCTGCCATTTCAGATAACTGATCCATGACGGGTTACTAGTATTCAAAACCGACACTTAGAACAGTGTCACCACGCAAGCCAATAGGAAGTGATTTCCAGGCTGTAGACTTGAATCTGCTCTACAGATTTTTCACTCTGTGGGTAAAACCAGGAAAGAAGCACATTTGATACCTATTTTTAAAGTTATAGCAATTTTCATTTTTTCAATTATAATCTATTTAAACTGGAATTTGTGACTGGCATCTTTCAGATGGGACAGATGTATACTCCCAGAAATAATTGACTACTTTCTGTACCCAGGAAAGCCAAGGTGTGGTACTGTGAGTAGTTGCCAAGATATTTGTTTGCCCAACTTTTATGCTGGAGCAAAGGTAGTAAGTAAGCTCTTGAAGCATAAAGTGAAAGTGGAAAAAGAAAATTTGCAGACTGAATTTCCAGTACTGAATTAAAATGCACAATGCTATACCTGACCATTAAGTGCAGTCCACACAAAAACAAACCAGAGCAGTTCATAATTCACCAACGCAAGTTTGGAGGTTGTTTCTGCACCTCTCCTTTGTTTCTGACATAGAAGCAATATGAAATTTTAAGGAGAAGAGGTCAGTCTCTTAAGATTTCAATAACTCATTACCAGTAATAACAAAAAGAATACATAAAAACCCACAGCATACAGCAAAATGGGTTTCAGTAAGACTATATACACTATTTAAGGGGAAGGGTCTCAGTTATTTCAAATCTACAGAAAAATATACTCTTTATTTAACTAATAATGTAATATTTTACTCTTTCTGCCATATTCCCGCTATAGCAGAGGAAGGGGCGGCAGAGAGGACAGCAGGGCTTCCTCAGCATATCCCTGCTGATGTACAACAGCATGTATAAAGGTATCAAAAGGGAAGCCAGTGTGACAAGTGAGGTAGATGAAGAGCTCTTTTTTACTCTAGAATACTGTGGGGTAGGCAGTCATGGAAAAATTAGAGAGAAGACATGGCATGGAGGTAATGAAATAATCTGAGGCTCAAATCCATAAAGTGGCCACAGTAATGGTAATAAAAACAGTAACAATGAAAAATTACTAAGCACCCATCATGTTCTAAATACTATATAGGAGGTTTAAACATACATTTAATCTAATTCTAATTGTCTTAACAAGTGTTATCACTTCTCTTTATATAGGCAAGTCAAGTGAGGCTCAGAGATAATTAATTTATTCATACAAGGTCACTCAGAAGCTAATTATTCTTTTGGGTAAATAATGATAGATTGTGATAACTAATGACAGACATGTATACATGTTTATCACAGCTAATAGAAGCTTTTGGATTTTAACCTGTGACTGACTGTCTCCAAAGCCTGGACTGACGACTTAATTAAAAAAATCATAAAAGCCTAATCAAAAAATATTTTATTAATACTTACAGAAGATAATCCTCTGATTTGTCAAATCAACAACTAAAAAGGAAAGGCTTAATATAAGCTTAGTGGACACTTAATAAATGTACACTGAATGAAAAAAATGAATGAATGAACACAAGACAACACAGGATAGGCGGTTTTTTTTGTTATGTTTTGTTTTTTAAGTAAAGAATAGGAAATCTCTTTAACCTTTCTTATTGCTACTTCCATTCCCTGAAAGGAAATGTCTTCTTAAAATAAAATTACATCTTAATCTTCAATAAGTGTTCATTTTGTAAACTTTGGATAATTAGGGAAAATAAGAGCATAATACAATACTTGAAGGGAGCTTAAGAATGAGCTATTTTAAAGTATATGTAGATTTGCTAAAGACGCTAATTGTTATACCTTAGAACAACTATAACAGAAATACACATTGTAAAATCACTAATCACAAACACAGGGATCAGATTTTTAAGGAAAAAGTTAAAACTACTTTGAATTTTCTAAAAAAAAAATAATATATTTTGAAATGTACTGAATAAAAGGAATGTTATGTCATATATAAATGATGCATATTATTTTCTGCATTAAAAATTTGTTTCCTTTATTTTAATGCTCACACACTTCAGATTCTATTTGTAATAGAGATAAAATAGAAGAAGACAAAAAGAGTTAACCATTCCATACCCAGAGGTACTGCAAACTTTCAGAAACGTATTACTAGTAACAGTTAAAATAAAACCTGTTAGTCTCTGAAGCTACCTCACAACTGTTTTAAAAGTTTTGTTTTGCTCTGGTTTTAAAGCTTAGTGTAATCCGTCTACCACTGCTTCCAACGGCAAAAAACAAAGAATGAAAACTCAAATACAACAGTAAACCACAGGACAGAGACAAGGCTCTCTCAGCTCATTCCTTAACAAACTTGTTGATGGTCCTGTCTGCACCATCCTAACGCCTATGTTTCTCTGGCCTTGAGCCAAGAGTATCATTTTACTCTGAGTGAAGAGAAAGAGTTTCATTCTTCCAATCTTGTACTACTTTCACCTCGACCTTGTAATCTTGTTTTTCCACATTTTCTAACTACTCACACAAAAGACTTACCCCTAAAATATTCATACAGGATAGGAAAAGAAAAGAATGGGAAGGAGGCGTTCTCTTTATAGATAGTACTCATAGTACTGGGCACTATTTTAAACACTGATAAGGGCAAGCATGGAAGCAGGGACTCTGCTTGCACCCAGTGAATTCAGGTAATGTATCCATTGTTCCACATTGCTATGGTCTGGTGACAAGAACCCCAACTAGAACAAGCTTGCCCTGCATTTTCCTTTGCATTTAGATGCCAACTTTGATAAGGTCACGCCTTAAAAGATCCACATAGCATGCAACACACAGATAGCAATAAAGCCTTCAGCCATTCCCATACTCAGATAAGACAGTAAAAAGAGGAAATCAGAACAACATTCACATACACAAATAGATTTACACAGCCAACCCATTTGTAACTACAGCTATCTAGATCCGTCCTCACACCAGGGACTAAGTGGGGCCAACAAGAGTAGTGGAGAGATTCCACCCCTCCTCCCAGCCCTGCTTCTAATTCCAGAACTTTCTCAGAAGAACTCATTGCTTTTCCTCACTAGGCTCCTTTGAGGAGTATCCAAAAAAACTCCTTCATTGCTGTTTCTTTCAATTCCAATGACTCCCTAAAATGTCCAATTCCTGACCCTTAATTTCCCTGAACCTCCCAAAAGATTTGACTCTTCTCCTGCTGTAGAGCTCTCTCCCATGAGCTACCCATAGAAACCAATTCCCCTGACTGCCTTCCCTCCCAATCATTCCCCAAAGATCCAATCCACTTCTCCCCTACTGTTTTCCTTTCCAACTGCTCCCAAAAGAACCTGACATCACTATTAGTTAAAATACACAAGAGGTTTGGGAAGGAGGAGAACGAATACCACTGTAGCAAAGAAACACACACACACGCACAATGAAGAAATGGCATTCTAATTCCTGAACTGGTTTTTCTCTTATCTGAAAGTTTTGTTTATATACAATACTTCATATCATCTCTGATATAAACTTTTCCAAATGGCTTGATGAAGTGATTTTATCTAAAACATTTAAAGAAGAGTAATATATGTATGTGAGTGTGTATATATATATTTTTCCTAATAAAAACAACACAACTTACAGAAAGCTTACTAACTTATAAAATTGTGACAAAAATCAAAACTGGAGTGCAAAGACTCAAGTGGAAAAGACTCAGGTTATGGAAATCAGAATTTTGAAAACAAAGTTCTTTAGCCAAAACTACGGATAGATTGGCATCATGCTCAAAACTCCTGTTGGAAAATGCTATGCTCTAGCTCACAGTTTAATCGAACTGTCAGAAATTCTTTATTTCATTATAATGTTTGCACTAAGATTTAGGAGTTTTGAAACAACTTCACTTACAGTATTTAATTTTTGCCTACTTCAGATACTAAAACGCCTCTGGACAAAAAATAAATGTATAATTTGTTTGAAAACTTGTTTTTTCAGTCTATATGTATTTTTATAGCCAGAAACACAGTGATAAGAATTAAATGATTCCATTTTGCCTTTTAAGATATAAATTTACTTAAACATTCTTTATTTAAATTGTTAAAACTTCAAAATTGGCTATTTTAAAAACAAAACACAAAAAGCATTCCTATAATGACTGAAAAATAATGAATCAAATAATTAGTATTCAAATATTTTAACACGGATCCTCTAATTTTTTTTCCTGTGGTTTCTAAAAAGATAATTTACGGAAAAAGGAGATCAAACTCTTCCTTTTTAATTTAGGACATCCTTGCTTTTTCTAAACGAAAAGATGGTCTAACTACTTTTAAGAAAAAAATACTTATTTTTAGATTTTCCATTCTGACACCAAATTTCTAAAAGCCCTTTGTTACATGGAAAATATAAGAGTAAAGGGTCCCCAAATCTCACTCTCTTATATCTAGTTCATAGTACTATGGTGAAGACGCTAAATGATGCATATGTTTAAGATATAGTGAATATGTAATACTTGGATAAATATAGTAAAAAGTATCTAATTTTTAGATACTTTAGCACTGAAAGATTTTAAAAAATTTATTGTAATTTTCATTCAGAATATCGCTTTCATTTCACCGATCAAGTCATCATATGGTAAAGAACAGATATATCATGCTATTAATGGGAAACAATCATATTTGTAGAAATTAATTATGTCACATGGAGGGGGAGCAAATTAGCCTGCCCAGATTCAGAAACAACACTTAAGGTTCCCTCAGATACATAATAAAAGAGGACCATCCCAAAGCACTTGGACTGTTCATAAAGGACAATCAAAACAATGGTCCTCTGAAGACTGTAATCCCTTGCCCTTGAGAACTTTAAAGCTTAACAAGGCAGAAAAACAAAACAAAACATAAATTTCTTATTTGAATGAGATTTATTACATTTATTTCAAAAAAGTGATGATAATGATAAGGTCTCATGGTTTCAAATTTGTAGCTTTTGAAGGAGGGGAATATGAACTCCAGGCAAACTGTATGCCTCATTTTAAGTGTGGGTGCAGACATTCATTTTTCCAGTTTCCATTCAAATTTCAAATTCTAGAACTGTAGAACTGTCTCTAAATGTTTTTTTTCCCTACATAAAGAAAAGATTTGGTCATCTGTAGTGAAAACCTGAACTTAATAGGTAAGGTAAGTGAATTGTAGTTCAAGTTTAGTTATTGCCAGAGCTTTCCTGCACCAGAGTTTTCTGTGATAATTTGCCCTGATATAAATACATGTATCTTTCTTATGAATACTCAGTGAAGGAAAAAAAGAATTAAACATACACTACACACATATATTTCTATACTCCTTGGAGAGATATCACAAAAATCCTAGACGTTTCTTGACAGTATTTTAGAGAATTTTCAAGAATAACTGGAACATGGGATAATACATGCTGAATTGGAAGTTAAAAGACAAAGTCTCTCTATTTACTAACTGTAGAGCCTTGAACAGTTCACTAACTTTTCTGTCTCAGTTCTCACACCTCTAAAATGAAGGGTATTGAAATATCTCTGAAAAGCTATGATTAAATGAAATGAAAAGAATCAGGGGCAGGATCCTAAATTAGACAAAAGGTAACCTAAAGGGAACAGGGACACCAAATTGAATTGCTAAGAGGATGAAGTGAGTATAAATTGAGGAAAGATGATTGAAATGACTCAACAGGAACCCACAAGATATCCTTTCCAGTATTTAGCTCCCTAAATATTCTCCAAAGTATTCAAAATGAGTGTTAATGTATGATGTCCACTGGATTAACAACAGCTGCTGAAAAAATGAAATAATGAAGACTATATAAAATACAGATTTCACTGGAAAGTAAGGGGTTTTTTTTTCAAATTAAGCAGAAGTATGACAGAACTTTATGCAATCCTTTTCAATTTCTCCTACATTTAAATAGCACAAAATAACCTTGCTTACATTAGCTTAATATGCTACTTTTACTCTCCCCAATGTCCTATGATCTCTAGTTGGTCTCCATAAGCAGATTTGCTTGTGTGAAAAGACACAACGATCACCCTCTAAACAACACTGAGTTGTGGCCCACAATTTCAGAGAGCTGAGCTACTGAACTGATATGACCTGAGATCTGATCCCACTGCAGTAGCCACCAGGCTATAGTGGTAGTGTTACTTTACCAAAATAAACCCCTCCCCAATACGAAAAAGTGCCAAGAGTCCTTCCAGGTGCCAACTACTATTCTTCTGGAAAGAAGATTCCACTAACAAAGTTAGTATAGTCTGAACTATTTTTTTTTTTTTGAAGGAGGTACATATATTTAGATTCTACACATCCTTAATCTATTCTTAAGGTATCAGTAAAAACACATAAACATATAAAAGCAATATATACTCATTGTAGAAAATTTGCAAATCTAGAAAATATAGAATGAACAAATATCCCAATTCCAACACTCAAAGATGACCACTATTAGCATTTGATATATATTCTTCACATCTTCTCTCTTTATGACATAGATACACACACTCACACATTTACATATAGTGGGCTTTTGTTTACAAATTTGAGGTCCCAATATAAACTTGGGCAGCCTTTTTTCCGTATTTTACAAAATTTCTATGCCATAATTACCTTTATAGCACATGATTTTTAATAGCTGCATCTTATTCTATCCAGTGAAAATGCCATTTTAAAACATTCTTCCATTATTTAAAATGTTTCAAAGAATTTAAATCTAATAGTTAATTCTCCATATTAAATATTCAAGTTGAGAAGATTATTTTAAAAGTGATTTTAACAATTGATCCTATCAAAGTCTGAGTAAAGGAAAAATGCAAGTAGACACAAACTTACAGCAGTGAAAATACTGTCATCAACCCTTCCATTTTATTCAAATAAATCAAATATTATATGTAGTGGCCACTGTGCATATTGTCTTATCAACATTCACCTTGAAACTCTAGGTCTGCATATCATGATTAACATAACCACAGGAATAACAAATGCTTGTATCCAGTATCTATTATGCTAAGTGTTTCTTAAAGACATTCACTCTGATCCTGACCACAACCTTCTGAGGTAAGTACTAGTATCCTTTTTTACAAACTGAGAAACCAGCTTTCTGAAGGTTAAATAATACATACAGCTGATCCTACCAAAAATTAAGATATAGCGTTTGAATCCCATATCGAACACATGTTCAAAGTTCTCATTTATATTTATGGCCTGTATATTTATATTTGTTAACGGTATTTTAATGCTAATGAAAATAAGTCCTAAGACTACCACTATTACTATGCTGTTATAGCATGGCAATCTGACAATGTTACACTTCAGAGAGATAAGCACATAAACAAGGTAAAATACATACAAGGATTTTTAGTAATATTATAATTTTCAGAGTTGCATGTTAGACATAACAATGTCTGGTAACTTTTAAGATAAATTCCAGTCCTGATTTTTGTTCAATCTTGTTTTTTTCACTGCCACTTACACACATTTTTGGGTAATAATTGCTTGATGGTATTAAAGTGTTAAGAAACCAAGACATAAAATGCAATTAAAATTATTAAATGTCTACAAGAAATAAAACCATCAACAAATGATACGAGTGTGAGGGATTTGCATCGAAATTGTATGTGGGGAAAGCAAATCGATGGATTATGCTAGTCTTTTACAGTTCCACTTGCAAGGAACTGTGGGGTTGATATTTTTAGTCCCATCCCATACGAAAATTATGTTCTCCATGATATATAAAGTGGTATGGTTGGTTTTTTTGTGTTTATCTTTTCTTTCTTTTTTTTCTTTTTTTTGGTTGAATAGATCTATATTTTCATGGTTGAAAATTTGAAAACATCTAAATAGAGAAATGTCTTGGTTTAAAAAAAAGTATAAAGTGAAGAATCTTGCTTCCATCCCAGTTCCCTACCTCCTCAGTTCCCATCGCTCTACCAACATACCCCCCAAACAATTAACTGGCTTATTGCTTTCTTGTATATATTTTCAGATCTTAGCAATACATTTTGGAAATCTTTCAATAGTCATAAGATTCCTCATTTTTTGTACACCTGCATAATATTCCATTATGGATATACCTAACTTATTTAACCATTCCTCTACTGATAGATGGTATCTGCAAAGTAATTCCCATCTTTTGCTATTAAAGACAAAGCTGCAATGAATCAATTTGTACATTTAACATTTTATAAATATATAAGATAAATTTATAGAAATCGGAATATTAAATCAAAGCGTATATGCATTTGCTCCATTTTATATCTGTAACAACTTATATTCCCAATAACAGTGGAAAGCCCTATTCCCTTGGAGCCTTGCCAACAGAGCAAGCTATTACACATTTGGATTCTTGCTAATGTACTAGATTTAAAATGTTGTCAGTGTATTTTAAGATTTCTCCTATTTTGTATCAAGTAGAAAAAGTCTTTACATGTGTAAAAGCCAATGCTATTTTTCTGTGAACTATAGGTAAGGATACTTTCACCAGATTTCCTTTAGGATGTCTTTGTCAATTATTACGAGTTGTTGCTATCAGGGAGATTAGATCTTTATTCATAATGAGTTGTAATTTCTACCTTCAGTTTGTCATTTATCTTTTGGTTTTGCTTATGATATTTTGTTGCTGTAAAGAAGTTTTAAATTTGTATAATTTCAAATGTATTCATCTTTAAACTGACTTTTGGATTTGAATTGTATTATTTTATTAAAAAGGCTTTTCTTATACTAAGGCCACAAGAAATCTATATTTTCTTCTACTACTTTTATGTTTTCATCTTTCACTTTTAAATATTTGTTCTAATTAAGTGCGTACTCTGATATTCAGCACAAGATAGGAAAGGTGTCGAGTATACTTGCCAAAGAAAATAGTATTTTCTCCCATTTTAAAATACTCTTTTGCATATTATTTAATATAAATAATATTCAATTCAATGAAATTTGCATATTAATTTTGAATTTCCCTATCACTCTATTATTTTGTTGTCATCATTTTTCAACTGATTCTCTGAAATTTATGGGTATAAAATCTTTTCATAGATAAATAGCAATTATTTTGTATGTCTTTCTAATTTTTATACTCTATTTTCTTTTATCTAACTGTACTGGCAACTTCCTTCAGCACAATATTAAATAATAGAGAATAAATTGAACCAAATTTGTTCTTGTTTTTCTGATGCTAGTAATATGCCGCATGTGTTTTCTCACCAATTGTATTAGCTTTGGAGATAAAATGAGTCGATTTTATCACATTGAAGATGTTTCCTTTTAATTCTATTGTATTGAGTGTAGACAATGGTTGTTAACTCTTTATCATATGTCTTTTCAGTGTCTATAAAGACAATATGATTTTTCTCCTAATATGATAAATTCTAGCAACTTTCCTACTACTGAACCATCCTTAGATTGCTGAGATAAACCTCACTTGTTGATAATGTATTTTTACTTTAATAGAATCTAGACTGTTAAATTATTTTTAGGAATTGCCACTTATTTGGGACTATGATTATAATTTGACCACATTAAACTACAAAAGGCCAAATCTTAAAGCAATAAAAAATAACCAACCAAAGAGATTTGGGGAGGAGAACTTGAGTTTAGGTTGTAGATTAGATATAAATTAATTGATTATATTGGGCTGTTACAATTCCATTGGTTAGAAACTGTGGGACTAACATTTTCAGTCCTATTCCACAGGAAATTTTATGTTCAGCAAAGAAGGCTTTTATTCCAACACTATGTGGGTTTTTTTTAATTTGATAATACATTAATTCGACCTAATAAAGAATTACTGAATACTTACTATTTTTCTAAGCATTGAGTGGCCCTATAGTAGTTCAGTGACTTGCAAATGGTTTTTGACCTAGATACACAATAAGAAATACATTTTTTATTACAATTCAATATACATGTATATCTATGTGTGTCTAAATATATACTCACATGTTTATGAAAAATGGTTTCATAAAACAATATTTACACTTATTACACATAAGGTACAACTAATACACACAATGTTACCTTATATTCTATCCTTTTTTAATTCCATATCCTTTTTATTAGAGTACTAGTTGAAACACACTATATTGATTTTCTAACCCATAATAAATTGCAATCTGAGTTTGGGGAAAAGTGTCATACTAGCTACTAGAACTAGCTACTGGCCACCAGAACAAGGATTCTAGAGTCAAACAACTTAAGCCTGAATCACAGTTTTACCTCTTAATGACTTTTAATTGTACTTCTATGCCTCATCTACAAGACAAGGGCAACAGTGCATACCTCACAGAGGTCATATTAAATTAGTTAATACTTGTAAATGCATATTTCGATAATAAAATTCAATGGTTGGATAAAATATTTCCTTGAGCTTACACCCCCTAAAAGAAAAACAGCATCTGAGGAATATACATTCCTAAAATATAGAAACTGAGGAAAAATCAGTAAAAACACAGACTTCCTATCATCTACTACACATAATTATGAGCATTCCAATAAGATCTCAAAGTCTGATCTGGACCATGTCTTCTCTTCCAAGGCCTTGGAAATAATTAACGAATATTTGCTGAATTAAATAAGCATTATGGTCTCCATTTGATTCTCTCTTTACATACAGACACACTTAAGTCCTTTTAGGGGCTATATGAAACCAATATGCATGCTAAAAAACTATAATTTAACCAGGACATTATAAAGAAGTCACCAGACATTACGACTCTTAATTACATACTTTTTAACTAATCCACAGAAACATACAAATATCTCTGACAATTACAGTCTTAAGCTCTGAATTTTCAAATTTGTAAACTAAAGAAACACATTCAAGCTATTTTTCTTAAGATACCTATGAAAACTTTCTGGCTTATTGCCTATCCCCTACTCCTTACTGCTTCTGATTGAGTAGTGAAAGAGGTAATCGTACCTTGAACATAACTACAAGTATGTCAAAAGGAACTCAGGAACTAAGTTCCTGGAATACATGAGTTCAATGTCTCTTACCCATTACTCCTACAGAAGTTGGTACTACTAAGGAGGTGGTGTGAACAAATATTCTCCTGGGGCGTAGAGTGAGCTTGCCCTCCCCAGATTTATATGCTAATTCTTAGGAGATTCAAAATTAAATGGACATAGGCATGTGGCAAACTCTATATAAAAGGGCATAGGTATCCTATAATTATTCTCACAATAACAAAAATGAGCCTATTTTATCCACCAAGATTAACGCACACCCATGCTGGCTCTTGACACAGCTGTAGCAAGGGATAATCCAGGTGACTGATATATCATGGTACAAATCTAACTCAGTTTGAAATGGTAGACAGAGAGTACCCTAATCTTTACAGTACTTAGGTATAGAAACATCTTAAATCCATCTTAAATTGCAGGAAAGAATCCCTTTACTCCCTCCTTAACTCTCAGAATTCTAGGGCCTCTCCAAAATGAACTTAGAACCAATGGAGAATAGATATTTTTCATCAATAATTTCACTGTTCTGTCAGCTTGCTAGAATCTATCCTCTATACATATCAAATATTAATATTTAGGCTACCTCTGGTAAATATGCTACATTAAGTTCAATCTCAAGAAATCCCCTAATTATGCAAATGTCTGTTTCTCCAAAAACCAAAGAAAGTCATGTTTGAAAGTTCATTTACTTTTTTTTTAAGATTTTATTTTTAAGTACCCTCTATACCCAATGTGGGGATCGAACTCACAACCTCGAGATCAAGAGTTGCATGCTCTACTGACTGAGACAGCCAGGCACTTGAAAGTTAATTTACTTTTGAAGTAAGAAATTTTATTTTCTCTATTCCCTCCTTCCTTCCCTTTCCTTCTCCCCCTCCTTCGTGCTCTCTTTTTCCAATTGTACCTATTGACATTTGGCACATTTTTTTTTCTAATTGTGGTAGAGGGATAAAGAGAGGTATTTGTTTAGTTTTAACATGTTCCTAAATCTGACTAGGATTATATTCTTACATTTGGCATCTATTCATCAAGGAGGGGCAAGGTACATGAGTTTGACAGAAATAAAGGTAAATGAGTATTTTTATACTTATCACAGGGACGGCAAGTGCTAGCAGGCTGGCAGGACACCCATCTCCCACTGAAACTGTGACACCACCCTCCTCCTGAGATACCTATAGCAATCAGTCCTGCCTAATACATCTGCCTGAGCCTTGTTCACTGCCCTTAAATGACTTCCTGAATTCCTTCAATGTTGCTACCCACTCCAAAGTTTAAGTAACAGCTGGCTGAAAATTTCCAATATATTTTCAGTGTTCATATTTGTGAACTTGTGTGTATTGTAAAAACAAAGGTGGTTTTTTTTTTTTACTCTGACAAGTACTCTGATAGTTTTATTTTGATAGATCCTAAATGTAAATCATTACAGAAAAATCTAAGAGTATTTTGGTTCAGTATATTAAGTAAGAAAGACTAGTGTTTGTTGTTTTTCGTTTGTTACTATTTTTTTGCCTTTCATGTTTCACCCACTGATTTACTATTGGATGGACTTGAGAAACATAATTGTTAGTTATCATAGTAATTCAGTGTGTGATGTACAACACTGTATGAACTAAACACATTCACCAAATAAAGTTTATGGAAAAGAATGTGAAAATCAGGGAAGAGATCCCCCAAAAAGAGACAACCCCCCCAAATCCATGAAGATTTGATTCTCTGCAGTATCTAATCTAATATGACCTTGTTTAAAGCATAAACCTCTTAAGAAACAAAAGCATAAACCTACACAGGGAAAGCCTTCTAGAATTAAAGCAAATGCACATTAACTCTTAAAAGCTGCAAAAGAGGAATTTCAACCAGGTTCTAAGAAGACAAAATCACAGCTAAATTAGGTAATGCTGGGGCAAAGTAGCTGTGGAAAAGCTGGGTAATAACGTGTATAATCTCATACATTATATCATATTTCATGTTGCTATGTAGGTCTTAATCTAATTTCATTCACTCGATATTCAATAAATGTACTGAACTTTTAGTTTATGCAAAGCACAGGCCTACAAAAATAAAAGTATACATTTTTATGCCTTACATATGAACAGGTCCTGATATAAGGGAGGAGGGGCGGGAGATACTGACTGGAGAGAAAATAAGATTTCTAGTCCCCTCCTGAATAAACATGCTATCCTATTAGTTAGATGAAATTCTATAGGCTTGAAACAATGGAAGAATTAAATCTCAAATGGAATATTTCCTTTTATTTCTCTTCCACCCTGGGAAAACGTCTGTTTTCATAGTGAGGTCTCTCAATATGATAGCAGACTAATCGGTACAGGTTCTTGAGATAATGGAAGCTCGCCTGGCTAAGCAGGCAGCCTGCCCA
Source organism: Ursus maritimus (assembly GCF_017311325.1). Taxonomy (NCBI): domain Eukaryota; kingdom Metazoa; phylum Chordata; class Mammalia; order Carnivora; family Ursidae; genus Ursus; species Ursus maritimus. The sequence goes on along the minus strand of NW_024423343.1, from coordinate 23,357,430 downwards.
TCAACTTCAGATCCACATATCTCCCAAACTACAATCAGAGACTGGTGTTCACACCCTGAAACCAATCCATCACTCTCATCTCCTGCCTTAAAAATACATTAAAGGGATGGGTGAAGGCACTGCATGACTCAAACCATGTGGATCTCAACACATATGTTCCATTAACTCTCATGGAATAGTCATAATTGGCATTAGACCAAGTTTTTCCCACCAAAACCAAAGGATAATAGAAATGCCACATGGTAAAAGTCAGTAAACCAAGAAAATCTAATTACTTACACAGAAAACTTAATACTTAGATCTTATTTTACTTTAAGGCATTTTAGAAAAGAAATAGCTATCTCAGAAACATCATTTGAGTGTACGATGGAAAAAAAGTAGCCGTGTAACATCGAATATTTTGTAGGGCAGATACACAAAAACAGGGTAAAATTCTTACACATACCAAAGCAGTGCCTGAGTCTCTTTTAATATGAAAGAATAATAGATGATACTTTATTGACTTTCTGGTTAATAACACTATTTGTAGGAAAAACAAAGTCATTTATTAACATCTTAAGTGGTAAACTCTCCCTCAGTTACAGGAACACAAAGAGATGTACCGGTAGGTTATTACCACAGAATAAAATATTCTGTGGCTGTTAAAAATCATAATGAATATATGTGCTCAGTAACATGAGAAAGTGTTCAGAATGTATACTGTTAAGGGAAAAATAATCATATCATAAAGTATTTTTATTATATGATCCCAGCCATTCCTAGGTTTATAGGAGCGTAGAAAATTACAAGGATAGATAGACTTTGAGTTGTTAAATAAATTAGATGCAAGGCACTTAGAACAATGCCTGATATAGAGTAAATGCTATATAAGCATTTCTGCTATTATTATTTTGCATAGTAATTGGTTCTGATTGTGAGATTGAGTGCTTTTCCCCTGTTTTTACTTATGCATATTTTCTTTTTCCCCTTAATTAACCTGCATTCATTCTATTTAAAAAATTTACAGTGAAGGATATGTATCATTAAAATATACTTTATTAAAATCATCATTTTTACATCCAATAATCACAATGCAGGAAAATTAACCCATATTACAAATCCTTCACATAACTGGAGTATCCAATAATTTTTACTCAATGGCATTGAAGGTAAAATTCAGTAGGAACTAACCTCAGAAATAGAGGTATCTAGAAAGGGAAAGAAACAAACATTAGAAGTCTAGTGTTCTATGCTGTGCTATTAAAGAAATTAATTTCACAAAAGCTCCTGACCCCAATAAACAAACCAACATTCAATGAGTCATCATTATTCAACAGTCTCCATAACACAGAAAGTGACAGGAGCTACTGCCATTCATCCCACAGTTCTTTAATAGCATTTCACATTTACGGGATCACTTACTAGGGGCACTAAAATCTGCTACAGCTTCATGCTTCATCTCATTTAATCTTCCCAATAGCCCTATGAGAGAGGTGTGCTTCACAGCCTTTAGAGCCGAGGGAGATGAAGCACAGAGGTTAAGTAGCTTATCCAAGGTCACATAGCCGACAAGTGGAGCCAGGATTTGAACCAAGGCCGAACCTAGGCCCTAGCTTCTAGTCAGCAGTTATTAAGCAACTACTATGTGCAAAATGTTAGGTACATCAAGTAACTGATCACTGCCCAGTTGCCAGGTTGCCAGGGTCTCTAACGATTATTCTCAGCCAGTCGTCTTCCAACTCTCAATCTGAGCCCCTGCCTTTAGCACCACACTCACTGTAACTGCATTTATCACCACTACACCAGAACTGGGACTGCCATAACTCTGTTGCTCATTCCTGACTACATAGGGAAAAATGCATTCCTCAAGTTCTGATTTGTGATCTGAAATGTATTTCCTCATAAATGATTAGTTTCCATGATACTATTAAAACTACCAATCAGATAAATGTCACGTTAACCAAGTTTTTCATTAATTATTCTGGAAATTTAACCATGATTTTACTATGGTTTCATATGAAAAAAAATACATTCTTTTATTCCATAATTTTATTTTTTAAATTATCTTACCAAAACATTGAGCTATTTTCCCTTTTAGCATCCAGTTCTACAACATGCAGAGATTCATGTAACCACCACCATAATCAGGATACAGAACAAAACTACATTCTTAATAAAAAAAGAAAAGTGGCTTATAAATGGATTTAAAGGCAATCCCTGTTATATTAAAGATTCCTTGTTCTGTGTCTTCCAACTGATCAGGTATTCCCTCCTTCCTGGGACAAATGTATTGGACACCAAAATAGAAAGGCTTGGTATAGTTATGCAAAATATATTTTTATACCTGTGCATTTTCATCTTTACAGATATTTAAAGCTGTGGTTTTATGGGAGCTTTTATCAAAACAGCTGCAATGCTTTTCCATGGCAGAGTTTGGACAACTGCAGAAAGTATTATATGAGCACAACTTTTCCACACTATACATGACTGAGCACTACTTATCCACAGACAAGGGCTGGATGGAGGTCTCTGATCTGAGATTATCAAGTGCACATTTATGCCGTATTCAAAGACATTTGTAAATGTGTTCTGTATTAATGAAATTATTAATCAGAAGTTTCTTATATTAAAACAAAACAAAAGTAAACAACATCAACTCCAACAAACTAAAAAAAAAATTAGTTTTAAATCTTATTATTAGCTCAAGCTAGTATGGCTTTACAGATATATTCACCTGAGACTTTCTCCCACCTCCAAAATTAATTGACAAAGGGTCAAAGAATGGCCAAGGAGTTACTTCCAGATCCTAAAATGCTCTAACACTTTTCAACCACAAAATTAGTCTTTACTGCTGATATTTAGTATTCATGGAAAAAAAGTCTCAACTCAGATCTGGTATTGTCTTTGAGGTGAGAAAACAGTTACACTGATGATACCAACTTTGTAGAAAACAAAAGAATAATTTTCATGGCCCCATACTTCTCCTCCATACACTCCAGTGTGACCTAGTGCCTGAAATTTCCCTTACTAGAAATTTATCACAACTTGAGAGCAAGTTTTTAGAAAAAGCTCTCTTAAAGCCTGTATGTTACTGTAAAACAATAACAATCCATTAAACAAAGTCACTTCCTAAAATCTCAGCTTGAATGAGTTTACTTGAATTGTTCTACGACAGGACAGAAAGCTGAGAAAAGAGTTCCTAGTGCCACAGACAGGTTTTGATATGGATGAAGAGGGGTTGTGGAGACACATATCAGAATCATGCAACCCTGAAAGGAAGGCAGGACAGAGAGGGACAGTGAAGCAGCAAGAACGTACCACAAGGGAAGTGGGTTTCTAAAGAGGAGTGCTAACGAAGAAGAAAGAATATCAAAAGGGGCCCAAAGACAATTCAGGTACTTCACTCCAGCTTGTCTTATCTACATAACCTTTGCTGGGGCACCAGCGGCATGCCCCTTCCTGCCTTCTCAGTACTCATCCCACCACAACCTCGTTTTTTTTTTAATGAATTAGGTCAGCTTGATAAAGGGCAAATAAGTGAGCTGAAACAAATTTCCCTAGGTTTAGCCAGAGGAAGTTTCAACAGAAGTCTAAAATCATGAGCCAGCACAAACAGGATAGATGCAAGTGTGGGAGAGAAGAAATATGAGAAGGACAAAGAAGAAAGAGTGTACATGTTACAAATGACACATACAAGGAAGTCCATTCGAATTTTGCTTAATACTCTAGCCTACCACGCAGCCCAGCTACAGATGGACCCATCTTGGCTAGCTCTAAATGACAAGAAGAAGCATGAAGCAAGACCTGAATACTGAATAGCCTTGAGTGCTGAGAGCAAGACTATCTCTAGAGCTCTGGGTTCAGAGGTCACCGTCCTATATGAATCCTTACTGCCACCTGTTCACGTATGGGCAGAGGAAAACTGGCCTTTACTGTTTGATCTTTTTTCCCCTCAGCTAAGGGAGCCACCTCCACGTGCCTGTCCTCAAAGGCAGTCCCTGTTCCACTTGATGAAAATCCACTCACTCTCCCTTGGTCATTTGTTCAAAAAACACTGGGGAAGGGTGCATCTACTCTGTGCACGTACAGGGGCAATATTACAGGTACAGAGGTAAATAAGGCACAGTCTCCGCCCTGGAAGAGCTCAGTCTGAAATGGGAGAGACAGAAGACAGCAACCACAGAATGTGGTAAATGCTATCTTGGAGATATATACATACTCAGTACTACAGGAATATGGGGAAGTAGCTAAAGTTTTAAAGAAGCAGTAACATAAGCTCTTTAAGGAATGGGAGTTTGCCTGGTGGAGAAAAGGGGACAGAAATTCAAGGAAAAGAGAAAGGTTTATGCAAAGAAAAGGTGATATGAAAGAACGTGCTATGTTCAAGACCCGGAAGGGTCTGTGGTTGAAGCATGGGGTATGTGAAAGGGAATTTCAGGAGATGAAGATAAAAAGATTGTGTTGTTTAATGAAGGAAGCAGTATAAAATACTAGAGAGAGCTTATTAGCTCTTTGTAGCTCCGCAAAGGTATGGGCAGTTGTGAAGGTTTTTAGGAAGAGGAATGATTTGTATCATACAAATAGGTGACAAGACTACAGAAAGAAGATTATTAGTTCTACAAATATAACTAGAAGACAGACAACCTCGAATTCTTCCTAAGAAATCGGTGTATCCTCTGCCTTAATTATATGGATATAATGGGGAACTGGAAACTGTTATGTTTGCCTGAATACCTCAAACTCATGTCTGAAATATTCAACTGACATTTAACTTTTTATTTATTTACGATTTCTACTAAATTTCATTCTCTTTAAAGGAAGAATGCATTTTTCTTCTGTCCTATCCACAATAGTTTCATAAATCAAGTATCCAATAAATACTAATTGATTAAGATGCATAATAACCCTACAGGATCTCTTCTGTAAATCAGCTTTATGCTTTCTGATTTTATTTCTACCCATTCTATTGTTTTTATCAATTCTATTATGCCCTCCAATTCTATCTCTAGTCTATTTCTCCAGACTACTTAAGAAATATAAGGTCAACCAGGTAAGTGTTTGCACAAGTGCATTTAAAACACACATCTCTTCTTTCCTTTTGGCTCCAGCTCATGGGGATATGGCTTCCTATCTTAGACAAATCAGTACTTGGGTGCCACATTGATACCATTAGCTATATTTCTTACATTCAGGAGTAATTCAATGTGGAAGTTGGAACCCCCATGAAACCGTTTAGCAGATCATATAGGATGTTTCTGGAATTTCATCAATATTTTTTCTAACAACCAGAGTAGATAAGTAAAAGGACACTAACGAAATTTTTGTGATTACTTTTGTAATAATTGCTCTTAGCCAACTGGTCACTAAATGTGACTTCCCTGAGGTGCAATAAAGAAAAACACAACTATAGCACAGGCCTTTTATAACCACAGGATGGCTTTAAAATGATCACTATTATATTTTTGTACAGACAACTAAGAATAATATTTGTACCATTCCTAAGAGTTCCTTCTCAGTTTGGTTAGAACTGAGCACTAATCAGCTGTTGAAATCTAAACTGATTATTTCTGAAGTGTCAACAGATGCACAAGCGGCTGAAACAGGAACGTGTATCTATTTTTCGTAAACAGGCTGAAGGAATACAACTAAGAAAGAAATGAAGAGAAAAAATACTCGATCTCATCAAAGCCAGTGTGAAAATGTTGCATATGTTTTATAAAATGTCCCCAACAAAATTAACTGGAAGGCCAAGAAAAAGGAAAATGACCAAAGGCAGGTAGAGAAAAAGAATAAAGACCTTTTGCCTATTACAAAAAAACATAATATATGAATAAATTACTAGTTTTTTCTTGAAAAGAGAAACCTCTTTCTCCCACTTCCTGCAGACCCTAAAGATACAGTCCAGTCATATCCTTATACCCGCGTTGCAAAGCAACGAACATTTTAGTGTCTGGTGGTAACAAGCTGTAATTGCTTGGCTCCCTGGAGCAATCACTATTCTCCTTCCCAGTGCAGTTCTTTCCAATTCCCTACATTTACACTATTTGGTAGTTTCCTAAACATGCCTCATCATTAGTATCACAGGATCACAGGTGCCTTCCTTGAAGATTTTGACTCAGTACGCTTATGGTGAGGTGTGGGACTCTTTATTTTTACAGGCAAACCAGATGATTGTTATGATCAAGCAAATTTGAAAAACAGGGCTCTATAACATAACCATTTTTATTAATTTTTTTATTTTTAAAATACTTTGGTTGTAAGGATTATTCTTCCCCAAGAATTTCATAATGACCCCTGCCATAAGACTACAATGGTAGTATGTGAACTTGCTGAAGCACCCTTAACAAATCTGCAGTGACGTGATTAAATGGGCCAACACATTTCCTAAATGTAGAGCCCATCATTTCTCAGCCAGTGAATGCCCTAATTAGATAATCCTCCAAAATAAAGCAAAGACAGGTCTGACAAAACCTAGCCTGTCTCATCAAGAGAAATTCCCACCCTCCACATGGCTACGTTTTGCCACAAGTGATCTGGAACACTGGTACATCTCTGGAGTTAGGGTCAGCTCCTCCCCAAATGTTCACACAAAGACAAAGCCAGCTAATTTCCCTGTTAAATCGGAGTGAGTCACTATCCTAACAATTTAGATTACTAAGGTGCACATATCAAAATATACACTTCCCGGCACAGAAGCATATATTGTAATTCCATATTGTAATTCCATTTCCAATTGTAGTATTTTGTAATTCCATATCCAATTACAATAGTAAATCCAATAAAGGCATGGCAAAACTGTCACTCAGGTAAGGGAGAAATACGAAGTCATAAGCCAATTCAAATATTGCTAATGTCTTCGGAGGAACAAAGGTGGATGCCTAAAACCCCTGTCAGGGGACTTCATATTACCTTTTTCACCTAGGAATCCTTCCTAAGAAATTTTAGCAGGAAAATTTGCTAAGTTTCCACATCCTAAGCTAAATGAATCCCTGAAAGATTTCCTATTTTCTTTATATGAATTTTGCCACATTTCCCTATATGCCTTTTTGCTTTTAAGTACCATTTTAAAATCTCAAAGCATTAAGATTTAGAATAACATAGTAACTACTAAAACATCAATGCACAAAGCTAAAATTTTGCATTGCATTTGAAATGGAAACATAATCAGTGGATGTCTGTCTTGAAAACACGTGTAATTTTCTGGCAAAAATATCACCTTAACTATAGTTTAATTTGAACTGTCAAATAAGAATTAAAAGTCATTTAAGGATAAGCAACTAAAAGTAACATTAAGATAGAAATTACTGAAAATAACACCAGGGATTTTTGTTCTGTTTTTTTGTTTGTTATTTAACCATACTTAGATGGTTTACTTGTAGCTGTTTGGGTGAAGATGGAAAGACAGGGCATATATGTTAAGTATTACCTCTGTGGTATTATTCCTCAGAAGAAATTATGATAGTTTTTTAAACATAAGGGTCAATGCAAAACTCTAAAAACTGCTACATGAAAACCTAGCCTATAAGCACTAATATAAAACAAAGCATCTAAAATTCCCTTTAGATCTTTAGTCTGTGTCTTAGTAAAAAGCATTGACATTCCAGAGAGGCAGATGAGAACTCAGTGTAAGGAAGAACTTTCTAAGAATTAGAGCCGATCAACAATGCAACAGTGAGCTTCCTTCCTCTAGCACTGGAAGCAAACAAAATCCCAGAGACCACCTGTCATGCATGCTGTCAAGGATATTCTTGCTTTGTTTAGGAAGTTGTTCTAAATGACCTCTGGGGTCACTTCCAAGTAAGTGTTTGATTCATCAGGGTTATTTTCAGTGGTGAGATGAATGACATGGGTATACACACACACACACACACACACACACACACACACACACACACACAAAGTAGCCCCAGAAGAGAACTTGGAAGTCTGCTATTTTTAATGTGATTTTGTAGGCAAAAAGCAGAGGTTTAATCAGCCATGTCCTCACACCACCATTCTAGAGAAGAGAGAAAGGGAAAGGGGTACAAGTTTGCTCTATCTTAATGTTGTCTTTGAGTTAAAGAACAAACCCAGGTCCTGGTGACTTCTAGCATATTCCTTAGCAGGCCAGAACAATCTAGTTCTTGGGACAGGGTAGGAGCTACAAAACTAGAAAACACAGTTGGATACATAATTGCTCATGAAAAACGTATCTATCATGTAATAAACCTCCTCAGCAATCAGTATATTTCAGTTTCCCATGTGAGTAAAACACAGGGCAAGTCTAACCCAGTAGTTTCCAGAAAAGTATACAAGAAAACAAAAAGAGGACTACACTCAGTATTTTTTCAAGATAAGACTTAGCCTGTGAGTTTCCAGGCAATTCAAATTGCTTATCGACTGAAAGGCTCAGAGATCTCCACCAGTCTTGAAATAGGAAAATTGGGTCCTACACAGGTAGCTTCTTATCCCCTTATACCTTACGTAGTAACTTAAATGTAATTAATCAAATAATTTTTAAGTAAAACCTTATTTTTATTTCTGTATTCTTTGTTTGCTACTTCTACTTTTTATTTTTTCCTCTAAGTTTTTACAGTACAATATTAGTTTCAGGTATAGAATTCAGTGATTAATCACTTACATACAACATCTGGCACTCATCACAAGTGTACTCCTTAATTTCCATCACTCATTTAACCCATGCCCCCGCCCACCTCCCCTCTGGTAACCATCAGTTTGTTCTCTGTAGTTAAGAATCTGTTTCTTGGTTTGCTTCTCTTCCCCCTCTTACCACCCCGTTCATGTTCATTTGTTTCGTTTCTTAAATTCCACATATAAGTGAAATCATATGGTAGGTGTTTCTCTAACTTATTTTGCTTAGCATCATACTCTCTAACTCTATCCACACCATTGCAAATGACAAGATTTCATTCTTTTTGATGGCTGAGTAATATTTCAGTGTGTGTGTGTGTGTGTGTGTGTGTGTGCGCGCGCGCATGTGCACGCCACTTCTTTATCCATTCTTCAGTTGATGGACATTTGGGTTCTTTCCATAATTTGGCTATTGTTAGTAATGCTGCTATAAACATTAAGGTGCATGTATTCCTTTGAATTAGTATTTTTGTATCCTCTGGGTAAATACCTAGTAGTGCAATTCCACTTCTTTATCCATTCTTCAGTTGATGGACATTTGGGTTCTTTCCATAATTTGGCTATTGTTAGTAATGCTGCTATAAACATTAAGGTGCATGTATTCCTTTGAATTAGTATTTTTGTATCCTCTGGGTAAATACCTAGTAGTGCAATTGCTGGATCATAGGGTAATTCTATTTTAACTTTTTGAACTTCCATACTGTTTTCCAGAGTGACTGTACCAGTTTGCATTCCCACCAACAGTGTTAAGAGGGTTCCCCTTTCTCTACATCCTCACCAACACCTGTTGTTTCCAGTGTTGTTAATTTTACACATTCTGACAGGTGTGAGGTGATATCTCATTGTAGTTTTGATTTGTATTTCCCTGATGATGAGTGATGTTGAGCATCTTTCCATGTATCTGTTAGCCATGTGTGTCTTCTTTGGAAAAAGGCCTATTCATGTTTTCTGACCATTTTTTAACTGGATTATGTTTTTTGGGTGTTCAATTTTATAATTTCTTTATGTATTTCAGATACTGACCCTTTATCAGTTACGTCATTTGCAAGTATCTTCTCCCACTCCACAGATTGTCTTTTAGTTTTGTTTACTGTTTCCTACTTCTACTTTTTAGATATACACTCTTTCCTCCTAAAATAACTGCTGCTACATGGACAGCCAGGTTTCATCATATAACAAAATTTCATTAACCTCTGAACTTTACTGAAGTGCTATGCTAAATACCTTGGATGGATTTCTTATGTGATTTGCCAAGATGAACTAACCAGTGAAACAAAAGCTACATCTTCTGCTATAGAATGTTCAACATTCTGAAGTTTTTACTCAACATCAAATGATAGGCATTCTTCCATCAAATCTGCCTCAAAACATGGACCCCAAAATAAAACCTTTTTTCTTCCTTTCTCAACGTTCTTAAAAGAGCTTTGAATTATAATTTCTCCTGCATGCTAAAACAGAAATGAGTCTTTGGGACAAAAATTAGACACAGATATCCCCACCAACAAACATATGAAATAATGTTTAACCATAACTAAGAAACGTCAAATATCCCTACCTGCTATTTTCCCCCATCAGATTAACCAAAACCAATAAAATTCAATGTTGTCAAAGATGACAAAACACAGACTCACTCACAAGCTACTTGTAGTGTGAACCGGTAACCTTTTCAAAAGGCAATCTGACTATACTTTGTCCACCAAAATGGTCACTGCACAGATTTCTTGACATAGCAAATCTATAGCCAAATTACCCTAAGGATGTATGTAGAGGTAAATGTACGGACAAGGATATTCACAGCAACACTGTGTATGTAAGAGCAAAAACCTAGAAGCAAGCTAAATGTTCATCAGTGAAGGACTAAATAAATCACAGTGTATCCTCAGTGTATAACAAAACTACATGCACTCAAGAACAAAGTGTTGATACAAAAAAAGAAACCCCTAAATGAAAAATCAAGTCATAAGTCAGCAGGCACAGTGTAATCCTACTTGTACTAAACAAAAAACATAGAGACATGGTGATCTATATTCCAGCTGAACTACCACTATACTGAACATGCTAGAATGAATACACGAAAAAATTATGGAAAGACAATTCAGAAATTGAGGACTGGGATTACCAAGGCAGTGGGGCCTTTACTTTTCATTTTATATCTTTCTCCACTTTTTAATTTTACACTCTGTTCCTATATCGCTTTTCTTTAGAATCTTTATGTAGACTACTCTTCAGCCCCGACCATGGCAGAATTTTTGTAACACTGGCCACATCCCCTGTGGGACGAAGCTCACTACCCACACCCTATCATCCCCAGCACTATCATATTCTAACACCAAAGTTCCAGTTCGGAACTTACGTAATGGATGGTTTCAGAGCTGACATTTCCTCCACCACTTTTCTTCTTTCTTCACATCCTTATGTTATTTGTGCTGATTTGAGTCTCTCTTTCTCTAAAATATATGCTCTTCTGATAGCAGGGTCAATGTTGTCCCAATCTTTCCTTCCCCCAATAGAATCTAGCATAGGCTTAGCAGGTGCAAAAGTTAATAAATGTTGAACTTGATTTTTATGATAATATCACAGCATCAAGGTTAAAATTTATTTTAAAAGGAAGAACCTATTACTTTCCTGATGATGTAGATTTGGTAATAAATTACCTTCATATTACAGAAAGAAACACTAAGATACTTTAAACATATAAATAATTTGCCATTAAACTAAAAGATGAAAACAGAAACAGTAAAGAGGTCTAAATATATATTTTTAATGTTAAGGAAACATACAGCCTTTCATTAGGGTGCAGTATGGGGCAAGAGAATACAGGCAAAGAAAAAGGAATCTGATTGAAGAAAAAATGTTATAATAATACCCTCATTTCCAATAGTGTCAACTATAATTTCAAAAAAGGGGGGGGATTGGTTTCAGCTCTGGGTATACATTTATAACAGTGAGTAGGAACTACACATCAGAATGGAATGATTATTGATTTCTTAATGGATTACGGCTGCACAAATTTACACTCACCAAAAAACCATCAATCTTTGGGTAATAATTATAAACCTATCACAGTACATACGGCATTCTGACTGAATTGAAACTTACAGCTATCTGCCGGGAAATGACCAATTTTCTATTTCTCCAGCTCCAACCACAATACAGAATGGTGAGCAGCTACTTATATCAAATGCTATTATAGGACATAGTTTGTAACAGCCACAGTATGTACCATCTGTAAATTGCTATTAGAGAGGTAAACAATCAGGTCCTGGTGGACTTTTTTTCTTATTATTCATTAGCTATGAAAACTGTAAATAAAATGGGCATAAGGCTGTTACACTTGTCAAAGACCTATCATTATTAGCAAGTTGTGGAGAAGGGGTCAAGGGCAAACAGTACATTAGCTAAAGTCATGCTGTTCTGATTTTACATCCTAATTTTAAACCTCGCCCCAACTCTGCCTCAGAAACACTAAACCACTAAGCTACAGAGGTTAGGTCTCTTTCTAACCCTAAATGTGTTCTCAGTGAATTACATTTTTACTAAATGCCAAGTGGAACACCATTGCAATTAAGATATTTTTTTCCAAAAAGAAAACCCCACCGTGTCAGCTCCACCCAGCTGGATAATGATGTAATCCATTATTAATCAATTAAGTTTCTAATTCTCATATTTTCCAGCTGTAGGGTTTAGATAACACCATTTCCTTCCAGATAGTTAATCCCATTCTGAACACCTTATTGATCTATACTATACACATACAGCCATAGAATGCAGGCAGTTAATCCAATCCAAATAAAGGTAATTTGGACTCAACAATATACTTGCTTCCATTTTCTCTTTGGATTCTAATCTATCATCAGAACTTTTGGGTACATATATCAATTTTATTTTCTAAAAAATTATAACGTGATTTTTCCAATCAATTAACAAAAAAAAAATATTTCCAAAGCATCATAGGAACTAAAGAAATGAGATCTGATTGTTTTTATAACGCATTCCCTTTCCTAAGTACTCAGAGACTATTAAATCACCATTATAATCAACGATAATGATTAAAATACTATTAAGTATAATATAAAATCAAATAGAAAAGCTAAATAAAGTTACCATTATAAAATAAATTTATGAAACACCACAATGGATTTGTGAAACAGTGAAATTTACAGATGTCAAACTTTTTGGTTGTTAAATGGAAAATATTCTAAATGTTATAACAATCAAGGGGTGCCTGGGTGGCTCAGTGGGTTAAGCCCCCGACTCTTGATTTCAGCTCATGTCATGATCTTGGGGTTGTGAGATCAAGCCCCATGTTGGGCTCTGAGCATAGAGGGGAGTCTGCTTAAGATTCTCTCGCTCCTTCTCCCTCTGCCCCTCCCCCCCACTCATACATGCTCATGCTCTCTTTCTCTCTTAAATAAATAAATAAATAAAATAACAATCACGTCAGAAAAACAAACATCTTCTTAGAAGGCAAGAAATAACTTGAGGCTGAGTTGACATTCCTTATATTTCAAGTAATATCTCAGGAACCATGTCTGGTAAGTATGAAAACCATATGCAAATATTTATAATCTACTAACAATAACAGAAAATTAGCTAAATGTTTTATGTAAGTTATTGCATTTATTTCTTAAAACCTTATGAAAGGTTTAACCTCTTAAGATAAAACCTTAAAACCCAGTATTTGTAGCTGAGGGAAGTGAATGTAGAAAATTCAAGGAATATTCCCAAGGTCACACAGTTGAAAAACAATCAAATATCAGCAATTCCAAAGGCTTAACTTTAAAGTAAGAAGCAGAGCCAGGAGTCAAACCCAAGTCTATGTAACTTGAAAGTCAGTACTCTTAACCACTTCCACTGGATCTCACTTCAAAATATAAGAACAGCTGCACCCACAGGGACTGCTATGTTCCAGGGCAGACAGGCACTCAATATGTGCTTTAAATGGAGTAAATAAACAAAAGAATAAAAAGAAGAAATGAACGTCGTATGTAAGCGAAGGAATACCAAGCCAAAAGCCAGAAGACAAGGTTTTAAATCATTGGTCTCCTATTCTCTCCCCAGGTGACCATGGGCCTCAATATACAGATTTCTAAAATATAGGCTTTAGAATAGATATCACAATATAAAATACTGTGCATACACACACAACACACACACACACACACAGAATTCTATTTCTAGAAGGCAAAGGATAGGAATTCAGTTGGCCATTGAGCCCACATTTGTCATCTACTATGTTCCTGACTCTATTCTGGCTATGTGAGTAACCAATAAAAATGCTCCTCAAGTATGTGCTGGGAGAAGAGACAAATAAATAAATTAGACAATTTCAGAGACTAGTAAATATACCAAAGACAATAACATAGAGTAATATCATAGAATGCCTGTGAGGGGCTTATTTACCTGAGGTGTTTAGGAAGAGCCTTTCCCAGGAGACAACAACCAAATTGAGAGAAGAAAAGAAGGAGGCTTTCATGCAAAGTTATGAAGGAAGAGTATTCCAAACAAAAAGAACAGTAAGTACAAAGACCCTCAAAGGAATGAATTTGCCATGTCGAAGAAGAAAGACAGAAGGTATTTTGAAGGTTTAGTGAACAAGGAAAATGAAGAAAGAGGGGTTCAGAGATGGAGGCAGGGGCCACAACCCTTAGGATCTTGTAGACTTTAGGAAGGAATTTTAATTTTATTCTACTTTCAATAGAAGACTTTTGTGTTTGAAGCAATGGAATGCTATAATATGATTTAGGTTTTAGAAAGTCCAGTTCTGCCTATTTGGTAGATTATGGGGAACAGAGGAGAAGGAATGGAAGCAGGAAGGCCAGATATAAGGTTCTGCAGTATTTTCGGCTTAGGGAATTGTAAAATGATGGTAGCTCAGACCAAAGTTTTCAAAATGAACATGGTGAGAATTATGCACATTCAGGATGTATTTTAGATGTGGAGCTAATAATGTCTTCTGAGGGACTGGACTTGGAGTTTGAGAAAAGGAACAATACCAAATACAGATTTGAAAGTCAAAGCATCATCAGTATCTAAAGAAATAAACTGAGAAAGAGAGAGAAGGACCTGCAGACGGAGACATAAGGGCTGCTAATAGATGAAGTTGAGCACCAGATGTTTCCTGTTCACTGAGTAATTGGCAGCCACTGATTATGACACTTCTAATGAAGCCACTCCTTCTCTGTATCTTTCTCTTAGAGGCAGTACATACTTCTCACACCTCTACCAAAAGTTTCTAGCTTTTTTATTTCAACTAACTGAATCATTTCCTTTAACTCAATAGCCAGTAACCTAGAAAATCAAAACAAATGATAAAAGTAGAAACTTGGAAATAAATACTAATTTCTAAGCCCAAGGTCTCATAGGCAGCAGAGAAGTAAAAATATAAAATTCAAAGTATGAGAGCATTTTAAAACAACAAAATGCTTATTATAAAGTGATAAATACAATTAATAGGCATCAATCACCAGCATTGTACTCATCGAGATACATGATCCTGGAAATACATTAATATCCAAAATATCCATGAACTCCACACTTGAAAAGGAAGCATTTGGAGGAGAGAAGTTTGCCATCACCCTGAAAAGCCACCCAAGTAGGCAACAATGCTCATTAACTGATTAAAAACAACTTGCTAGCAGCTAAAAATGTTTTACAGCAATTCAAATCCAACCGCTCACAAAACAAAGATAAAAAAATGGCAAATAGAAAATCACTGATTGATTACCACCAAGGATTCCTTTTCAGCATAAAAATGCAGATAACTTGTTATCATTAAATTGCTACTATATGGATACAAGCACTTTCATTTTAGTTAGGATTAAGTACATTGTTTTCCAGTTGAATATAATGGGCTTAATTTACAGAACCTTATGTCAAGAGAACTACATTTCACAAGCTTCCAAATAATATATAATTTTGTTGTAACTTTAAAAAAAAAGGAAACTCAAAGGTAAAGAAGTAATAAAAAGATAAGAAGATGATCTTTTACAATGTAAATAAGGAGAAGACTTGGTATTCTCCAAGCTATTAAATATACTTTATACTTTAATTCTTGTAGCTATAGGAATGATTACAAACAAATGTTGGCAAAAGTAGATTAACATTGCTCATCTAAAATTGCTTGGATACATTTAAACAGGATTTCATGAAAGGATTCAGATAAAAACTGGAAAAAAAAAAACCCTTTTGTAAAGGTTGTGTAACTGATCCTAGGTACCCTTATGATAACTATATCAACAAATGTGATAATTAACACAGTTGCACTACGAAAATTGAAGTCTGGCCTCACAATCTAGCATAAGCAGAACTGTGTACAGTTTTAAGGAGGAGCCATTTGATTTGTAAGTTTTTAAATGATCTTTGGGACTGAGCTACTGGATAAAAGCTCACTGAAACAACAGCATTATGATATCCCATTTTCACATGTGTCTAGTAAATGGGCATGTTTATGATTTGGAAGACCTTAGCTCATGAAGATTAGGAATCTTCAAAATAATAATAGTAATAATAACATTAACACTTAGACTTTCTAAGTAAAACCAACAAATAACCAAATGTCTCGGGGCGAATTTACAGATCTTTTAAATTCTTTTATCTATCTCTATATTCCAGAGAGAGTGACACTGGCCTGAAAAAGATGTATTTTTATGAAGCCATGTGAAACTTCTAAGTACTTGAAACTTTTAGTCCAATGTAGTATTCTGCAGTATTCTGCCTGAATGTGTATTGAGAAGAAAGAGTCTAAGCTAGTGCTAACTTTAGACCATTTATTTTAAAACTGCTTTGTGGGTAAAAAGACTAGCTCGGTGATTTAGACTCTGGTATCCACAGCACACACAGCACTGAAGTGACCAAACCTGTGGGGGTCAGTCTGAGTAATAACTTACAGGAATAACTAAGATATGTCTCTACTGTATCCAGTCAGATAAGCAACACATATTAACCTCATAATGTAAAAGTAACAGGCAACTTTCTTAATTGAGAGACTACTGTGTATAACGCACTGTGCCAGCTAACTTCTACAGAAATGAATACTACTTCTTGAATTACTTCTTGAAATGTGTTAGGGCGGTATGATAGAAGCTTTAGCTAAAGTTATTTTATTAATCCTCACAACAACCCCAAGAGACAAGCACCAATTTTCCCTCATTTACACATATAAATTCAAGCCTGTTCATCTCGGTCTGCTCTCCTTCGGCTGCAAAGATTACATCATTTCCCTGCCCTCAAGGAGATTCCAGTCACATGGAGGAGATAAGATGAACACAAGCAAGGGAGTCATGGTAAAACAAGATAGGAAATGATAAAGGCTTCCTCGTTTTTAAAGAAGAAATTACTCTTGGAGAAAAAGGGTCATTTGGTTTGAAAGAGTGATTGCACTGTCACGATGCTAATAGTAACCCAGACCCAAGAAAAATTAAACTTGGACATGAAAAGCAAATTGTGTATCTTTAAATGCTCTCACTGGGATTTACGAAGATTTCTGCGCCTTTTAACCAAATGACCTATAGGAGTAGGTCTGTTTATACATACTCCGCTATAGTATCTTTTAAAAAGAATATCCACTTTTCTTCTTGATTGCTCACAGGATAAAAGGGGGAAAAATGGACATTATTATGGTCTGATACATAATTGAGAATTCCAGATACACAACAGAGCGATGTACTTTGATGTAGGACACACAGTACCATGAGTATGGAATTCACGAAATTTCAGAACCATATTGGGAATTCACCAACACGTGTGGTAAACAGTAAACAAGTCCCTAGCGAAAGATCACTCTGGACCAGGTCAAGAGGGAGACACCCTGCAGTCAAGTCCTGCCATGAACGCATCTTCTGAACTGCCATCCTCAAATGAAATGCATTACTACTGCGTAATTACCATTTCAATTATATCCCTCACACACAGAGCAGGTTTATTTGTGATTTGCTTTAATTAGGTAATTTTAGTTTCATTTCTTTAGTAATTGATTTGAATACAACAGAATTAATAATTGCCTCATATCTCCACACACATTTCTTTTCAAACAAGGACTATCTGACAGCACTCAGACAGATGAAGAACAAAAATATCTAGTCATATTTTTGACTAGATGCAGTCATCTTGTGCTTTATTGGCAATGTTTTTCACTCTTTTCACTTTTTTTTTTTTACTATTATTACAGTTGTTGATTAAAAGCAGTCTCACTGCATGTCCTTCCTAGAAGACTATTTAATATAACATGTTTGTGGGATTTATTTCTCAGCTATTTGATTCAAGTTTTTTCTTATACTCTTTATATCTAACAGTAAAATAATAGCTACCATTCTTGTTTACTTACCACGTGCCAGTCGCCATTCTGGAGACTTTCTGTATATTCTTTCTAAAGCTCACCACTCCTCTGACAAGGCAGATATTAACGTCCCTGTTTTATAAACTGAGATGCCAAGAGAGGAAATATCTGGCAAGGGGTCACAGATCTGACATATAATACCAAGGCTCATTTTTTATACTATGGAGGAAGGGGAAAATTTATTCAATCCTGTAATTTTAAAAAAATCTATGCTTATTATTTTCTAGTGACAAATAAAATGCTTAAATACTGCCAGGAAGAATAAATTCCTCAAAGACTACTTAAATAAATATTTAAGTTCAAGTTTTAATGAGCACATTGTATGCTAGATATGAAAGCATTTCAAATAGCATAAAGTGTCTTAAAATAAAATATTACTTAAGCTTAAATAACAGGCTTAAAAACAGTTTGTTTTCTTAAGCAAGTTAAACATATACCCTGATCTTGTTTTTATTATTTATGGGCTCAGCAAACCTTTCATTCAATAATAATACACGTGTAAACTTCATCTCATGTCTGATAAATTTTTACTGCAGTATTATCACAAGGTTAATTTTAGAAGAGTGTTCCAGTGGGTAAAAGCCAACCTGGGAATTCTAAATCTCTTACAGAGTATGATCTTAAGAAAGTCTTTTAAAACACTCAGTGCTTGTGTCTTAGATACTTCAGAAGGAAAATGGAAAAACAACAGATCAGAGAACAAAAACTGGATGCAAAACCCCATCTCATCTGCTCAATATCAAGTTCCTTCTTCATTGCCACCTCCCAAGAGGGCAAAAAAAAAAAAAGCAAGCAAGAAAGCAAGCAGAAAAAGTTCTTAATGTTTCTGTCAGGACTCTAGCTTTCCCTAACTCCCTAATCCTTTTGCCACTAAAGTGAAGTAAAAAGGCAGCTGAGGGACAGACCAAAGTTTACTGCATCGATGATAATTCAGAAATACAACCTGTTGAGACGACACAGTGATAAAAGAGAAAAAGAATAGATTAGTCCAAAGTGGGGCCATCAGTAATACCACTGTTTACGACAGCAAGCAATCTATTCTAGGTGCTACCAACCTCTATACTGCTCCCATCGGCTCATCTTTCTAGACTGAAACCCGTAATACTCCAGTTCTTTCAACCAGTCCACCCCCATCATCTACTCTCTGGCTTTCAGATATCTGAAGATGTAAACTTTTTTCTAATGAATCTCAGTATTTATCATTTATCTTCTACCAGAAACTATTCTAACCTTATTGCCACATCCCTCATCATTCAAACAGGTAGCTTCTTTAATTAGCGTATAAATTCAGATCTTTATTTATACTTTCTGAAAGAAGAAAAAAAAAGGAGGGAAAGATCCTATTTTTCATTTGCCCTATTCCTGTTAGATCTAGGAACTCTAGTGAGTTCTGTGGCTTGACCCTCATTTCTGCATTCACCATTTGTATTTTCTTTCTTCTTGAACTAGCTCTCTTCTGTGTTTCCTTACACTTCACACCTCTGCTCTTCCCATTCATATGCCTCAAGTTATTTTCACAGGTCCTACTCCCATTAGCAATAAACCACAGTTGTCTTGCTCAAAACAGTGTGTCCTTAAAAGATTTAATATAAACAACAGCAACACTCAATGGAATTTTAAATTGATGAACATGAAAAAGAGACTAACGGGCTTTTTAAAGTAATGTTGATTATCATATACAGGGTACAAGTGTTAACTCACTCTACTCAGATTTATTTTGGTATCATTATGCTATGTCTCCTTACCACTGCCAGAAGTACACTGATAGGTACACTATTTACAGTGTCTCCTGCTATGAATGAATATCACTCATAAAAAAATGCAGAGTATATTACTTTGTTTGGAAATTCCACTGCATTTTAGCAATTAATACCTTATATCCAGACTAAAGCTAAAATAATACTCAAAGAGTCTATAGACACCATTTGTATATGAGACTACCTACCCCTGTTCAGTATTTATCATTAATGGCAGTAGTCCATTTTCATGACTATAATATCACTGAAATTTCAAGGATAAACCCATGTGATCAGAGCTATGCCTGGCTCTTTTATAGAAAATCTTCAGACTTTATTTCTTTGAGAAGATGTGTAACTGAATCAGGGTGTTTTTGTTTTGTTTTGTTTTGTTTTTTTAATTATGCAAGTAAAAGATCTTTTGTGAAAGATCCAAAAAAATATAGAACTATTTGGGATAAATGATAAAATGCCCTGTTTACCCTGCCATATTCCAATGTAAACTCTATCAACAATGTGATATTTCTTTCATGTCCTTATTCTTTGCATTCACACATCTGCACATACACAAGTGCACATACAAGGGCACATATGTTTTTAAAAGACATATGGCACTTTCTTGTACATACAGTTGTATGAAAGCAATTGTTTAGTTAACTAAAGCTTCTCTGATTTGCTGAAAAAATACTCTCTTCAAATTTGTTACCAGCTATTGTACTCAAACTGTGAGATCAACTAAAACTACTCAAATTCATCAAAAAAATTTATGCAAATAGTCTTACTATAATAATAATTTTGTAAAAATAATTCACTTTAAATTGTGGGGGGGTTGGGGGGGACAGAGGGGGGTCTTTCTTTTTTGTTTGTTTTTGTTTCCAAAAAACTGAATCCAAAAACTGTCATTAGGTCATTAATGTGTCATAGTTCAGACAGATGGTGGCGTGTAATTCATATTTTGAGAATTTAAAAACAGCAGACTCACAAAATATCTTTCTTTTTCTAGTTATCAGTTATGTCCAAACAAAATCTATAACTGCTTTCAAATATTTCATATTTCAAAACACTATATTAGAATCAGTGTTTTTAAAGTGTTTGAATTTTAAGGCAATACCTAAAAATGACTAGGTATTACTTGTTATAAGGTTTCTTTTCTAAACAACAAGGATCTTTATGAAAATGACCATGACAAAAAATATTTCATGTCACTGTAGAAATGATACCTCTTTAGAACTCAACTAGAAATTCTTAACATTAATTCAATGGAAGCAGAGCGATGTAGCACCTTAGCACTTCAAAATATGACCAAGCCCTGCATACTGATATCTTAGTAAGAAGAAAGTAGAGTTGACACAGCCAGGTGTAATAAGAACTATAACTTCCATGATAATAAGAGAGCAATGACAAAAATGTCAAAGGTGTAGACACCCAGAATGTTAATTTATTAGAACGTGACTTTACACTGATTAATTATATGCTCCTCAAAATATCTGGAGTGCATAAGAAAAGTTAATTGAAGCATTTCATTTTGTACATGCTACTAAAATTAGTTTTAAATAAGTGATAGAGAACTGATTTCAAAATTATAAGGATGTGGAATTCAATCTGTAAACTCTAAATGTGCTATCTAAAGATAATAGTAACGAAGATGATGATGGTGACTATAAAATATTCATGGAAACATTGACATTCACTTGATTCCACTAAACATGACTGTATAGAATCAGAAAACTTAAAAGCCATTTAGAATCTCAGAAGTTATCTTTTGGGAGCTGATCTGAAAATTACAAAATCTTTTTTAGAGTGAGGCATGGTTAAAAACAACACATACCCAAACAGAGAAAATCACAAGTTAGTTAGGATTTCAGAATTATTTCAATACCTAAAAACTTAAGTTTTCAAATTTCCTCAAATAGGTCAGAAACACATTATTTAAATACATACATGCAACACAATCGTAAATATTTCCTTAATTCAACAAATAATTACTAGGGGCTGAAGTGATAGATAGGGCATGGTCATTTTCCTCAAAGATTCACATCTGGAAAATCTCCTGATTAGCTTCTTTGTAATCAATGTGTGGCCCCAAAATAAAGCTGTATGGGGGAAAGGGGTAGAAGGAGCCCAAGGTAAGGCTGGATCTCATGACCCTAAGATTGTGACCAGAGCCAAAATCAAGAGTTGGATGCTTAACCAACTGAGCCCCAACAAATATTCTTAAATTCACATTAAGTAATTAAGATCACCTTCCTTATTAACTAAACTCAAATACTATGATTTTCTATAAAATCTCATTTGCTATCGTCAGACTACTTCAATGATATCATGAAACTGATGCAGTGTTTTTTCCTCTTGACCTATAGCGAGGACCACTTCTAGATCCCCAGCTAACTTAAGGCATCTTTCTTGGGTGGCAGTGCTATTTCCCATCTTTATTTAAAACTGATTTTAAGGCCTCTTAAATTGCTAACCCTATCACCTATCAACATTTCTTTGAATAGCAATTTGAATTTATGGTAATAGTAGTTGGGGTATCCTTACAGACATTATAAGGTTGCTCTTCTAGAGTTAGGCCATAAAATCAACACTTGACAAACCTAAAGCAAGAACATAAAATAACACTAAAGAAAATGAGTCCATCCTAGGCCAGCAAAACTGGCTGTAACCTGATTATATGTATTAATGTAAGTTAAAGACTGAATCTGGAGGATTTAACCAAAGACACTGAGGGGGAAAAAAATGACTCCCAGAAGTATTTTGGCTGCACAGATATCTACGGAATCTAAATCCATGTCCATCCAGGGGAGAAGGAATTAGACAAAGGACTTAACAGTAATGATACAATGGCAATGCTGTCTCTATTGTGATCCTAAATATATTAGGCTCTCCGTGTGATGCCACGAAACATGTGAATTATATAACTCCTTTTGTTGGGATCCTTTGCTCACCAAGTGACCTTTGCTGATCACCCAAAATGATCTCCTCAAGCCAGCTGGAGTGATCCAGATTCTCTATTAGTTGGTTGAGGTATTTTTTGCTTGTTTTATTTTTAATCAAGGTATAGACATAAACTGGCCTTCTGATTTTAAACACCAATTTTGTAAACTTGTTTAATGTAAGTCAATCTCTGAGCTATGGATCCACTCTAAGTGTGCTGCCAATCAAGTTTCAGAACTTGCAAGGCTTATGGCCAAATCCTACATATATTTTTTTTTTTAATTTTTTTAAAAGATTTTATTTATTCATCTGACAGAGAGGGAGAGAGAGCACAAGCAGCGGGAGCAGCAGAGGGAGAGGAAGAAGCAGACTCCCTGCTGAGCAGGGAGCCCTAGGCAGGGCTCCAGCCCAGGACATGACCTGAGCCCAAGGCATACACTTAACCGACAGAGCCACCCAGGCACCCCTATAAAAAAATTTTCTTGGGGAATTGTTATCCTGTGGGAACTTATCTTAGAAGCCTGTTGCATATTTCTCTCTGTTTCATTGTGCATCTTCAAATTTATACACTTTTGAACACCTCTTGGCGGTAAAAGGTGAGAAGCAATTCATTCATCTATAATGGATATAATTCATGGTAATATACCACACTTATTTGCTTCTAAATGCAATAGGATTATTAATATCTCAAAATATGGATTCATTTGAACCCTGAAAGACAACACCCCTCTCTACAAAAACCCTAACATATTTTTTGTGCCCCAGCATCAGCAGTGCATCACACAAAGTAACTCCCTAATAAATGTTTACTGGATCGATGATTGAAAGATGAAAAATCTCTCTCTAGAGAGTTCTGAATCTCCATATACAGGAAATCTCAGATGAAGTATTTCCATCATTAACATTCATTTGGAATTCTATGGTGTCTTGGGTAATAAGCACTTACATTTTTAAGATGGAGTTCTGTAATAGATATTTTGAGTTAATAAATATATTAATTAGGATTTTTTACATCATACTATGTCACACTCTAGGTAATTTTTTTTTTTTTAAAGATTTTATTTATTCGACAGAGACAGAGACAGCCAGCGAGAGAGGGTACACAAGCAGGGGGAGTGGGAGAGGAAGAAGCAGGCTCATAGCAGAAGAGCCTGATGTGGGGCTCGATCCTATAACGCCAGGATCACGCCCTGAGCCGAAGGCAGACGCTTAACCGCTGTGCCACCCAGGCGCCCCACACTCTAGGTAATTTTATCCCAACAGGCACAATATTATAAACTTAAAAGAATTAAGTAGGTTCTAAATCATTTTCAAATAATATATATCATGTATGTATATTTATCTTAGAGTTTTCAAAAAAGCTCTGGACAAAAGTATTAAGTATCTTGGCTATTAATGTGGCAGAACTGGCCAGCATGTAAATAACAAATCATTCCTCATATACTTTAAATTATATATTTATAAAGAAATAGGTATAAAGACAAATCATTATAGTAGAATCACTGGAGCATATGGTATATATTAGCTTTATGATTTTTTTAAAATAAATAACTATAAAAGTTAAGATATTAAATATGCTACAAAAATTTAAAGAGAAAGCCTGGTATATTTTGTTCAAAATTTGTTGAGTACTAATCCAACTTCTGAGACTAGCAAAAAAGGACTCCATTAAACAGAGAGAGGTCACTAAAACCTATACTCACACATTTCAATATTGAATTTTGATTTAATGGAGCAACAAAGAAAATAAAGTCACTGATCAAATGCTGGGACTTACTTATGAAAGAATTATTGTTAAAGACAGTAGCAAAGTAACCAAATCACAATCTACCTATAAGATTTCACTAATTAGGAAAATTCACACTCTAATCTGTCCATAAGCCTGATTGCTATCTTCTCCCAAATCTTACAGGTGATGCAAACTCTCTGGATCCAGAATTAAACTAAACTAAATCTTTTCCTGGAAGCCTCTCCAATATTTCCTATCCTCTTTGATGAACTTACTGCCATTTTATCCAATAATCTAGGGATCATCATCATGAACTTCCTTCTTTCCTTAAGCCTACTATCCAAGTCCTACCCACTTTGAGCTATGAAATATTTCCCAAATCCTTCTCTTCCTTTTTGTCCCCACTACCACTAGCTCTCACAACTTCTCACTCAAGCATCGCAATAGCTGTTAAAAATACTCCTGCCTCTAGACAGGTCCCCATTCGCAACCTTTTTTCCCCACAGTACAGCCAGTGTGATTCCATGACAATCAAAAGACAGAAGTCATCTCCTTTGTTAAATCCCTCGGCTTCCTTGAAAACGAAATCTAAGTTTTCTCCTATACAAAATATTCCATCATCTTGCCCTAATTGTCCAGAGGCATCTCTGGCCTCAAATCCTAGGCACCAACCTCACACTCTAGAAATACCAACCTGCTTTTATTTCACAGAACATGTGTTATTTCTCAGCTCTCATTGTGGATGCATCCTTTATACTGAAAAAGCCTTCCACTTCTCTCCTAAGTCCTTCCTTCAATAAGTTTCAGCTCAGCAGCCTCTCCCTCTAGGAAGATTTCCTAAACTAGTACCACTGTTCACTCCCCATAATAATCAGAACACTAAGCATACCACAGTATAATGCCCCGCTTAAAGTCTTTCAAACTAGAGCATGAGCTCCTGGAGGACGGTGTACTATTCACCTTTGGATTCTCCTTGCAGTGCCTGACGCATTAAAGGTAGCCTATAAAGTCGCTGAATTAATCAATTAGAATGATACAGCAACAAGGAAAACAGCTAGAATAATAATTATATAGTTTGTTTACTTCAAATTCAAAACAAATAAATTACCCCAAAATGTACAATCAGCAACAATCAGGCCTATAACGTGATTAGGTATCATCAGATAAGAATTTATGGTACTACCAAAAGTATCAAGCAAGGTGAAATTTTAGATGCAGACCTTCTAAGAAAGAATTCATTATAGATATGAACAGGTTTATCTATTAAGTGGACTTTTTCTTTACCATTCTTAATGACTGGTATCTTTGGAACACCAAAGGTAAGCAATGATTTTCTTTACACACAACCAAAAACATGAAACTACACTCAGGAAAAAGGAAACCCAATAAAAAGAATCTCTAACATACAGACAAATTCTACTTCTTTGTTAACCAAAATCTTCATAGATGTTAAATAACAGAAAGGCTTTCCTCCAATTTTTACTCTAAATTATTAGAAATCCCTGTCTCTGTTCCACATAGTAAAAAGGAAAGAGCAAAAGACCTGAATTTCAAACAGAAATGGATTTGAAAACAAACCCTTTTTATTATGAGTCACTGGTCGATGATAAAGTAACTTCACTGCTCTGAGTGGCAGCAGCAGTGACTCTCTGTTGGATCTCAGCACCAGGAACTGGGCTAAGGATTTTGTGTGTATTGCTTCATTTAAACCTCACAGCAGTCCGCTGAAGTAGGTATGGCTTATCCTTATTCTACAGATAAGGAAACTGGAGCTCAGAGACACAAAGTAACATGCCTCCAGTCACACAGAAAGTTGACAGCGGAGCAGGAATTCTAACACAGGCATCTATAACTCCAAAGCCCATATTTTTAACCACTTAACAATCTGTTGCTTCTGTGCCTCAGTTTTCTGTACTATAAAATGGAGTATGGACTCCGTGCTCAGCTTGGAATCCACTTGGGATCCTTTCTCTCCCTTTCCCTCTGCTCCTCTCCCCACTCCCTTGCGCGTGCTCTCTCTCTCTAAAATAAATAAATAAATAAATAAATAAATAAATAAATAAATAAATAAAATCTTGAAAAAAAAATAGAGTAACTACTTCCCTCACAGAGCTCTTGTGGAGACTAAGTGAAATAATACGGATGCATCTAGCGTAATGTTGGACTTCCTATACATACTCAATAAATTATGTCCCCCGTCCTTTTCTTACTCCAGTGCTGATTAAACATTTATAATAAGGAATACATAGTTCCTAAATACTCCTTACCTCTTTCAAAGCACAGATAATATGAGTCTTGATTAATTCCAAAAGGAAAATACTTCTAGATCACTGAATATATTTGACCTAAACATATATAAAGGAAAAAAATCAAAGAAAAACAACACATTCTACCTAATTTTATGACTGTGGCCTTGCTATTGATCTTTCAGAACATCATAAGATCAAAATATATCAATATCTAAAGTTAGGAGAAAAGAGCATAGGACCCAGAGATCTCAATTCATTACAGCTTAAAGGAAGACTCCCAAAAGAACCTAACCAATCATGGTTACATTAAAAAAAATTGTACTTCCAGCGGGGAAGACAGATTTGAACAAAGACAGAGGCAATAAGGATAATACTTGAACAGTAAGTTGCCTTGTTTGTTGGAGACAGGCCTTTATTCTTATGTTGAAGTAGCCTAAAAATGCCAGGAGGGGGAAATGAGGGGCAAAGAAAAATATACAGCATTTCTGCTGTTAATTCTCTGCAAATACATACTTCCTTTAGTTTCTTTTTTTTTTTTCTTTTGGTTCATAACCATAATACTTACCTTTGATAGGTATAAAGAAATCAAATCAAACTTTTCTCTTAATTTCCCAACAAGTAAAAACTAAATGTATATTGGGTATACACATAAACCTAAGTACAATTCAAAACATAGTGAGTTTTTATATCAAGCCCATCTGGTGTTATATTAGGGTGTATCCCATGGAAATCCAACCAAGGGTGACTGCCAAACTAAGCTACAGAAGACAATTCAGAAAGCTGGCAAGTCCCACAACATAAACGATATTTTTAAAAGTGCATGAGAGCATCTGCTTAACAAGATTATCTGCTATCACTCCACCCTCATAATAACTCTCCTCTACTTCTGTAATTCAGTTTTGTCACTAAAACATGGGTCAGTATTGGACATGGCGGACACCCTGAGATAATGACATTATGGAGAGATATCAGTTAAAGTAATCTAAATAAACCACAAGGTACTATCACAGTTTTATGTCCCAATCCTGAACTCCATCCTGCTGTTAAGGGACCTAAAAGGCCAACCGATTTCTTCAGACCTCCATTTCTACATAAGAAAAATGGAAATCATAATATACTTCTGCTTCACTAGGCTCTAAAAATGGAAACCCGCTAAGAAAAAATAAAATGAATGTGAAGCACTCTGAAAAGAATAAACTAGATTCCCTGACCTGATTATTGGTCAGAGTCCTGTAAAACTAGAATTACTACTTCTTCCAATTCCATACATGCCACCTGGCCATCAAACTGACTGGTAAATAGTATTGACTGCAAAGTTGATCCATGGAAAAAGTTTTAAAGTAATAGAAACAAAATCTGTGTCACAATGTATCTTCATACCATTAACCATCTCCAAAGAAAATTTACTCATTGGCATTATAAAAGTAGAAGATAACAATTAATTACGAATTTGTGAACCTTAATTTCTTAAAATCGTAAGCAGCATGGGTAGATAGAACAGTTTGAAACCGATACTGAAGCAACTATGCAAGAACTGGAAACTGAGCTAACCCAGAAACAGAAGGAATCACAAAGTCAGTCTCATCTGATGGGCCAAAATACAATATGGATTATTTTTATATTGTTCTGTCTGAGTTGTCTGTCTCAGATTCTTAACTTCCAGAGTCTATTTTAAAATCACTTAACCCTGTGTATTTCCAGTAGCCATCAAGGCATATACTGTCATCCCTGACACCGAAGACCGTCAGCAGACTCAGTATGTACACTAATGATCTCAGGCAACAATGCCCATCTTCTTATCAAAGAGATGTTATTCCATAAGAAAAAGTCTAAAATTCTCTAAGAAAATTCATTCCAAAACATAAGAAGGAGTTACTATAAAATGTTGAGATCGGTATTACCCTTCACTTGTTAAGATTTTACCTTACATGCTAAATTTTAAAACCAAAAGCTGCCAGACATTGTAACATTTTTTAGTTTTTCCCCAAGTCGCCGATGCTCTTTTCTAGCACTGTCAAATAATGATAGCTGCTGTCATTATTTTTTATACAATAGCTGGCAGCAAGATGTACAGACACCCTTCATCTTAGAAGAGTCATCAAAAACCTAAACAAATGACTAGGACCTTGTGGTAAAACTGACCACTTTCCTAAAACCAAAATAAGTGGGCTATCACAGGTTATTTATACTTTACTGCCAGAATGTTACTTTATTAAAAAAAAAAAAAGATCAAAGGTTCTAATTCTTTTATTTTTTTTTCTAAGCTGTTTTAAAATAACTTTCTCCCTCTTATACATACAGTCCTGTCCTTTCCTTGCTGCTCCTGGAGGCTATCTTATTCTATCATAAAGGTGTTCCCATTTACTTTTGGCTTGAATACTCTCAATCAACACTGCAATTCTGTTTTTGGATGCAACGGCCCTTCAGGAAGTGTATTTGAAGATTTAAAAAAAATTGCAGAAAATAAATAAGCTATTTTCGTTTGATAAAGTTCAACAATGCATTTAAATGGATTTAGGAAAACCAATCATCTCAGACACATGTGATTTGACAGGCCCTATACACACACACACACACACACACACACACACACACACACACACATATTATTCCAAGTTACAGAAAAACATCTGAGTGACCGATTTTAGGTCTCTTGTTCTAAGTAAGAGACAAGAGTCCCTCTTTACCACTGTTTGCTTGGGCAATCTAAAATGCTGATATTCTCCTAGATCTAACAGAAAGGAAAAATGGGTATCTTCTCCATCTAACACCTAAGTGGGTAACCTAGATACTGTAAAGAGAGGCTACATAAAGGATGCAACAGACCGCTCTGAAGTGAGAGCCAAATATTTCACCTGCAACTCTTCGGAAAAGAACACGAAAACACATGCAGCTTAGCCAAAAACCGTATTAACATGGAATTGCCACAGGCTAGTAAGTTTGGGGGAAAAACAAAACAAAACAAAACTCTACCAAACAGAATTTTACTGTTGTTGGTCGGGTGAGAAAAGCGCAAATGTGAAAAGCACAGCTCTTATTTGTTCAAATTGATCATGCCCACACTCTGCGATGTTTACTTAAAAGAAATGAGTGAACTGCTTTTTTGGAGAGTACTTACAAAACCAGAATCAAATTCACAAGTAAAGGAGCCAATTAACAAGCATTTTCCTGCTGATATCCTAGTGGTGGCTAGGGGATGATAGCTAAAAGTCTATGATTATTCAAAGTTTCTCAAGTTCCTAAAGCCAATAGCTAAATTTTAAGTGAAGAGAAATTTTCATATCAATCTATCTTTTCTCTTTAGGAAATGAAACAAAAATTATCAGAGAAATAAAAATCTATTCTACCAAGGAACTAGGAACATTAAATGTTAAAATACAAAAATTGTACTGCCAACACTGCAGTAGTAGTATGACTTTTGTCAAATTATTGCCAACTAACCAAAAAACAAATTAATGCTACAAGATCCATCATAAAAGATTAACACTATAATTTAATTTAATATACATTTAGTCACTCACTATTAATTTTTCTTTCTATGTGATAAAGGAATTTCAACGACGGCTTCCAGAATGAAATCTCCTGGGAAATACTTCCCATTAATAAAAAGAAAACTTTTATATAAGTAAATTCATATAGTTCAATCAAAATTTCAAGTCAATAGCTAGAATCACTTAAAGTTAATGAGCTACAAAATGTATTCAATAATACTCTACATACGTTTGCTTATACTTCATAAGTCTTTACTATTTACAAAGCTAGTAGCTTTATAATACCTCAAGTTTTGAGAACTATAAGAGGGAACTGGAAAGAAAATTCGTTCTCTCTGGATAATCAGAATTAACTTGAGAATATGTTCATAGTTTAGTAGTTGATTCAGTTTCCCTTAGTTATTGAATCTTGTTTAAAAAAAAAAAAAAAAGGAAAGAAATTGCCTTTCCTTCACATAGCACCCAAATAGAAAACTTTTAAATTAAGTTATATTTACATATAAGTCAGATGTCCTTTCTACACAAGAATATAACACATACAAAAGTATAAGGGAAACACAAGATTTCAAATTATGTTTGAGGAGGAGTAACAGAGCATTTGCACTTAATAACTAAACATTATAATTAAGAGAAAACAAACCATATTCTTAATGAAGTAGTCTGTCTTCTGTCACGGACAGCATTTAAGTTGCTCTTTTATTATACAAAAACAATGTTTACTACATCAATGAATGACTCTTTATCAAAAATAGTAGACAAAACTTGTCTATTCCTACAAGTTCAAAACGTCCTTCCTAATTTTCACAGTACTTCTCTGGACAGTCTAAAACAAAACGCTTTCACTTTGTTAGAAAAATGGACTTAAATCAGGTTCATAAATTTTCAATTACACTTCACTTCCAAAGCTTTGGAGGAGAAACTTGCACATATTAAAAAAAAAAAAAAAGTAACACTGCAATTCTACCACTGATGGATTAGCTTTGTACCAAGGCAATACAAAATTATTTCATTTTTTTTTCCTGTGAAGAGTCCTTTGCAAGTGACTTGTTTCCATATTCTTTTATCCAACAACAACAACAAATCTAGTCATAAACCTGGCAAGTCAAAACAATAACCAGCAAAGTCTAACATTTCTTACCTGATACAGGTAAGCACCAGCTCCCAAATGCCACCTTGGGATAGGTCAGACTAGTAAGCAGGCTCATATTTTATGATACTAGAATGAACAGGAATAAATCTGTGTTGTTCTTTCTTTAGCAAAATCTATAGCAGCAGCTACACCACAAGGTGAGAGGACCCCAAAGACCTAACAAATTCAAGTGTGTCGCTAGAGAAATAGGAAAAAAAAAATCATAAAATGAAGACTTACTGCTTGTCATGTGACCTGGTGAGGCGTGCTGTCCATTGGGTGTGCTTGAGGTGAGGTCAATTGCCATATTGGAGTGCTCCCTTTCAGGTGAAAGCTCATTGTCACCTGCTTTTACAAAATAAAATCTTTTGGTCTCTGTTCATTGTCACATAAAATCTAATTACCAACTTTGCTTCATACATGCAGAGGCATGCATAGCCTTGAAACTTTAATGTAATACATTTTTTCCCTTAAAAGAAGCTATCAGGAACTATAATTTAGAAATATATAGTAAATGAATGAAATAATGAACAGCCACGACCAGCCCACAAAAAAAGAAAAAAAAATTACAAAATTTGATTATCACAATAATCTTAACTGTAAAATAAGGGCAATTGGAATAGTTGATTTCTAAAGTATTTTCTGTTGAAAAAAATAAGTTTTCTTTTAACATCTCACTTAACGATTAAGCATAGAGTATTTATAATGAGCATTTGCCAAAACACTGACTATCAGAGAGCTGGGTGTTTAAAAGGAAAGTTGGCTAAAAAAAAAAAAAAAAAAAAAAAAAAAAAAAAGGTGAACTTAAGGAGCTTTCACATTATGTGTCAGAAAAATTAGGTTACAGAGTAGCAGTAAATATTTAGTACACACCATATTAGTAGACATATATGTAACCTGACTTACTCTAAACTTAAAGTAAATTAAAAAAACTCCAGTGCAAAAGTGCTGATCTGTTAAGCTACTTACTACTAACACACCATCATTAATAGAGTAGGTATATTCTTGTATTTCCTTGGTTTTGCTTCTGTGCTATTATTTTCTCAAACTCATTGAAAGGTGCAATTGTGAACAGAGAGAAGAGTATAGAATTCTTGATGAAAACATAATTCAGAAATTAAAATACAGGTAGCACAAACGTAATTTTATTACCAAAAACAAATTAATGAAAATGAATACTTACACGTTATATAGCCATCAATAGCCTCTGTTTCCATAGTCAAAGTGCAGTGCTGCAATACAAAAGATGATACCCTTAGCACAATGATTCCTTTCAGTATTTGCCATTAAATGCTTAACTTATTTAAAGCTCCAAGCAGTTAGCCCATGTTGCTGCTCCTGTAACCTGGGCCCAAGAAACATACTACAGCGTACTGTATGTGCTCATTTGCAAGTCACTGAACTCTTTCTGCAAATGATCTGATTCCTGCTGGAGATAGGATAGGAAAGATAAGTGTGCTGTGAGATGGGCTGTATCGAGAAAGGAATAACTCTCTTAATCAGACTTTACTTAGTTTAAAGAAAAAAATAGGGAGGGTACACCCCAAATGTGCCAGCTTTCACTGGGATTTAAGTATTTTACCATTCACTACTTCCCACAATCACACTGCAGTTTGAGGACTTCCCTGGTATACAGATAGCTCTATTCACAATTGTTGCAAGTTGGTTCATCATGTTCTAATAGGGAGGGGGGAGGACAAACAAACATAAGAAAACAAAACAAAACAAAAATTTAGTGCCCAAGTGTGTCTCGAAGGTCTCTGCAGCAGTCACACTACTCCCAGACTTGTATTGACATTTTAGCCTACACTAAGTTCTGTGTAAGCACC
>NW_024423343.1:23286886-23319386 GCF_017311325.1 Ursus maritimus | reverse complement strand
GATCATATAACCACTTGTGAGAATTAGACCAATTTGGAAAATTTCTCCTGTTTTTGACGTCTTTGTTTCTTTCTCATTTGCAGATCGTGGTGTGTCCAGCTCACCCCAAAGAAGTCAAGATTATGTTTACACACTAAAACCAGGGGTTCTAGTTCGTCCTCTGCAGTTGAATAATCCTGGCTCTGAGACTCACAATTGTACTTATAGAAAGGAAACTTTGTATAAACTAGTAATTCACTGTGTTCACAATTTTTCTCAACAGTATTTTTATAGTGGTTAGAGGGTGTATTTATTTCCGTCCTTTGCTGTAACTACACTACACACATTTTAAAAGTATATATATGGTTATACTATGCATAAAAATGTATCACTAGGGAAGTGCAGTACCATATAAATATTCACTTTAGGGAGTTAGTGACGAGATGGGGAGAAAACATACCCATACCCACCATTATTCAAATAGCTGCTTCTTTCTCCTCCTTTCTGTCCCATCCTATCAGAAACTGTGCCTAGCTAGCACCAACCCTTATCTTAGCACTTTGCACATTTCTTTCATTATACAATTTGTAAATATTTTTTGGTTGAGTTTTAAAAGAAAATCTGTCTCCCCCACTAGAATCTTTTTAAGAGCAGAGATTATGTCTGTCTTGCTAATAACTGTTTTCTCAGAACTAGCACAGTGTTTGGCATGTCGGTACTCAATAAACCTTTACTAAATGGATGAATGTGGAGCTAATCACATACTCACTTGGCTTCACCTTGAAAACTTAACTGTTATTAAGGGACAGAAAGGGTAGGATAACAAAGATATTCTAATTCCATAAAGATTTTGGTCAAGTCTTGGCTCGTAAGTGATGTTATAAACATCATTAACGAACGTTTACAGGTCAACTCTCTGGCTTATGTTTACATGAAGAATGTGAATACCTTGATAGATAATATAACTTGTACAAATATAGCGGGAGAGTGGTTAAAATTGTACATCAAATATGATTTTGAGTAAAATACGTTTATGTGACCGCTCTGTTTCATAAACAAATTATTTCGTGTTAATGCCTGATAATTTATAAACTAAGTTGACTAACAAAGAATGCAACAGATTTAATTCTGTAATCACTAAATGCAATTAGCAAAAGAACATTTTTAAAAGGCAGTGTAGCTTAAAGGTACATTATGAAGTATTTTGTTTTCTTTGGGTGGCTTATTTTATCTGTGTTAGATTTTAAAGCCCTAGTACCCTTTAAAGAAATTTTAATAAAAGTGAATTTGACAAAAATTTGTTCAAGGAATTCATTCCATGTTTTTAACTTTTGATTTTGTTTTTAGCAGGGGGGCAAGAGGGGACAATTCTAAACATTGCAATACTTTCCTAATATTAAACGAGAAATTTTTGGAAATTAATTATATATTAATTATTTTTATTTAGATGGCTTTGTTGTGCAGGTATAGAACGTGATCACCCAAAGTAGTTTCCCTAAAGTAACTTAAAATCCCTGAAAAAGTTAAAGTTAACAAGCACACAGACACAATGTTTTAAAACTGATTGCTTGTTGTTTTATTTTTGTCAGGTGTTGTTCTCTTTGAAGTGGTGTTCTCTTTTAAGCGGGATATGGAACAATGGTCTCATAGTCTCCTGTCGACCTACATTGGCACTATGAAGAAGCAAGTAAGCCAGAAATAGAACCATAATTTCAAAGAAAACATTCTAAGATACCAAATTCAGTTCATAAGTAAGGCATATTAATACCTCCCTGAGTACATTGATAATCTGGGGTCTGTCTGGGTGGCATGTAAGTCCCACATGATAAGGGTCTTATTCCATCCACCCTGAACAGTAGTTTCTTTTAACAATTCTTAAGAGTGTCACTTTGCAATTAGATATAAGGCTCTTGTCAAATACCCATGTCCCTAGAAAAGGTAACATTGTGACTTAAATTCACACTTGGATAGAATAATATCAGATTTCTTCTAGAGAGTACGTTTTGATGTAGAGCAGACAATAAGTTAGTTATCTCTATCCCAAATGAGAATTATAAATTGTGGGAATTAAACTCATACCAACGGAGCGAAGACTGGAGAAGTTTCTGAATAAAAATGAAAGTACACATTTTTAAAGATGCCATCAGAATATATCATAGTTGCTTTAAAATGCAGATGTTTCAACATTTGAGAAAATGACTTCTATTAATGCAAAAATGAAGGAACTTTGAGCTGAGTCAAGTGTAGATAGCTGATGCACAAAAAACAACTCTAAAAGGCATTGAGGAGAACATTCTTCTAAAACACCCTAAAATTTATGAGCACAAAAAGTATAATGAGGTTATTGAACTCTCCAATAAAGTTAGCACCAGAGAAGAAAAAGATGATTCAACTTTCTGAAGACACAGCTTACAAATTGGATAATAATAAGGAGAACACATTGTCTACTGAGCATTAATTTAGATACAAGATAATAAATACCCTCTGGGGATAAGAAGGAAAACCAAAAATGATCATTTGACTTTGGAATTAGTAAGTGAAATTAAGGCATATTAGTCTACAGACCTATAATACCAACAATCAGATTCTGCTAGAGATATCCATAGTCTAAAACAGATGACAGGTTACATCTCAAGGGAAAGACTTGGTAGTTAAACCAGTGCCAATAGGAGTGTGAACCTGTTTTGTTTTCTTTTGTTTTTTAGACCTGTGAAAAGCTCATGGGATTACATGTCCAGTTTTTGTGAGAAGCCTCAACTCTTTGTAAACCAAAATTCTTTCACAGTGCAGCCGAGTCTAATCACATGTTTAAACAATCCTATATAGACCGAAAAAAATAGAAGAACACACTACCAACAGAAAGTGAAGGAAAGAATCCTGGGATTCAACCTTCCCCCTTTTTATGGCCAGATGGTGACAACTTTAGGAATTAAAAGCCACACAGGGATAGAAATGGGAAGCCGTTTCCTGCCTGATAAGTCTGAAAGACGGCTGTGGTTTGGAAGAGGGAAATTAATCAAAGAAAGGTCATTTACAGGTAGTAAAGTCAAATGTCACCTCCCCCAATTCTCATGACTTGTGGTTTAGAGAAAGGTTAGCTTAATATAGAGGTTAGTGTGGCATTCTGAACTGTCTCAAGACATGATAGATGAAGATGAGAATAACACTATCAGTATCCCTCCCCCTAACAGCTATGTTCAGGCTTCAAAAAGGTATTTAAAACTTGACGTCATGGTGAGGTACTAGACACCTGGGAAAGTCCCACTTAATAGAATAAGGATATCATCAAAAGTCCTATAAACTGTATTCCATAAACTGCCTCATTGAAAGACTATGTTTTTGAAATAATATCGTTTTTGAGAAATCCTCATGCAGAATCTACAGCACTTTAGATTGATGATAAAACTGATTTCCGTGGGACTAGCTATATACCATCATTACCATTATAGGCATTTACTTTATGCCAAGCATCATGATAAGCATGTTACATTATCTCATTTAACCCCCATAGTCATTTTCAATATAATATTAACCCTATTTTTTACATGAAAAAATTGAGGTGTGAATACATTATTCATCTTTTCAGGATAGCATAATCTCAGAGCTGGATTCAAAGACATGTCTTAAGTTCTAAAAATCCCATAGTAATACCCACCATGATGTATTTAGCAATCATACAGAACTGTTGCTGAAGTTAACTCCAGCCCTTTGGGTAACTACTGTCCAATATTGAACCACTTGGAAGAAAACCCAAGTGTCCACGATGTTCTTAGAAGTTTATTCAAATGTGGTATCAACATAGAACTCCACCAAACCCAGTGCCTATCTGCGAAACATGACCTATTTGACCTCTAATACTTTAACATTAGGTATTCATCAGTACCTTCTTTGAGCTCTTCTGAACAAGTGAATGACCTGAGAGAACCACTGAGAGTGAATTAAAAGATAACCACCCCATAAGAAATTGAGTGTCAATTAATGGTGACAAAGAGATAGAGACAAGATCTTAACTTTAAATTCTGGATCACCAAGCATATTTGCACTTTTGTTTCGAAAGAGATTGCTTCTGATTCGTTGCTCCCAAAAACAAGCATCACACTCCTTCCTTTTGTAGACTGACCTCACCTATGTGTGCAAAGAATGAATGACTGAGTTTGTGTAGTGAACATTGTGATTTTAAATGGTTATGGTATTCTTAAATGATATTTTGAATTCAAGAAACAGATTTTTTTCTAGTGGAGAGCAACTCTCGGCTTATAGTAAAGGTCAGTTTGAACATTTTGCTAGGATCCATTAAACAAAGCCTGTGAGATTAGGATTTTTCTCTGTTTTAATTTACAAATTGAATACTATAATAGAGACATAAATGTACACTGTTTTAATTAGGTTTTCCTATCCCACTCTGCATAGGTAATAAGAGTTACATATTTGTTTTCTCATAGCAGGGTTTTTTTTTCCAAAAGCAACAAGAAATAATACTTTGATTTGATAACAGAGATACTATTTATGAGGGAAGCTGATTGGTGGCTTTGGAGGAAATTTGTTTCAGGACATTTGGAATAACCTGTCCAAAGGCAGAAGAGCTTCCCAAAACATCTTGAAATAGCCAAAATATGAAACGAACAAAGGTTCTGGTATGTTCATAATATATTCTTTAAAAAAAATTATTTATTTGAGAGAGAGAGAGAGAGATGAAGGGGGGATGTGGCTGGGGGGGAGGGACAGAGGGACAAGCAGACTCCCTGCTGGGCACAGAGCCGGATGGGGGCTCCCTCTCAGGACCCTGAGATCATGAACTAAACTGAAGGCAGATGCTTAACCGAGTTACCCAGGCGCCACATTTATAATATAGTCTTAAAAATAATCAGACATCTTCTGATACTTATGTTCGAGAATAAATGCCTAACAGAAGACTTGTTAAATAGGAATCCTGTTTCTTCACAATCTAATATATCTGAGAGAGGGGTACCCTTCTCCCAAGTCTTTGGGAATATTGCTTTCAGAGTTCATTCCTGATGTAGAGGTGGACAATGCAGGCTATAAGGCCTGATACCATTAGACAGTCTCTCATACGCAGAATGCTTTGATCAATTCCAAACCCAACATTAGCCACTTGGTGTCATTTTCCCTTTCCATGTCATTTTCCTATGTGGAGAGAGTATACTCAACAATTGTTTACCTTTTTATATAAATGATGTTTCTAGGTTTTTATACAGCCATGTTTTATAAGTTTAAACATTTTTAGTTGTCCTAGATGCACCTATAAACTTGAATTTCAGTAACCCCACAAGGCTAAAGGCCAGGTCCTGGATAGTGAAGCTCACTAAGGTTATTCCATTTTGCACGTGCACATGACCCTAGTCATCTGGCCAGACTTCTCTCCTGATCCTCAAGAATATCATGGTCTCATGATATGGTCTCCTTTTGCCTGTTTTAGAACTTCAATGAATCCTTCAACCTCAATCAAGTCAGGCTGCTTAAGGAGATTCATGAGGGACAACAGCATGTTTGAGATAAGCTACCTAAACAGAACGATGCAGAGATCTGAGAGGAAAATCAGTAGATCTAAGAATAAAGGAAGAGACCAACAGCAGCAAATGCTGCCTGTAGGAATGACGGCAGAAAATAGATTGGAGTCATTGAGGAGAGTGTGAGGAAATAGGCTGTGAGTATAGAACAATAATTTCGATGAGTTTGGCTATAAAAGGAAAGACAGTGGCTAGGAGCTGGAGGAGAATGTGGGGTTGAAAAAGGTTTTGTTTTTTAAGACTTCAACATGCTGATCAGAAAGTGTCAATAGCAATTTAGAGATTGGAGATAGAAGAAAATTGGTGAAGGAAGGTCCCTGAAGGGACAGGGAAAAAAAATATCTAGAGCACAAATGAAATAATTATATCTCTTGTACGGAAGAGAAACAAGAAAGGATGAGTACTTGCAAAGTCTGTTAGTTGATGTGATAGAAGTTGGGGAGGGTTTGATGAAGGTGTCAGTGTTATTTACTGAGATTGAAGGGAAATTTTGCTGTATTGAAAGTTTAACAAAAGTTAATAAGCTTGAAATACTTGCTATGAAGAATGTAAGAGAGGGTAACTTAAAATAAGTATATGGAAAGATTGATGGGCAGAATAGAGGAACCAGTTGAGGCTGGTGACAAATAAACCATCCATATGCTTGATGCAATAACTTATAGGTGAGCTCACAGACCAGGTATAATAATCTTGAAAATATGAGCAACAGGATTGACCCAGTGTAGAAATTTCAACAGGTAGGGAGATTTAAGACCCTAAATCAAAAAAATTGAGTTTAATGAAAAGAAATAGAGTAATGGTCTATTGAGTAAGCTTTATAGAGAAGGATACCAACTGATAGGGTGCTGATCAATACAAAAAGTAGAGTGATATAGAGTCCTTGAGTCCCAGTGAGGTTGAAGAACTTGTCTAAAAGGGAATGCTGAGTGAGAGATATGAAAGTATATGGGACTTTGAACAGATATTTGATATTTCTGTTGAATAAAAAATGCCAGGATCCAGAATGGAGATTGAGAAGTCATGACTTCTAGGGGTTGGATTATCAGAAAAGTGACAGGATAATCAGGAGATTACCTTTGGGTCTTGGAAGTAGAGGAAGATACTGAACTACTTGCTGAAATCTTTGAAGAGATAGTCCCTGAAAGGCTGATAAATAACAGCAAAGAGGAAGAATAGTGAGCAGGTAGCAGTGAAGGAGGGACATCAGAATAACTGTAGTTTTACACAAAAGTGTAAATATTCTGAAAAAGTGGTTTGAGTTGTATAGGGGATGTTGATCCTGTTTTCTAACCCTGAGCTAGGTGAATTATAGGAAAATGAGTGGCCTTCTATTGAGAGGACTATAGGTAAGGTGACCTTAACATCTATTTTGTCAGTAACAGTCCCAATTTACACCTGCAGTCCTGACATAACTATTAATAGTGCCCCTCTTTCACTTTTAAAAGTGTTATGGTTTCTATGTTAAACTACATGTTCACCCTCTCTTAAAAGGGAGTCATGGCTTTAATGGAGAGCCCTTTCATTTAGGAAACAAATATTTTTTTTTAATCAATGAGAGGATGTAGGATGGAATTTCTTGCTTGTTTTGCTTGAGAAAGGAGTTCCAGGGACCATGGTAAGAAAGTTTTGAGAGAGAAAGGAGCAATGTTATACTGAATCAGAGCAGACCACAAACAGTGGTTGACTTGAGAGTGTGGAATAGATGAGTTGGCCTCACCTGGAGCTCCCATCTTCCATTTCGATTTCCTTATCAACCTTCTGATTCCTTTGATCTGGAATCAGATTGACAGCCATGCCTTCAGAGGTTAAATATGCCTATCATTATTTATATCTTTACACTGTGGCCAGAAATTGTAGCACTGTATTCCAAGGTGAAAGATTCACGAGGCCTAAACTGCTACAGATCATGGCCATACAATGGCTCCTAATTAAGATGATAGCCTCCTAACACTTGCTTCCCCTTGCACTTTTTGAGTTCTCTTTCTTTGGAGTTTTGGCAGATTTGGCTTCCTCTGTCAACTTCATTACTTACTTAAAAATCAGGGTAAGAAAACAAGGCACTTTCTGACCTCTGGATCTTATGAAGACTGGTGTCTCATCAAAGTCATTAGATTTTGCCAAGCATTGTATACTGAGAGCTGATGATGAAAGGAGTAGAGTACTTTAGTCAGTAATAATGCCAAAAACCAAATAGTAATGGCCAATCTTGCAAAAGCAAAGTGTTCTTACATCTCTAGTCATGGCCATAGGCTGAAATGCACTTTCAAAGACCAGTATAACATGTAATCATATTGGAATTCAAGATTTTTTTTTTGTAAAAGAAATGGTTGCACTTCCACTTGACACAGAAATCCACATTACAACATCTTCGTAGGAGACCTGTACGTTAATGAAGTCATTTGTGTTTAAGTCTGTAAATAATATACTGCAATACAACTGAGGCATAAAGCTTATTGATGTAGCTTATGGAAATATAGATAAAGCCATTTCCCTGAGTTACGGACATTCTTCATTCACCATGACAAATAAATATATAAGTTAAAATGAGTGGTTTTTATTCACTTTCTAAAAATATTCATTCCAATTTACAGACTGTTCAGAGGAATCCTTAAAGTACTAAGCTTGCAGCATCAATTTAAAATACAAATCATTTATTTAAAAATCTATATAGTTTTTCAGAACTGCCTCATGA
Source organism: Ursus maritimus (assembly GCF_017311325.1). Lineage (NCBI taxonomy): Eukaryota > Metazoa > Chordata > Mammalia > Carnivora > Ursidae > Ursus > Ursus maritimus. The sequence goes on along the minus strand of NW_024423343.1, from coordinate 23,311,187 downwards.
TAAGAATTCAGCCTAGCCTCTTAAAATCATGGTTCACAAGCTTGTTTTCTGTACCTAAGCCATCCACAGGTTTAATATTTTCCTATTTAGTTGCATCAGTTCAAAATATTCCTACTTAGTTAGTTACATCATTCCTTGCTTGAAAAAATTCTAACGAGCACTTACTCCCTTACCCCAAGCTGCCCACCCCATCCTAGAGAAATATCAGAGTACTGGAAGTGTTGTAGCAGTTGGAAAAATATTTCTCTAGAACAGTGTTTTTCAAATGTCAGATTGTAACCCAATAGAGGGCTATATATTTAGTGTGTCATAACCAGCATTTTTAAAAAATGAAATGGAATGGAATAGAGTACATCACATACAATAGGGATAAATAAAAAGGTAAACTTTGATTTTACAGATACGCAGGATCTACCTACTGGGTCACCACATAAAATGCATGTTTATCCCCTATGGATTGCATGGTCAAAAACAGATTGAAAGCCACTGTTTAAGAAAACAGATGAACAAATTGAGGTCTATCACTTTATCAAAATACTATATAGCAGTTATATAGACCACTACATATCAACATGGACAAAATCCAAAATATTATGTTGGGTGAAATAAGTCAATAGTCAAAGAATTTTCTTACGTTAAACATTGAAAATTGTATTATGTATTGTTTATTTACATATGTGTGTGTGTGTATATATATATATATATATATATATATATATTTATTTATTTTTTAAGATTTTATTTATTTATTTGACAGAGAGAGAGAGATAGCCAGCGAGAAAGGGAACACAAGCAGGGGGAGTGGGAGAGGAAGAAGCACGCTCTCAGCAGAGGAGCCTGATGTGGGGCTTGATCCCAGAACACTGGGATCACGCCCTGAGCCGAAGGCAGATGCTTAACGACTGAGCCACCCAGGCGCCCCTACACTGTTTGATTTCTTAATAAAATTCCAGAAGTCTGTTTTCCTCTGATTGTACTGTTTTCCTCTGATTGAGTCACTTCATTTCTCTGAAATTTGTTTCTTCACATACGAAATGAAAGAATACAAGAGAATGATCAAAATGTCCAGCTGGAAGGAGAGATAGAATTATATAATGAAGCTGTGTTTTAATCATGTAATATTCGACCCATAGAATTTAAATGATTTCTCAATATTACCAGCTAGTTAGTGGTAGAACTCAGGATAAATAAGTCAAGTCATCTAAAATCATACTCTTTCATCTTCTACCATCTAACTGCCCTTGATGAAAGAGGAAAGGACATGGCATCATTTTATCTAGGATGATAAAGTCAAGAGATCACCATTATCCTCACCTTCACCGTATAAAATGGGCCTAGTGACCAACGGTTCTTCTAGCACTACTAAAGCAAAGAGTGAAAGCTTTGAAAAGGCCAAAATTTAATTAAAATGTGTCTGTTTATTGTTAAATACTAAAAGAAGTTACCATCTCTGGTCTCAGGTGACTTTTCAGTTTAGTTTAGCCACGTCTTATTTTAAATGATTAGTGGTAGCCATATCTGGTCTCCTGTAGTTATTTGATCTATAAATCGGAGAATATGAAGGAGTTCTGTTCAAGACTGATTTGTAGTTATTGGTAGAAGTTGATTAGTGATTGCCCCCCCCATACTTCCTAAAAGAATTTGAACTCATTGTAAATTCAAAGAACAATAAGGTGAAAGACTGCAAATAACATGAAAGAAACTATGAAACAAAGGGGAAAGAAAAATATCAAGAAATTCTGGTGATGAAAAAGCCACAATTGAACACAAAGCTTACTTCTGAACTCATAGTAACCAAACAAAAGAGGAAATACACTAATTGCTCTAATTATCTAGGAAGTCTGTGAACTCATCATATCAAACACACACAAAACTTCCCAGCTCAGTGCTCCAAGAAGAATTTGACCCAGCTGATACTGACAAAAGTGTCATTGGTGGTACAGGAATCAAAAACCTTCAATCTGGAAAGCCTAGGGTCAAATCCCAGCTTTACCACTTACTGTGTTACTTAATAGTTGGACAAATTTCTTAATATCCATTTCCTCATCTATTAAAAGTGGATAGTAATAATAGAATTCGCCTCATAATTTTTTAATAGGATTAAGTGAATTAATATTTGTAACTGATCAAATCAAGGCTGAGAACAGCCCTGCACCCTCGTAAGGGTTATATTGTATTTCTTTAAGAAATTAAGCCAGCAAATCATCTGAATAGCAGTTTTTCAAAGGACATTCTTAAATTAGTGTGATTACAGTTAGTAGTTGATTAACAACCTGACTGTTGTTCTTTCCCTTATTTTTCTATTGATTTCCTTCCCAAGTTGTAACATCTTTTTTCCATTTTTTTAAAAAGAAAAATCAGAAAAATAAACATATTCTCTGACATGTGGATTGGAATACACATTTCTCATGCTTGTTTTTCAAAATGTAGTCCTCCTAATAAAATATATCAGATTCAGGGTTTGTTTTTTTAATACAGAGCTCAGCCAACTATAAATTAGAGCATATGTGTCATTGCCTAGAAAAACCTCACATAGCAACAAACAGCAAAATTAACCCACGCTCATGTAGGGGGTGCAAGGTTTATGACAATTTGCAAACTAAGATATCTCCCCCAGAGACCAGAAACTATCCAGTTTTTGTTTGTTCACCCTTGTTGGGAGTCTTTAAAATAGAAAAATTTGACATAAGCATTGTTTAATGAAATAAAGATTTAAAAAACCTAATTATAGACAAAAACTTTTGTATATGAGAAAACAACATATTCTGTCATATCTTATTTATAAGCAGCTTTAGTTCTATTGAATTATTAAACCACATTTTGTATTTGTGCCGCTGTACTGCTTTGCTGTCATATGTTATAAATACATGCTTTATATTTCCATTTAGGTTAACTTAGCATCTACTATCTGCATTAATAATGTTTTCGTTTAGCTCACAATAAAATATATTCTTTCACGCATGTATGGTACCTTATCTCCCTTACTATATTAGAGCAATTTTAGAGAAAGACTGGGTCATCATTTTTTATAATGGTTATTATTTCTTAGTACAACAATTTATACGGACTTGGTACCATCTTTGTTAAAATTATCATTGAGATTGAATCCTTTGTCAATAAAGTAGTATAAAATATTCCAACTCTGTCTAGTCATTCATTTATTAAAAAGTGCTTTTAATGCAATTTCCTTTCTCTTTTTCTATTTTTAAATACCTATACTTTTTTTTTTTTTTAATTTAGGTCTTTGCATTTTGGCTAAATCAACCAAACTATTGTTGCCTTTTGCAGTTACTAAAAGTCACTCTTTTCTTCTCTTTGTAGTGTTTATAAAAAGCCTGTCTCTGGAGTGTTTTTATTCCTCTTCTTTAGAAGCTATATTATCATAGTATATCAGTTCTCACCATATGCCTCAAACATTGGTGTCCATTTAGAGTACTGTATTCATATTATGTACTTTTAAAAAGTGAGCTTATGTCTTAAAATAGTATATGACTTCAATATGATCACAGAACTAAAACTAGGATTAAAGGCTAGCTTTCAGAAACACCTGTTACTTATTCTCAATTTCTTTTAACCCAGGCTAGAAAACATAGTGAACCTTTACTTTTTACTCTTTTATTTGTATGTTTTTCTTTTATATAATTTTAGTATTCTGCATTTCTCAACGAAATTAACAAATTCAATTGTCATTTGAATGAAATGAAAAGTTAATTTAGACATTAGATTGGAAGTAAAATAAAATGTGTATGCTACTACTTAATAGTAATGCAGAATTCTGGCCTAATGTATCTTATCTTTTACGTTTTCATTTGAAATATTTTTCTATAATAGATTTCTTTAAGAGCAATATATTTTAGGAATTGTCAGAATTGTTAGTTTATCTCCTTTCTACTCAGTTCATATTTCTCATTTAGCTTTAGAAGAATTTAAAAATTTTTATCGGCAAATTCATATTGTAAGTTGGATGGAGAGGTTTTTTTATTGCAGGGAGTGAAAACTTTATCATAATTAATTCATTTTTATTATTTAAACTTTGATTAATTCTAAGAAATATTTGCAGTTACTGTGGGTGATATTTGAGAATCTGAAGAATTAATTTAGGATGTTATCAATGACCATCAAGGTACAGAATTAAATTCAAAGTTACGTAGTGAAAGCATTGTAATATATTTTGACACAACCCATTCATTTGATATATTGTTTATTCTATCTATGTATTTCAGGGGGTCATAGTCATAAACTTTGAATATCCTTTTTTAAAATCTCTGATAATTGAAGTGAAATTAATTGTGATGTGGAATAATAAAATTGCAAAGAATTACCATAGCTTGCAGATTATTAATTGTTACTGAGCTTTGATTCTTTACTAAAAGTTGATTATGTTGCTACCCATCTCCATGGACAGAATAATGTGTGTTTTAGAAAAATTATCCAATGTATCTTATAATAAAAGGCAAAAAATCTTTTCAATAGAATTAATAAATTATTGCTTAGATTTATTTTTAACAAAGCAATTTTTATCAAGACTTATCTAGCTAAGTACAATAGCAACAATAGGGGGAAAATCAGAATCTCTCTCATTACCTGCTTCTATAATTGTGCATGCATAAAGTATGCTTGAAGCCTTTGAAAGGAGAGATTGTGCAACCTGAATACTAATTTCATGAGTACTGTAATTTCACGTCTGTTATCCATGTTCAAGCTGGTCGTGCTTTGAGGAGCAGCTGAGGCTTTATGGAAAACTTTGTAAAACATTCTATTTAGAACCAATTCTTTTTCTTTGCATTATGTGCTCTGGGTATTTTTCTTCCTTTGTGTTTTATTTTGAGAACATTTGTATGAAAACAAGATCTTTGTTTCTTGCAAGCACATCTGCTCTAGCTGCTTATAGATTATGAGAAGTCATCATCCTCTGTGACATCATTATCATTTCCAAGGCAACCAGTTTGGCTCACTTTTTTTTTTTTTTTGAAAATATGATAAAAAGTTACAGAATGTCAGCAGCAACAAAGTGTTTATCTCAAAACAGATACATAATAACTTTCCAGTTTTCTGTACCCACTGCATGTGGCTTGTTCATTTCAAAGCACCAAAGCTTTAGTCTATTGAATGTAATCACCTTAACGTCCATGAGACTGTCAATTGCATTACCCACAATTTAGAGGAAGAATAGAATGCTTAAGGAAACAAATTCTGAGGTGACCGACTTTATTGTACCTCAGTGCCCTGTCACATGGCTTGTCTGGTGCTAGTTCAATGAGGGAGGAAATGTATGAGACCTTGGTGTTTTATGTCCTACAGTAAATAATGATATAGATTTGAATAACAGCTGGAAGGATCTTGAAGCCTTTTACTTGAAATGATTTTATGAACAGGCACTACATTCACTCAGCCACTTCAACGCTGTCACTACTGTGATGAAATGTGGCTACGCGAGGCCTCAGAACATAATCATTTGGATAGCGAGCCAAGGCTGCTAAAGAGGACTGGAACCAGGATCAGACTTTGTGGCACGTTCTACTACATCAATATTTGTCAAAATTATCACGTTTTCGTCACAATAACCAAGCAATCTGTAAAGAAATATTTGTTGAGTATTTGCTGTGTGCATAGCACTGTATCGGGGATTGTGTGTGATGTAAGGTAGGACCCACGCAATCCCTGACCTCCCAGCCCTTCTTTGAGATGAATGTCTACTTAGCGTATCATATTTTTTTCAGCACTGCTAACATATTTTTATATTAAATCCCTTTCTCTTTCACTTAAACAGTCCCATTTTATTTTTAAAGGTATACATTTCACATGAACCACACTAGTTCAGGATAATTGGTGGTTTGAGCCTGAATAAGCTATTCTGTGTTGAATGCTAAGGAAATTTGGAAAGAGAAGGCTCAGAGACAGCTGCAGTCTGAGCGCACTTGGACTCGGAATGGCAGGAATAAGACGCGATCCTGGACCTTGGTGTAAAGCAAGTGTCAACTGAGCTGGTAGAAAACACACAGAATTGTGAATCTGAAGATAGATCAGGAATGGGAAAATGGGCAAAAGTCCTAAGGGCAAAGCATCCAAATCAAGGGAAGAAAGCCTTGGGGGTATATCTAAACAGAGGTAGGGCAGGTGGGGGGCAAAAGTCAAAATGGCAAACTCAAGAGGTCTGAGCAGTAGGGTGGGCAATATTGTAGAGGCCCAACTGCACGAATCAGGGTCACAGTCAAGCAAGACTGAGCTCAGAAATAGGATAGCCACTCATGTAGTACCAAGGGCCAAGTCAGAAACCAATTAAAGATGGTCTAAAGTGTTAAATGTCCCATGATTGAGCATAATTTATGCATATTTTTATATATGTATTCACCTGGTCAATGCCAAGGACTGAGCAATATATTAGGCACGAGGGTTAATGAAACTGACAAAGTTGGGGCGCCTGGGTGGCACAGCGGTTAAGCGTCTGCCTTCGGCTCAGGGCATGATCCCAGCGTTACGGGATCAAGCCCCACATCAGGCTCCTCTGCTATGAGCCTGCTTCTTCCTCTCCCACTCCCCCTGCTTGTGTTCCCTCTCTCGCTGGTGGTCTCTATCTCTGTCAAATAAATAAATAAAATCTTAAAAAAAAAAAAACTGACAAAGTTGATCTTATGAAACATTATACTGGGTAAAACAATAAATAATTAATTCAGCAAATAAATGTATTATTAAAATGTGTATTACATGTCAAAGTGTCATGGTAAGGAATAAAGGAGTCAGGGTAGAGGGGTGTTACTTAGGTATCATGGAAGGCTCCCAGAGAACATAACATTGATTTTTAGAAAATCTTCTTGACCCTAGCTCTCACCCCCAGCTACTGTGATCTTCCAACTTTACAGCTATTTAAGATTCATATCCATGGTTAGCCTTATTCCCAGCTTTTGTAATCAACCACTGGTCTCCCCACACCCAGTGATTTCCACCACTAAAATCTCCTTCACATTCCTGATTTATCCCATATGTCTGTCCAGTCTCCAAGGTCAGCTGACATCCTTCGCCTGATTTGTCTTATTGCCACTTAAGCCCTCATGCTGATATTATGAGGGTGGAAATTTGTTTTATTCCGAAGAGCCTAACATTCATAATAAATAAGCCCAAATATCTCAGTGACTTAACGCATTAGAAGTTTATCTGTTGCTTGAAGTGTTTGCTGAGATTCAGGACATTTCCAAACTTGCTCAATCATCCCTTTGGGGGATTGGAGTCTTCTGCTGGCTCCTCTGCATGTGCCTGGCAGACAAGGAAAGGGATTGAATAGAAGATCGTGAGGGAAGTTTCTGTGGGCAGGCCACAGAACCATTGTGCATCCTTTCTGCCCACATTGCATTAGACAGAACTCAGTCATATGGAACACCTAACAACAAAGAAGGCTGGGAATATAGCCTAACTGTGTGCCCTGAAGGAAGAAGGAAAGAGGTTTGGTGAGTGCAACAGTGCATCTTTTTATTCACCCCCCCCCCAAAAAAAAGAAAGAAAGAGGGAAAGGAAGAGGAGGAAGGAAGGGAGGGAGGGAGGGAGAAAAACATTCCACTCTTTTTCCCACACAAAGAACTTACTCCTCATCTCCCCAGTGAGATCATCCAAGACCCCACCCAGTCACCGAACCTGCTTAAAGCCCAGAATCTCCAGGCTCATGTGTGTGTGGCTGTCTCAAGTCCAGGAAGGAATGGTCTCCTGAGTATGTGGCCTGTGTGGTTACATGGGTCCCCACACTCAGATGGGCCCCTGCAGTTGATTTAATGCTCTGCCCTCACTTCATGAAATTACTAATAACATTACTGTTGAACTTGTGTTTTATAAATGAAGTCCAGTGGGATAATGCAGCACACACATGAGCAGAGCAGGTATGTGTGATATGTGTGTCCTTTGTTCCTTGCTGCCCCCATTCATATGCAGTTTGTGTTGCTCATGAGTGCAGAATTCTGGCAGACCTATGATGTTTGGGAGTTCAGCAAGACTCTGTGTTGAGTACAAGATAAGTACGCCATACCTATGGCTAAGTAAGCAGGGCATTGATAGCCCTGAGAGGCCATGCTTTCCATTTGAGCTAAAAACTTGTTTTGAGCACAGAAGAAGACAATGGCATTCTAAGAAACACAGAAGATCCAGGAACTCTATTATATCCTTTTTCCTTATTCTATTTTTCCCTGTATTGGCCAACCACCTACACTAATGTGATGTCTTAGAAGGAAAGAGAAAGATAGAACAACCGTAGCTCCTTCTTTCATTCCTTTCTTACTCTACCAAAGGTAGAGTATTGAAAGAATGTGCCTGCATGGAGAAACAAAATAAAAACTGTTGCATTATTGTGTGCAACATTGCCACTTCTCTTTTAAGAACAAAATGCATACATATGTTTGAGACACAAAATACAAACTGTATAATTTCATTAATTCCACATTTGAATTAAATGTTCTTGTATTTGCATTTAAAACTGGCATTGCACAATAAAAACATGAACAGTAAAATTAAACATTTCTTTATTTAGAATGACATTAAGTAGAAATATAAAGTACCATGATAAGTCAAAACATACTGTAAAAGAAGGGATAAGGCTTTTATATTTTAGTACTTTCAATGGCAACTTTTCTCTGCTTATTGAGCAAGGATCCCAAATTTTCATTTTCCATTGGGCATGCAAAAATCATGTCGCCTTCCCTGCATCCAGTGCTCTGCATTTTCCCACTATAACTGCAATAAAAGCTTCCAGTAAAAAAGGGAAGAACAGGATACACATAGCCATCAATGACCTGCAGAAATTATTAAATCCTTCTGGAAAGGCCCTGTGAAGGGTGATTAGCCAAGATGGGAATAGTTTCTTATTCTGTCCCTGATTCTTCTTTCTGTGGCCCTTAGCTCCTCTCTCTGAGAGTTTCTTCCTTAACCATTATCTTCCACAGAAATATCTGAAATGGTTGTTGAAGAATATCCTCTCCTTGTGGACTGTGCCGCTTTCATATCTCTTTTCCTCTCCAAGGGTGGTTTTAAGGTCTTTATTTAGCCTTGGTTGATGGTTTCTTTGGCACTACAATTTATTTAAAACTTTTTTTGGTAAGTTTCTGATCTATTTGCTTTCAGTTAGTTCCATGTGCCAAGGTTTTTTCATAGTTATTAAACTTGGTTTATTCATTGTTTTCTGGTCCCCATATTTTTTTTCTTCCACTTAGTGGCAATCTGAAACCATATGCTATGAAAAGATATGCTAACCTCTCTGATCTTTACTGAAGGGCTGAGTCATTTGAGAAATCTCCCTGGCCCTGTGTCATTTGAGGCCATTTTTTATTTCAGGTCCCAAAGCTATCAACTTTTCTACCAAGGAAGGCTCTTGATCCCTGAACTTTCTACTCTCATGCTTGTTGGCTTGAAAATTGGCCCAAACTCACCTGAGCTACATGCCATTCTTGCGTAAGTGGTGGCCAACACACCATCGAGCTGACAGGTCCAGCTACTGCCCCCAAGTTACAGGCTCAGGAGATTTGTGGTCTGCCTTCCATGTTCTCCCATGAAAACTTTACTGAAAATTTCCTGAGGCATAGCAGAACTCTCCAGACATCTAGCCTGCTGTACTGTATCCTTACCTTCTGCTGGCTGGTCTCTAAACCAATGACACTTATCTTGGGTTTATTACAACAGAAGAACGTGTCAAAGTACCAATTTCTGTACTTACCAAGGGAGTATAGTTCCTGTAACTAGACACTAAAATCTCAGTGCCTTCACACACTAAAACTTATTTTTGTTTACATCACACATTACTATGGGTTCGTGATCACCAATGTACAACTCAATGATTAAGAGAACTAAGCTCCTTCCATCTTAAATGAATTTATTTTGTATTATCAAAACTCTTATTTTTAAAATCTTGTTTTACAACTCTTTGCTGAAACAATCAAAAAGTCTAATTAGAAGTTCAGTTTATTTGAATGCTTTCCTTTAATAAGAACGTATTATGAGCAACTATATGCCAACAAATTAGACAATCTGGAAGAAATAGATGCATTCTGGGGTGCCTGAGTGGCTCAGATGGTTGAGTGTCTGCCTTCGGCTCAGGTCATGATCTCCAGGTCCTGGGATCGAGCCCTATGTCAGGCTCCCAGCTCAGCGAGAAGTCTGCTTCTCCCTTTCCCTCTGCCTCTCCCCCTGCTTGTGCTCTCTCTGTCTCCCTTTCTCTCAAATGAATAAATAAAAAATCTTAAAAAAAAAAAAAAAAAGAAATGGGTGCATTCCTAGAAATGTATATACTACCAAAACTGAAAGAGAAAGAAACAGAAAACCTGAGACCAGCAAGGAAATTGAAGCAGTAATCAAAAATCTCCTAATGCTTTCCTTTAACAACTGAAAAAGACCTCTCACAATTAGAGGTAGAACCAAATGGAAGAAATATTGGCTTGCACTAAAAAAAGTTATGATGCTTCGTTTTCAATCCTATCCAAAAGATTACACAAAGATTTTGTTGAAATTTTGCTTGTAAATTTAAGTTTCCATCTTCCCTGATGTCAATTAGTAATTCTTACAAAGCAGTCAAAGGATTGACTATTTGGTTTCTGACAAATATACTTCAAACTCACTGAAATATTTTTAAGCAAGTCAGAAAATTCTGTTTTTAAATTTTCTAGGTATCAGGATATGAGAGATATTTTTAAACATGGCAGATTTACTCACACTGTTTCAGCTACAAAAAAAAAAAAAAAATTATAGTAGAAATCATTCCAAAAGTTCCTTTTCCAAATGTGCTTTCCACAGCATGAGATTTTTTTTAAAGTAATTACTATTTCAGTCATTGTTTAAACATTACCTCGACCATGAAAAGATTGATTATATTTTTGCAAGTGTCTATTAAGCACTTTTGCAATTGGTTATCACAGATAATGTCACCAACCAGAAGCTGACAGTGTAGCCCACTACTAAGGTCAGTCTTTCAGGGCAGCGAGGAGAGTGAAAAGGATGAAGAGTAGAGGGGGAGGAGCGGAAGAAAGACACCTGGCACAACCATAAAATCATACTCATACCCCTGTGAACTGCAAGGGCCTGAAAGTGAATGAATGAATGAATGAGAGTACCATGATCAAAGCCTCTAGTTGTGGAACTCCTACACCTCCCTCAGAAAAGCTTGATATTATCATGTGATAAAAGACTGCTGGGGTCTCTAATGGCACCTCTTCTTGAAACAAATTGCAAAATAAAATGATATGGGCATAGGAAGACAAATTATCATTTAATTACTAAAAATCCAGATTAAAGAATGTAGCTTAATGTGAGAGCCAAGTGGACCAACAGGGCCCCAGAAGTAGCAGACTCACCCATTCAGTGTAGGCATTGCCGGATTAAGGCTGGCCTCCCCAAGACAGAAGACTGCTCAGGTAAGACTGCTCAAATTGAGTCAGAGGGGTGGAAAGACTAAAAGTTTGCCTAGGAAAGTCCCTTCGGATGGAAGCAAGGTGTGAGAAAACAATGTACTCCTCTACCAAAGTTCACTTGAATAGAACTAGTAAGGGTGTCAGTGTCAACTCATACATTAAATATCTGTCCATTTCAATGTACTTCTTTTTAGATAAAAATACATATATAAGTACAAGTTCTAATGTTTTCTTCCTTTAACCCTAAGAGAGTTTTCTGCAGACCCCTTAGGGTGCACCTACATCACTTTGAAACCATCGGGCCAAAGAATACGCTATTGGACCACTGTTGGCAAGTTCAGTCCTAGCTCAGTTCCTGGTAAGCATCCTGCCCCGAAGCGGGAAGAATTTCATACCTTGTGCGTAGTTTGCCTTCAACGCTATTTTGATTCTCATCCAGGCGTACTGGAATCAGGTTTAGCCCCAGTCCCACTCCCAGACAAGCCTCATGCCCATCTTCCAGGGAATGTGTCCTCTGGCCCTTTGTGAATAGCCCAGAATCCACCTGTCACTAGGGCACAGCTCTAAGCTGAGTGCTATTGACAGTATGTCAGCCTTATGATTATATATGAGGGACAACACATTATGTCAATGCACTTAAGTCTTTTTTTTAATCTGCTATGAAGGTTAGAATGACTTTTATTTTTTTCTCTGCTTGACTCTCGTGAAATCAATTAAGCAGTTTTAAAAAGAAAAAGAAGAAATCTTATAGGGCAGTTTATACAGTGAATAGGATATTAGGTTCCTATCCAATGATTTCATAGAAGGGGGTCTGGAGCAACGGAAAGACTAAAATGGGAGACAAATGACACCTATACCGTCTTCTATCATTTTTGGCCATAAACTTTTTTTTAAGTTTTATTTTTAGAATGGTTTTAGATTTAAGGAAAAATAGTTGCAAAGATAGTACAGAGTAGGCTGTTTAATTCTCAATAGAGCTCAAACTGATTTAAAAATTCTTTTGTTTATTTGCTTGGATTCAGTTTGCTTTTTATTTTTTGAAATTATGTGCATTTAATGTAACTTCAATAGCTCAGGACAATAATTCTAAGATTTGTGTAAGAAGATACCACTGCCATATTCCAGGGATTTAGTTAGAGTAAGAATTCAGAGCTACAACCTCTGGCCTCCTTAAGTAGATTGAGGAGAGTTGGAAACTGCCCCTCTGGGCAAACATTTTAGGAGCTGATGAGCACTCAGCTTTGTTTAAGATACCACTTGTCATCAATATACCCAGGGGACTGACAATTTCTATTTATTGCTTCTTGAGAGAGAACCTGGTGTCTATTGGAATGTCTTGTCAGCACGGGGCAAGAAAGAAGACACATCTTGGGGGTAGACCACTCTTCGAAAGGCTAGGAAGGTCACTAGTCTATGGATGAATTTGTAGTAGCTTAGAAGCTTGCTGCCCAATTGTCCAAAAAGAAGAATGAATAAACAGAAAATAAGTGAGTGTGGCTGTCCCTTTGCCACTCAAACCTCATACCTTAGAACATAAGCTCCTTGGGGTAGAGGTCCTAATTCTCCGTATAGGAATTGTGCCAGCCACATAGTGGGCAGTCAATGGAAAAACTTGGTAACTTCTGCTCTGTGTAAAAGAGTAAAAAGAGGCCACTGAATTGTCAGAAGAGAGAAGCTTTAGGGGGAAGACATTCATGATTTAGCTCCTTTTTTTTTTAAACTTGTAGATTAATGTAGGGAAGTGAACGAAAGTCAGTAGCTCCTGCATAGAACATGGCAACCCATTTCTTACTAAAATCTGGAGCATCCACACGATGGGGTTTACTGTGTAGTCGAGAATGGCCACTGGCTAAGGAAGATACAACATAGAAAGTCTTGTTTATAATAGAGAGCAGTGGTTTTGGTCGCACGTGGGGAAAGCAGTGAGCAATCATCTTCACACAGGATTCTCATTGCCTAGGATGGCTCTGGTAGCTACTTACAGTGGAGGTGGGACTTCATGTAAAAAAAGGCTTCTCAAAAAATGCGAGAGAATTCTCGTTGTTTTACGTCATGAGACTTCAGGTCTTTGCAAACTACCTGCTATAAAATATACATATTAATATTTCATGTAATAGTAATTGGCATGCTTTTGGGTCAGTGTGTACCAGTAGAGAGTATTTTTTCAGTTTCTAGGCAGCCAACTAATCATATAGTAATCCCTTAGAGTAATAGGTCCTCTTTATATTATGGAGGTCTGATAATAATAATAATATTTAATTTTTTTTTACCTCTTACTTAGTGCTCAGCAGAGTACTTAACAGTTTGTTCTGTTCTTTAAAATAACCCAATATGGTTGGTAGGATTTCAATCTCCATTTTAAAGATGAGGAGCTGCGTCTTAGAGAAAAGTTAAGATATTTGCCTATCCTCATGCATTTAATAAGCTTGGATTCAAACTCAGGTTTTGTTGATTATAGAGCCTGCAAGATTGATTGCTACATCACTTTCATGGAAAGCTTAATATAATTAACTTGAGTGCTTTCTTTTTACATCGTTCTATTATTCTGTCGCTAAAGCATATAGTTGACACAAAATGTAGTATAGCCATATGATAGAAAACCTGAAGTAGGGTTTGCTGCCTCAGAACCAAGTTTTTCTTCATTTACTTCATTCAACACTACTGCACTATGCCCTTCTTTTGCACTTAGCACTGAGTAGAGGATACAAAGAAATACGAGACATAAACCCTACCCTCAGGGATCTTATATTGCTGAGAATTATAGCCCATATATGCATATGATAAATTCAATAATCATAAAATCTATATGATGAAGTTCAAGTGAGTATACAGACAAGTGCCATAGGAGTTCCGAAGAGAGAGGGGCCACTCTGCTCGAGTGGGCTGGGAAAGTCTTGTGGAGGTCGATATTGAGTGATTCCTTAGAGAGTGAATAAATGTACATAAACATAGAAGTAGCAATAACCTACTCCTACACCTACTTCTTCTTACAGGAAAGAAGGTGGACAAAGATTACAAGGTAAAAATAATCACTGATGTGTCCATGGGGTAGTAATTAAACCAGTTTAGATAGAATGTGTAGTTTGTTTTGGGGAACAAGGAGAGTAGGTGAAAATTAGAAACATGTAAGGAAAGCCTTGATGGGCCAGCCAAATCTTCATCTGGGCGTGGGGGCTGGGGAGGGACCTGGCACTTAGAAGGTTGTAGCAAGAAGGGTCAGCTGGACCAAGAGAAATGGAAGGGATCAAATGATGAAGCTCTGGATGGAGGGGAAGAGCAGGTACGTGGGAGAGGGATAGATGGCAGGTAAATTTATGGGTCAACAAGAGAGGATCTAGTCTGAAATCCTGATGAGTCTGAACCCTGTGAGAATGCCATCTATAAAGCGCTGGTCATGTTGGTGGAGAGCCATTATGGAGAAGACATAGAGCTTAAGGGATTTGAAGAAAGCAGAGAATTTGAAATTAATTATATAAGATGAGCTTTCAACAAAGAGTTGGAAATTTTTGAGAATGGCACCCAGTTTTAAATACCAGGAGAAAAATATGAGCCCACTTCTGAAGTTCTGAAAATAACAAGAAAAGATCAGAATCTTTTGGGAGGTGGAGGCAGAGAAAAAGAAGGAAATGCAAAAACGTTAAAAAGCGTGGGGCACCTGGGCGGCTGAGTCGTTAAGCATCTGCCTTCGGCTCAGGGAGTGATCCCAGGGTCCTGGGATCTAGCCCCACATAGGGCTCCTCCGCTGGGAGCCTGCTTCTTCCTCCCCCACTCCCCCTGCTTGTGTTCCCTCTCTCCCTGGCTGTCTCTCTCTCTGTGTCAAATAAATAAATAAAATCTTTTTTTTAAGTGGTTTATTTAGATATTTTAAACATCAAAGAAAGGAAAATGGAATAATAATGGTGAGTTAAGGATCTGGAGACCCCCCAAACCAGTCAATTTCCCTTTTCCCCATTGAGTGATATGAGAAGGGCAAACAAAGGTGTAATCATCACTAGAGGCTAATGTTGCAGTATTTTCTGAAGAAATCCAGTCTTGCTTAAGGAGAGTGGGAAATGAAGTAAGGTCAGAAAATGATGGCTCCACTTTGCCATGTTTTGGTGACAACTATAAATAAGGAACTGTGAAAGGGGAGTTTAAATAAGTGAAATAGAAATTTATCAAACATAGTAGCAAGAATGGACTCATTGTGGGAAATGGAAACCAAAGGATAAAATCAAATTCGAAAGTTGGGAAGTTGTGGCAGGGGGAGTTTTGGACCTCAGGCTGCTAACGTAAATGACAGGAATTGGTGGAAGAAGTTGATTCAGAGGCATTTTGAGAGGATCAGAGACATTTGCAGGCACCAGCTATGAGATGAGGCAAGCCTCCCCACAAACATGGGCACACAAGGGCCAGGTTTAATATCTGGAATAGAATATCTCATAGTGCATTAAGCACCCATCCTTACCCACAAAACTGGTCAGGTTTCAGTTTTGGAAACCTAGATTTTGAGTGGTTACATGGAGAAGTGGGGAGCAGAAGGGGAAATTCTTGGGGCACCTGGGTAGCGCAGTCGTTAAGCGTCTGCCTTCGGCTCAGGGCGTGATCCCAGCATTCTGGGATCGAGCCCCACGTCAGGCTCTTCCACTGGGAGCCTGCTTCTCCCTCTCCCACTCCCCCTGCTTGTGTTCCCTCTCTCACTGGCTGTCTCTATGTCAAATAAATAAATAAAAATCTTTAAAAAAAAAAAAAAAGAAGGGGAAATTCTTGGTAAGATAGAAGCCAAAACAACTCTACCTCTAGGAAAAGCTTTCCCTCTCTGAAACTGGATGATTACCCGAGAGGCTTGAACAACTGACATTTCATCATTTCTTCACTCCAGTAAATTGAATATAATGATGTCCTTAACTTATAAAAGATTTTGAAGTGCCTCATGAAATCATCAAGAAAAGAATGTTGTGCATTTATTTTTCTGTTCTTCAATGGTTTCACCTCAAATGCCACCTCTTCCAGAGGGCTTTTGTATGGGAAGGAGGGTGTATATGGACGCATGGAACAGACTGCAGTGTACATAGCTGGCTGCCCGCTAGTAGTCTTTCCACACTACCCTCTTTGTCTAGAAACCACATGGTTTGAGTGAAATTAAACCAGTTCAGCTCCTTTAAGATTCAACTCTGATTAGCTGATTCCCATTTGAGTGATACAACCGTAAGGGGTATAGTAGAGATTGGCTCATGGATGATGGGTCATGTGAATCAAGGCCTTAGGCTATTTCATATATGGGATTCCCTTGGCCAGAAAGATTGGCCAAAGGTCAGTAGAGGACTTCAGTGGTTCAGTTAGAAGGAAGTCCAAGACTTTAGTTGGTATTTGAGGTAAGATAATTGTCAATCATTTTCTCACTCTCTCCCTCCCACCTCCCATTAACTGTAATTGTTGGTAACCATTTTGTAATGACAAGATTAACTAGACTTGGAATAAATTTGCTGCCCTAGAAAAAAACTGGAGAGAGAAATAAAAAAGCTCCTTGGGGAATGCCATAGAGCAGCTGGATCAAGCCTTTCCTGTGACTTCTACTACTAGTGATATTTTGAGTTTGTAAATCAATAAATTACCTTTATTGTCAAGGCTAGTTAAGTATCATAACCGAGACACCTTTCTGAATTACATTTATACTCACCTGCTAAAATAGTTTATTTTTCCCATTTATTTGAATCTCAGCACATACTGACTTGCACTGAATTTATTTGCCTACATTTCTTATCTTTCCGCACAGATTTTGAGCTCCTTGAGGGCAAGGACTGCAATTTACATATTTCCATGTTTTTCCTAGCTCTGAGAATACTGCTTTGCATATAATAATGTTAATAAATACTTGTAAAATGAATAAATCAAATTTATGAACTTGTGCATTTAATCTCATTATCACCATGCTGTAATTAATACATATTAATAATTCTTAAACTGTTGACTAAACTAAGTACGAATCCATCATTGTTTTGTCATTTGATTTTCTTTGTTTGTTTGTTGCTCTTCTTTGCTGTTGGAAATGCTGTAACAGTAATTTCAGTTTTTTTTTATTTTCTTCCCCACAGACCACAAAAATTTCTAAAATGTCAGGACAGTTCATATAAAATTCTAAAGATAGCAAAAAATAATAAGTGTTACCAGTTCTGTTGATGTAATTCTACCCAAAAGCTAAGTATCTTGAAATTTTAGTTAGCTAATGCACACTCATCTTGGGTAAAGCAGAGATTTACATGAGGATTTGGATACACTGAAGGCAGCTGAAGACCAAAAGAATTCTGCCTTGCTTTTTTAAATTTAAACCTTGACTCTTCCTGGATTTTTGCCTTGGCAGAATTAACTTCTGTTGATCTCAGTTTTCTCACCTATAAAATGGAGATAATTACACTATTAATCTTATGAGATTGTTATAGAAATCAAATAAATTAATAAAGCAAAGCACTTAGATTAATGTCAGGTGTAAAAAATACTTCACAAGTGATAACTGGGTTTTTCATCTTTTTCCTCTTTGTCTCTTTCTCCTTCTTCTTATTGTTCTACAATATTGCTCTAAAATTATTGTTGTTACCATCCACGTTGGGAAGCAAGTGCAGTCTTTTCCATGTAAAATACTACTTATTCCACTTTCAGGTGCAATAAAACATTATATTTGCTGCTTCATAATTTTCCCATGTACCCTGCTATAGATAAAACCTGCTGGACTCTTTCTCAGTAATGTGTCCATGCAACAAATAAGCCTACTTATGAGAAACTTAGCAAATAGATGTGCCCTTAAAGAGAGTAAATGTTATAGAACATAAGATAATTATATGTTACTTTTTCAATAAAGTAAACACAGTGTGGCCTTTAAAATGAATTTAATACGTGAATTTTTTTTAATTCATAAAATGTAGATTGTAAAAATTAATTTGATTTTTATTTTACTTCACTGTTTAATAAAGCTAATTTAAAATTAATTACCTTTTACTGAAATTTTCATCAAGATAATTATATACCAATGTGCACTTACTTGTAAGATATAATACAGAGAAATCCCCTATACACTTTGTTAGGTTTCTCCCAATGGTAACAATTTGCAACACCATAATATAATATCAGAACCAGGATATTGACATTTTTATATTTCAGAAATCTTATTCAGATTCCCAGGGTTACTTGTCCTCATTTGTGAGTGTGTGAACATGCCCATGCCCCTGTGAAGTTCTTTACAGTTTTCTCACCTCTGTTCATTCCTGTTTCCACCACAGTCGAGATACTGAACAGTGGCAGCACCACATCCATCTCTCTCCATTCCTTTCTATACTTATTTTTGGAACTAAAAATGAGTTAATGGAAAAAAAAAAGAACAATCCAATCTTCTGAATCAAGGGTTCCAATACATGCTAGAACAGAATTGGGACTACTGGGACTCATTCATTTATTTACTCCATACTCAATTGTCATTTATTTGAATTGCAGAGATCTACCCAATATTATTAAAATTAAACCAGTGACTTTGCTATCTGACTTAATCACTCCAAGCTCTTATCTCACCTTTTCTCTACAGTATTTTTACCCATGTTTATCAATGTACATGACATTGAAGTCCATTTATGGAAAATATTAAAATATAAATATATACTGTCTTTTATTTTATTTAAAATAGACAAGGTATTACATGTATTTTATTTTTTATTTATTAATTTTTTAAAAGATTTTATTTATTTATTTGACAGAGAGAGAGACAGCCAGCGAGACAGGGAACACAAGCAGGGGGAGTGGGAGAGGAAGAAGCAGGCTCCCAGCGGAGCAGGGAGCCCGATGCGAGGCTTGACCCCAGGACCCTGGGATCACACCCTGAGCAGAAGACAGACGCTTAACGACTGAGCCACCCAGGCACCCCTACATGTATTTTAAATATAAAATGTAAAATTCAACATACACCTCAATTATCAATAGCGTCTAAAAGTAAAATTGTAGCCAAAAATACTTGTTTGGCAATAAATGCAGTGATCAAGGTGTGAGAAGTTACAGAAAATTTGAAATTTATGGCAGCAAAAGGGAAAAATAGGAAAATGAAACCAGAAACTGTGTACCCTTTAAATAATTTCAGTGCAAAGAAACTAGGCATTCAGAAACTACGCTGGGGAGTACTGGTCAAGCTGTGTTCCCTCCCAGTCGTAGGTTCTGTCACCTGAGATCTCCGGAGGTTCTCCCACCAGGAAATGGAAATAAGCCCATTTGGATGGACATGGAATTCCATTTACAAATGGAAATATTTGTGAGATTAAATATTGATCACATGTTTATATTTATTTCATATTAAAATCTATACATACAAGTGCTTCGTTATAGAGTTCGGTTTCTGTATGATTGTTCAGTTCAAAAAGCAACACAGTATCATTTGTTTCTATTGTTATAAAAATTAATACTTCTCACGTAAAATGATGGAGATAATATTTTTTGTCATTTTGTGAGTTGTAATGTAGCTGGTGAGAGATTAAGCTCTCCAAAAAAAAAAAAAAAAAAGAGATAAATGAATGGCCTACACGATAAAATATTGTAGGTAAAATAACTGAAAAGAACAAACAAAAACCCTCAAACACTCAAACACCCTGTGCCTCAGCTTCTCCATTTGTAAAATGGCAACATAATACAAACAACTATACAGAGTTGTGCAAGCTAAATAAGTTGACCTGTGTGTAGCACTTAAAGGATCCCCGAGTATATAATAATCCCTCAATAAATGTGATCTGTTGACATATTCTTAAAATGTAATCTCAACTTTTATTCTGAGGATCTTCATTATGTACACTTAAGCTGAAAAAATGCATTTACAATTGTTAAAAAAGGAATGTCAGAGACCTTGCAATAATAATACTCTGAAAAAACTATCGAAAATTAGCTGATTTTGCTACTAGAATTACTACTTCGTTCTCATGAGAATTAACAATAAACAACACAATTCACTGTATACAATACAGTTACAGTGAGACATTTATAGATGTTTGCTAACTAGCCGCCCCCCAGCCTCCTGTAGATGTTGGTAAGAAGCAACTATAAAAGATTTCAAAGTGTTGCAAAACTTTACAAATAAACGGTGAGTGTTGTGGGAAGATTGAGGTAGAATGGTTATATAGGCTGTTAGCCTTAGTATGATATTTCATTTCCCTTTCTTTTATTTCCTCTGTCATCATTTCTCTACTCGACATTTCCCAGCACCTTGCTATCCGTTATTGCTTATTTATCATATACCATATTTAATACCAAGCATGACATTGTATTGATCAACCCATTATGTCTTTCCAGCCTGTCCATCTACTCTGTTCTGATGGTTTTACACATTAGCTTTTTTGAATGATGGTGTAATTTGATTCACAGTCTCCTGGTACATACTATTTCTTGAGAATATATTAGGCACCTCAGCCAACTGCTTTAGCTCTTTCTGGGCAAACAACAGTAGGTTTTGCTTTTACTGCTGACCACTTCTTATTCTCCTTTGCAAGCTTTTCTTCCTCTGCCTGTTTCGTACATGTTTTCTTCATATTTTTATCCTAGATTCTTTTCAACTCTTAATCTTCATGGTTTGCTCAGATGATCTCTTCTTCAATAGCTCCAATTATAATCTGTATAGTAAATGGCACCAGTCTACACCCCTAGGCTGCCTTATGATAACTTCATGTGGGTGTCCTACAAACATAAACTAAGCATGACCACATGGGACTAATTCTTTCCCAAGCCAATCTATTACAGAGAATGACACCCATAACCATGTAAATTATCCTTAACTCCTCACTCTGCTTACCTCCCACAGCTAATCAGTGATCAATCCCTTAGGAATCCCTCTTAAAACCACATTTTAATTAGTCCTTTTCTCTCCCTTTCTATGGTCACAACCCTATTCCAGGCCACCAGCCTCATCTTTCTAAGTGGTTTCCCTCCATCCAAAATATTCTCAAGGATGCTGTCAAAGTCATCTTTCTTAAGTGTGAATCCAATTGTGTCACTCTTCTATTCAAAACCCTTCAATAACCTCTTGCTCTCAGAATAGAATTGAAGCCCTTTGTTTTGACTCCTAAGGCCCTGCATGACCTGATGCCATCTATGAGTGAAATTGTTTAATGGGGAGAGTATAAACTTTGAGATTACATACCTGGATTTAGATTTTAACTGTTCATTCATCTATCCTTCCTTTCTTCCATCTAGTCATCGATCCATCAATCGATGGATTGATCCATCCAGCCATTCATTCATTATTGAGCAATCACTGTGTGCCTGGAACAGTTCTTACCTCTGTGGACAGAGCAGTGAAGACCACAGACAAAGGCCACCCGTCTGGAGCTTTCATGTTGAGGCACAAGATGAACAATGAACAAGACAGCAAATACAGTATGTCAGAGAATGACAGACTGCTCCAAGACTGCTCCAGAGCAGAGGTTGTGACGAGATTCATGTGCACATGTAGTCGTATTGAGACAGATGGAAAAAAGAGGGCAAATCTCCGAGGTGAAGGAGCACTGAATGGCCTTTTTTCCCCAGCTAAGATCATCTTGGGGCTACAGTATCTGAGGGCACTTTACATTTTACTTATTTTAGTACCTAAAAAATCGCTAGTTGCTGCATAGAAAAGAGAATACGAAGAAACAAGAATGAAAGCAGGGAGACAGGTAAGGCTATTTTCAATCATTCAGGACACAGATAAAAGAAGAGTAGTCATGATGGACATGGGGAGAAGTGGTCTGATCCCAGGCATATTTCAAAAGTAAAGCCCACAGGACTTACTCATGGATTGGATTTAAGGATAGGGAAAAAAGAGAAGTTTTAAGGACTGCTTGAAGGTTTTGACTTGAGCAACCATACAAGGTGGAGCCATTCACGGAGATGGGAAAGAATGAGGGGAGATCCTATTTGGATTTCAGAAGGTAGAATCAAAGATCAGGAATTTTTTATGCTTGAGATTTCTTGTACATTCCAAGTGAAGATGTTAAACAGGCGGCTGGATATGACAATACGGAGTTCAGATGAATAGTTTGGACTGGGATATAAGACTGGCTGTTGTTCGATATAATGGTTCTAAAGCCATAGGACTGAATGAGGATATTGGGGAATGAGTGTTGATCAGGAGGAATGTGCTAATAAATATTTAATGAATGGCTCTGCATGTAGAAATGTGTGTGTGTGTGTGTGTGTGTGTTCATACCAGCACATTAGTCTAACTCCTTTAGACAGGACTTGCTCTCTTTAATTTGCCACTGTCCCCACTACCCACTTGACTACCCATATACACTTACACAGGCCCTATTTGTTTGTCTATTCATTCATCTCGCTATTTTGACATTGGAATTTGTTAAACAGCTGTAGTCTTTCTCTCTGGATCCTTTTCATTTTTTAAAAAATATATTCTATGCTATATTATATGTTATTTGTCTTAAGTGCCACATTGCTGGGAAAATCATGTTATTAGTCCCAACGTTTTTAGATCCAGACCAGTGCCAGTTGTGGCAGTAAAAGGACAAACTAGAAATACTCCACTTTCTACATACGTTTTCCAATGCATGTAAAGATTATCTTTATTACCTTGAAATTCTTTAATTTCTTCTTGTTGGACTGAGAAGTTGGCACATCGTAACGTAACTATTGGAGTGTGTTGGCTCAGGAGTTGTGTTTTCAAGAGAGATGACCAGGTTGCCTTGAATAATTATACACAAGGGTATATAATTTGGGTACCTTCTCAGGGAGGACAATATTGATATATAAGAAATATCAAGGGGCGCCTGGGTGGTTCAGTCAGTTAAACGTCTGCCTTCAGCTCAGGTCACGATCCCAGGGTCTTGGGGTAGAGCCCTGCATGGGGCTTCCTACTCAGAGGGGAGCCTGCTTCTCCCTCAGCCTCTGCTTGTCACTCCCCCTGCTTGTGCTCTCTCTCTCTCTCTTTCAAATAATAAATAAAATCTTTAAAAAAAAAAAAGAAATATCAATATGTTAGTTTTGATCAGTCCACAAAGTCAAGACTGACAGGTGAAAGGAGATTTTTAAAAATCCTTTTCAAAATATAGTAAGGGAGACTCATTTTACCTTAGTGTTTTTTTTAAATAAAGCCATAATTTCAGATGTAATAAAAAGAGCCACAAAAGTAATTTATTATGGAAATGATTCAGTGTAGAAAAATTATATTCTGAATAGTCATGAACCAGATTTGTCAGTAGGTGAATGTAAGGATCACAGGGTTACAATTGGATGCTAAACACTGTCTGAATTAATTACCCTCTCACTGAGGGCATGAGGTTAGCTTTCAGCCATATGCCATCCTTTTTAAGTGATTTTTTTTTTCCTGGAAGATGTATGAAGTAAAACTAAATAGCAGTGAAAAATATTTCACATTAGAACTAGAACCATTACTTTATGGTGAAATAGAAGTCATAATTTTCACTCTTTTAAAATTTTTATTCCTCTTTCTGTTCTTTTTGTTCTCTGTTTCTGCTCAACCTGCCTTTCTTTTCATGGGTTTACTTGTCTCGTGATATTTTTCTTTTTCCTGCAGAGCATAGATCTAATTTCCTGTGTGGCCTCAATACCTCCAAGACCTAGGATGCTCCTTGAGAGGCATGGTACTATTTTGAGGTAAGTTATAGCATAAAACTGCATTAGCTACCTCATTTGTGAAAATTATACCAAATTCCCAGATATGTGGTAAGCAGTTGCTGGTAAAAACACAATCCTAATGGTTTTCATAATTGATGTTTTCAAAACCAGAAATAATTCTGACCATGTTGCATCCTCCTTTTAGGACTTTAGTGGTGAGAAAGGATTCTGTATTTTATGAGGCTTAGTAGTATTATATTTAGACTTTTTTACTGCTTATTTCTGTAGCAGAAAGACTTAAGTTTTTTCTCTTACTAGTTTGTGAAACACTAATGGAATATATATATATATATATATAT
>NW_024423343.1:23275999-23286870 GCF_017311325.1 Ursus maritimus | reverse complement strand
CAGAACTCCAGGAATGCATTTTTGTAGCAGACAATTCCACATGGAATATGAGCATTTTTCAGCTAGCATAACACCTTTAAAAGAAGATATCATTACATCATTCTGTTTACCTTTTTTCAATAAAATACACAATTCAGTGAAAGCTCTTCCAGTTAATTTTTAAATTATTTTGTCCTACTTTACAATAGCTCTTGGAATTAAACGTTCTGCAGTGCTTATTGGTCTACACATTAATTATAAACTGCTTGACCTTAATCAATTTCTTTTCTATCTATTAGTCCAAATTCATACTTAGTGTTTAAATAACTGAAGGAACATGATCTGACTCATGCAAAACTTCCATTGACTTTTACTGGAGTCAGTGAAATTTTGTCAGACATCCAGAGTCTAATTCGTTGCTATATCCCAGAACACAAAACTACAAACGAGAAACTGGTGAACTTTGTGCCATATAGCAGGTTAATGTTCTTTTAATGTTTTTCCTGGTCTCAGTGGGACTTTTTGATAAATATGTAGCATTTATAATGACATTTAGATTCCTGGTAGATAAGTATTAATTTATAATATATACATATGCTTAATGGTTTTATTATATAAATTATTAAAGTTACCATTTATTATTATCATTATTGTTATTTTTCTTTAACATTAGTTTCTAGGCACCTTAGTTAAATGGGGTCTGTGTACAGAAACAATAAATTTTTGCTGATTGTTCATTTCTAAAATATTTAGGCGTATTTTAATGGTGATATTCAGCAGCTGAAAAATGTTCCTCATGTAGATACCAATAAATTAAAGATTACCTAGACTCGGACGAAGCAATAGGAAACTCACAATTCCAGAATAATGGTGGTGCAAGGGTACACATCCTATCCCCAACCAAAAAAGTACCTTTTGATGAAAATAAAGCAACCACAGGGTTAAGGTGCAGTGGGATGGGGGTTCGGGGGATGCTTGCTCTGGAAAGGCTATCAAACACAGACCACAAATGTCAAAGATTTTCTTCCAAATAGAGTAGAGTTTAGAAGCAAATTAAAAGAAGATGCCATTTCTTGAGAGAGTCCTATGGGAAGTAGAGGAAATTCTGGCAAGCCCTGCAAATATCAAAGATCCCCTGGCTGCAGGCCGATGCTGAGAAAGGATGGGGCCTCTGAGCCTCTCTCATACCAGAGTTCAACAACATTCCAAGGCCCTGCTGGCATCCCTGGAATGTAAAGTGAGCACCGGGCCCTCCTCACAGTTTCTCAGATTGGCCTTTTGATAGTTGCCTGAGTTCCCTCAGAGAAAGGAGGACATCCCTCTCCTGTGAAGGGGTAAGTCTGAAATAGTGATAGGAATAAGGAGACCCGTGGAAGTGGAGATGAAAATATGGACCACAAGGCAAAACATGCAAAATAGAGGACACTGCATGGAAAACGGGGACTAAGATGACAGAAAAATCTTGCTCTCCATCAGTTACCCTGGGTTGCAATCCTGGGTCACTGACTACCAGATACAGTGTGTTCTTTAGCAAGTTTCTTAACCTGTTTGTGCCTCAGTGTTCTCATCTATCATGGGATGATAAACATCCCACATGTGAGGGTTAAATGACAATATATCACTTCTATAAAAAGAGATGATAGTATCTAGCACATACTAAGGGTTCCATAAATGCTGATTGCTTTTATTAAATGATTTAATGCATTTCCTTTAAATTATTAAATCTAAATGAAATTGGGCTTAAACTACTCATTTATTTAAAAGGTGCACCGTCAAATTAGGTTGAAAACAGTCTCGATAGTGTATAAAAGAGAGAAAACGGAAACAAAGTGACTCAAAAGTTGATAAAGGACAGTAGGATAGAAAAGCTAATTGCTATTACCCAGGCACGTTCACTCTGTACAACACGAGATAAAGGCCATATTCCTCAGCCCTTACCTCTGGCTACAGCAGGTTAGATCAGAGATGGACACCTAACCGAGGACAGCCAAGCCGTGGTCTGGCTAGTGGCTGGTGGCCTGCACTGTGTCGTGGCTGAAAAAGGTTTGGGAGAGGATAGTTTCATTTCTTAAATTGGGAGATTAAATGAGCTGAGTGGAAGAGCGTTGTTGGAGTGAATGGTAACTCCTTGTAGCCTTAAAGTATAGCAAAAGAAGGGATGCATAGAAGGAAGCTTGCCCTGGGCTTGGGCTACCCTGTGGGGAACAGACAAGAAAATGCATGGATATCGTACATCTCTGTTGCAGGAAGTGGTTTCTACCCCTGCTTCCTGCTCCGAGACCACTCTGTGACAGCAGCAGAGTCCCCTATGAAAGCTGTGTTTTTTTGGTCAAAATTGGGATCCTGACAGGGAATAATGTGATCCTGGAGAATTGGGAGAGCTGGGAATTCTTGGCACCCGAACGTCTAGGAGGTACTTTCCAGCGCAGGTCCCCTCCTACGTGTGATGAGACTTCCCTTTATAAAACCATCCTGTGACCAAAGCTTGGAATGCAGTGAGGGCTTTTGGAAATAAGCAAAGGCAGATTAAGGAAGAAAGGCCCTTTACTACTGATGTTTCCCTTCAGGGCCCTGAGGCTTAAGCCTTTATTTCTAGAAGAATGGGGAAAGGAGGAGCTAGTCCCATTTGTTGCTAAGCAACCAAAGCTTTGCAGGCCTGTTCTCAGGTCACGTTTGCAGCTAATGAGAATCAGTGACAAGGTGGATGTAGCAATGGAGGGAGAAGCCTCTCATTTCAACATTTCTGGTTCTGTATTTTAAATGATGGCGCTCTCACGAACACAATTGATCGGAGGCTTATGAAAGTTCTTCAAGAATGATGTTTTTAGAAATAAGCCAGACCTAAGAAGGAGGGGTAGGTTTCAGACTCAAACCAATTCCACAGGGCATCTCATCTTCCCATGCGAAGTCCAAGCCCAGTACAAAGGAAACCAAGAATAAATTTAGCAAGAAATACATACAACCTGTATGAAGAAAAAACAAAAGCTGACCAACTAAATGAAAGACCTTTAAGGGCATTAGAATGAATGCAAAGACATTGCATGCCCTCTTTGGGAGCACAGATATTGTAAAGGCATGAATTTGCTATGAATTTATTTCTGAATATACCACAGAGACACCTTCTGTTTTTTGTTTGTTTGTTTTGTGTTTTGTTTTTACATGACAATATAATCCTCATTTGTTTGGAAGACGAAATATGTAGGATTATTTAGAAACATTCTGAGAAAGAAGAGTAATGATTAGGAATTTGCCAAAGCCATAGTAAACCATATTGCTAAGATGTGACAACTGAAACAGTGTGATAGCAGCATAAGAAGAAACAAGCATATCAGTGGAAGAGATAAGGAGTCCAGAAGCAGACACAAGTGGGAATTTAGCAAGTACTACAGGTGACATTTCAAATCAGTGCATTGAATGCATTCTCCAAAAATCTTTTAGAACAAATGGCTTAGCATTTGTAAAAATATAAGGTTGAAGCACACTCCCGTTTACACCAAAATATATCCCAATTTTATTTGACATTTAAAATTAGAGATTTAAACTAAAAAAAGATCATAAAGCATGAGATGAAAATTTAGATTAATATTCTAATCTTGAGGTGGGGAAATGTATTAGTCAGCTCAGGCTGCCATAAATGACAGAGATTTGTTTCTTAGAGTTCTGGAGGGAAAGTCCAAGATCAAGGTGCAGGCAGGGCTGGTTTCTACTGAGGCTTCTCTCTTGGCTTGCAGATGGCTGCCCTTTCACTGCGTCCTCAAAATTCGTATGTGGAAGCCTAACCCCCAACGTGACTTATTTGGAAATAGGGCTTTTAAAGGTGTATTTAAGATAATGAAATCATAAGAGTGGGGCCCTAATCCAATATGATTGGTGTCCTTATAAGAAGAGGAAGACACACCAGGGATGCATGTGTGCAGAGAAAAGGCCATGTGAGGAAATAACAGGAAATGTTTTCTAAGTATTGCCTCAAAGGCAGAAAACAGTCATTGATTTCACAAGAAATAAAACTTTTCATTAATTTGATTTAGAAAAAATGCTATAACCCAGCTTTGGTGAGACTATGGAGATACAATTATATACAAGTACTCTCGCACGGTGCCGGTGGGGGAGTAGGCTGATTTAAATCCTGTGCAGGGGAGGGGGTAAGTTGGTACTTCATAACACAGGAAAAGAATGTGTATGCCTTTCCCCATCTTAGACTTCATCCTGTAGATACAGTCTTGTGGGTGAGCACAAAGGTATGTACAAGAACGGGAGATTGTTTCAGGGAATGAAAATAGAAAATAAATTTGATGTTAGGAAATATGGGACTGGATGGACTAATTAAGATACCAGTCACACAATGGAATACTCTTCATTAAGAAATAACCAGTTTTTGGGTAATGGACAAGAATTTCTAAGAGGTAATGTTAAATGAAAAAAAAAAGCAGGTTAGAGTATGTTCTCATTTTTGTAAAAAATATAAATAGAAGTACATAGGTTAAAAAGTGGTTATTTATAGCCTGAACTGTTTACATTGAACATACAATATTTTGCTAATCAGAAAAGAAAGCTATCTTTATCTTTTTAAAATATCAACTATTTGTAGAAATTAAAAGTATATTAAAATATGTACTTAAAATATACAGAAAACACATTTTTTTAAATGACAAAAAATAAAAGTAGATATGACTCTTGCTTGAGGGGCCACAGCAAAGAGAGAAAAGGCCTTTTATTATTTTTCTTTAAATTGCACATTTTCAGTAATCTTTATTTTCTTTTCTAGAGTATTCCAGACAGAGTCTCACATGAAAATAGTAAGAAAGTCAGAAATTGCAGGTAAATACATTATTAGAATCGCTGCTAAATCTGTTTTCTATTAAATTTTACTGTAGCTATCTAACCAGGTAATTGATAAAACTGTCTATCTTATTGCTAAAAAGTATAGCTTGAGCTATGGTGGCAGAAAGTAAGGTGGGTAGTTAGTAATTTCTTTTTTTTTTAATTGTTATTAATGTTCTTATGCAATTTTTCTTTTCTTTTTTTTGATGTAGTGTTCCATGATTCATTATTTGCGTATAACACCCAGTGCTCATTACAACATGTGCCCTCCTTAATAACCATCACTGGCCTAACCCACCCCGCAGCCCCTCTCCCTTCTGAAACCCTCAGTTTGTTTCCCGGAGCCCATAGTCTCTCATGGTTCATCTCCCCCTCTGATTTCTTCCCCTTCAGTTTTCCCTTTCTTCCCCTATGGTCCTCTGTGCTATTCCTTGTGTTCCACATTTGAGTGAAATCATATGATAATTGTCTTTCTCTTCTTGACTTATTTCACCTAGCGTAATCCCCTCCAGTCCATCCATGTCGATGCAAATGGTGGGTGTTCATCCTTTCTGATGGCTGAGTAATATTCCATTGTATATATGTGAACCACATCTTCTTTATCCATTTATCTGTTAAAGGGTATCTCGGCTTCTTCCACAGTTTGGCTATTGTGGACATTGCTGCTATGAACATTGGGGTGTGTGTGCCCCTTCTAGAAAAGGCCTTTTAAAGACTAGAGGTTTAGGGAGAACTGGGTGGCTCAGTCCCTTCAGCATCCGACTCTTTTTTTTGGCTCCGATCATCAACTCAGGGTTGTGAGATTGAGTCCAGTGTTGGAGCCCAGCATGGAGCCTGCTTAAGATTTTCTCTCTCCCTTTGCCCCTACCCCCTCCTTCTCTTTAAAAATAAAATAAAATAAAAATAAATACACACACACACACACACACACACCATAGGTTTAAACATTTGGGGACCAAAGACTTAAAGCTTTCCTGTGAAAGCTTTATGCTGTCTGTAGATGAAATGTGGTAACAGAGAAGGGCCCCTTGACAATGATGAGAAAGATATTGAGAAATACAGTTGGATGGCTGAGGAGAGGCACCTTGCCACCAACCAAGAGTTTACCCCACAGTGTTTCTTTTGAAATTGATGTCTATCCCTAATGTGGAGAAGTTTGCATCAGATTTTCAAAAATGATAACACCAGCTATTAAGATTAAAGAAAGTTTTGAGTAATTTCTCTCTTTCCTATTACATGAAGTACTGCTTGCTTGCTACATGAAGTATTGCTCACTAAGCAAGATTTTGAGCTCCCTTTTTTAAGGGGCATATTTGATTATAAAAGATCTAACATGTCCATATTATATACAGTATAGAAAGTTCTTTGTTGGTAATCTTTATTACACCCTATATTATGTGACTTTTGTCAAATTTTTTTAAATCTTTTTTTTTTTTTTTTTTGCTTCCTAACAAGTATATTTAAAAATATGCAAAGTTCACTTTGTACGGACTTAATACTCAGTCTGTTGTGTTGATCCCACAACATACCCATGATGCTAAAAATTCCATGCTGGCATTTCAAATGGGAGTGAAACAGCATACTGAACTACTTTCAGCAAGCCTAGTGCCAAATAATGAAAATTTTTTTTTTATTTATCATGAGTCCATTTAAGTACCGACATGTTTTTGCACTTAGTAGTGAAGAGGAAATCAACAAGAATAAAATGATTATTAGGTTTTGATTACACATTATACTCTTCTACACCATTGTTTTTGTTTTCCTTTAAAAGTCATATGTGCAGATGTGCAGCCCCATCTTCACGTTTTGCTTTCATATCTGTTGGATGAAGTATTTTGGGAATAAGGCTTCAGCAAGAAAAGGCAGGAAAATTTCTAAGATAGGGAATGAAGTGTAGAAGGGGCTATAGACCTCGTGGAAGGTGAAATACATGTCCTGGAAGCCAGAAAGAAAAACAAAAACAAACAAAAATGGTTGGTGGATGGGAATTGATAAGTGCAAGGGAAGTTTAATATTTGGAAACTTCTTAGCTACAACTACTGCCTAACATTTCCTCTAATACATATCCAACAGAAGTGCTTTGCTTTTTCCTGAAGAATGTATCATTTTAATTCATGACATTTTGAGTCAAGCACTGTACTGAAAAGTTCCATTATATATGTCTTACTTTTTAGAAAGATAAAAAATTGTTCCTTCAAATATATTATACATAGATCTAACATTAGCAAAGAGAGTCAAAAGAGAGATCAAAGAAATGTCAGTTGCTTAAGATATTAAGACATTTAAAAAGAAGCAAAAAGTATAAGAGTAATTAAAGCAATCCAAAAGTAAGATTTCATATGGGAAGAAATATACACTTTTAGAAGATCATAATAGAAGGAAATCAGATGTGAGCTTTTATGAAAATTTCCTGAATATTTCAGATAGATATTTATTCAATAAATATGCATTAAATGGTCACAGGATTCATATCACTCATTTCTTAAGTTACATATCAGTTTTTTTGTGTGTGTTAAAAACTTTTTATTTATTTGAGAGACAGAGAGTGAGTGAGCAAGAGAGAGCACAAGCTGGAGGGGGGTCAGAGGGAGAGGGAGGAACAGGCTTCCCAAGGAGCAGAGAGCCCGATGTGGGGCTCGATCCCAGGACCCTGGGATCATGCCCTGAGCCAAAGGCAGTCCCTTAACTGACTGAGCCACCCAGGCGCCCCTGTATATCAGTTCTTAAATAAATCTTGCCCCCAGTAAATTTACCATAATCATCTTGCATTAAAATAATTGTTAAGGAATCACAAAATAAAATTGATATAAAGGCAAGCATATGTACATATATTAGTAAAGAAAAAAACCTAAAACCTTCAGCAAAATTGAATAGCCTCTATAAATCAGTTTGGTATATTCATTAGTGTAAAAACTTGTCTTTAATTTTTTAAATGGTTTTAGGAGATCACAGTTTCTCAATCCCGCTATACTCTTCTTTTTAACAGGTAGCTTAAAAAATGTTCCACTCCATACTCCTTTTTTTATGTGGTAAGAATGTCAGCAACTTTAGACATTTATGATCAGTCTTTTTTTGCTATACTCATTTAATACACGTAAATTGTTAATTGTTATTCAGAATGTATACTTGCCCTTTAAAAGCACTCCCAAATGAATACAAATATCCACAGTTTTCAGATTATAATACATGTTATATATATGGCTTCTTCTTTTCAGGTAATTGATAAAACCGATTTAAAAAAAGGTAAAAGATAACCTTTTAACAAAGGAAAGTTTCTAAACTTGAGAATGTTAGAAAATATAAAGGTTAGATGGAAATAATGGTAATTATGTATCCTAAGAACATTTTTAAGTAGTCTTGAAAAAAATCCCAAATAAAATGTTTATAAACTCAAAATTATTCCTGAGAATCAATGGATTTTAAACAAAATGTGTAAATGATTACATTATTTTCTCTATTCTAGGAAATAACAACTCTCTCACTTTGACCATTTGGGTGTGTGACTTTATATCTTTGATTCTCATCTTGTAATTCTATACCAGTTAACAGTGCTCAAACCCATCTCATAGGTTTACATAACTTTACTATAATATCATGTTGTTTGGTTGAAATATCATCCACATATTTAAGATATGAAAACTGAGAGTTATTCATCCTCTCAACCATCATATATTAACTGAGTTTTATATGCCAGATGCTGTGCTAGACTCTGAACATCTTTGACTCCAAAGATTTAATAACAATGATCATGGAGTCTGAACATATAAAGATAGCAGTCTATATGAGAAGTACTGGGAATATAGAGAAAGAAAATGAATTCAAAATTGAATCAAGAAAGGCATCTTAGGGGAGATGAAAGCTAAGCCAAGTATCATGAATAGATATTAAACAGGCACGTGACCAGTAGAAGGATGAGACAATTTTTGTGGAGGCAGCAACCTGGGCAGAAACACCAGTGACAGAGTATCTTGCCCATTCTGGGAACAACTGAAGAACTACAGAGGCCGTTGTTAGGTTGCGATGCAACAGGGGAAAGATGAGAGATGGGGTAGAAGACAAATCCAAAGGCTAGATTATGAAGGGTCTTGCCCACTCTGTTAAATGGAGTTCATACTGAAGGGTGTTGAGAACCAGGCAATTCCTCAGTTTTGATTTGTTGATGAAAACCCTATGGCTTTGGAAAGGAAGCAGGATTGGAGGGTACTGAGTCTTTTGGGGAGGCCATTGTAATAAAATAGATACAAAAATCCAAACTAACATGACAGTAGTGGGAATAGAAAGAGACCGTGTAGAGTATATTCAAGACATTAAATACTTGTTTAATTTGGGAATATAATTCACAGTGGAAATAAGTCAAAATGAAAGATATGTGAACACCTGGTTCAGATATCTGGAATCATTTGTTAAATTTAACATATCACTGGGATTTTAGAAAGAATAATGGTATAAAAGTCAAGAAAGTTTTTAAGAATGAATAAAGGAAATAGGAATCTAGCATTAGAAGATATTAATTAGAGCACTATAAAACTATCATAATAAAACAATACGATTTTGAGACAGGAAGAGCCAGATCAATGGGGCAGATCTCCAAAACAACAATAAATGTTTGTAGGTCCAAAAGCATCATAAGGAAAATCAAAAGACAACAAACTGGAAAAACACATTCACCAAATAAGAAAGAGAATGGATTTATTTATAACTTTAATGAATAAAGATCTCTTGAAATTACATTAAAAATTATATAACACTGTCAAAGCATATAAACTTTTCTAAATATAAATAAGTGGACAATAAGCATATGCTTATTTAATAAAATCTGAATTTATTCTTCATTAGAAAAACAAAAATTAAAGACATATCATTTTTTACATATTGACTTACAGAATAATAAAAAATAATGCCAATCATTAATGAGTACATGGGGCAATGGCCACTTTCATATACACCCCATTACAATGAGAATGCGTGAGAATGAACTGCAAAATCTTTCTGAAGAGCAGTTTTGGCAATATGCATTTAAGTCTTAAAAATGTGCTTTGACTCAGCAATTCCAGATATAGGAATTTATCTTAAGGAAACATAAATATATGAAGAAATTTAGTGTCTTTGCCTGTGTCCCCCAAAAGCAGACCCTGAAACAAAGTTTTATGGGTGAGTCCTCTACTGCAGTGCTATCCCAGGGAGCAGGAGTGAGGGCAGGGGAGCAAAAGAAGGAAGGAAAGCTAACTTAAGGATGCAATATTGATTCGGTCACCATTATGGGCAAGAGGTTGCTTGATATTGCAAGGTCATCTGGGAAGCCATATGAAATGTGTCTCAGGCTTTCTATCTGAGGGGAAAAGGAGCAGCATGTATGTACTTGCTCCCGTCTTTCATTGAGCAAAAGCTCATCTCACAGAGACTTGGCTCTACCACATTTCCAGGTTGCACATGTCCATCCATCCCCATCCTAGTGTCTCAAGTCCAGCTTGAGGATCACTCCACCTGTGCCCGAGGTGAGGTGCTGACAGGTTGTACTTGTTTGAAGCTTATCCATGCCCTTGAACTGCCTGGAACATGAGTCTGAGAGGATCTGATGTGATACGTAGGAGATATTCAACAAGATCCATTCCTTGCAACATAGATCTGCTCCTGTCCTCCATCACATACATTTCCCCTACTGTGACATGGGTCTTCTTTTTTTGTGAGAATAGGTTGTCTTCACTTCTTCCCTGAAATGTACAAGTCAAATTTGCCACAGGCTTTTTCAAGGTGAAGGACAGCTACTGTTTCTACAAAGACTTAATAGAAGAAGATGAGTGAAAAACAAGCAAACAAACCACACAAAACCAAAGCAAAACACCTCACAATCTCCACTAACGCTGTTTGTCGAGAGATTGTAATTGCTCTGTATCACTTCCCTTCTTCATCGCCAGCTCAAGATCTCCCTCACCCATAGCCAACCCTTGGCCCTCAGAATGGAAATGGATCCAATGTAATCAACCTGCAATAAGCCGCCCGGCTTATCTCCTTAGGGAATGATGCTGTCTCGTGTGTTGATCTCTGCTGCTGACAGGCTGCTCATTCAGCAG
>NW_024423343.1:23201626-23275993 GCF_017311325.1 Ursus maritimus | reverse complement strand
GACAGTATTGATTAAAGAAAGGCCATGTCTAGTCTCTACCTCTCCACAATAGCCGCTGCATTCCTAGCACTAGTATAGTGAAGGACAGAGTGAAGTTGATATTCACAAGATAAGTCTTATATTCTTTGTGGTGGATGTGCTCTGGTGGACGCTGATGTCAGATACAAATCTTCATTCTTTGTGCCCAGTGCATAGGCCTTTTTCACAGATGTACTTGTCATCAATTTTCTAAACTTGTTTTTAGATCACTGAAACCTCAGCCTAGCCATTTGCCACTGCCTAGGGCTCTCTATATCCTTACCCTGGGTCACATTTTTTCTATTTGAATTGAACCACTAAGTATACTGCTCACTATCTTCCCATTGGGAGAATTTCCCTGCACTAGTGTCATTTAGGTCATCCTGAGTGGTGCTATAATACAGCATGAGTCCATTTTTACTTAACATCAAAGTATTGTGCTGACCCATCTGTGAACCAGGCCAAATTACTTTCCTCCTGCATCAGTTGCTCTATAGACAAGACCTTTTACCCCCTTGAAGTCACAGGTTGGAGATGATAAGGAGGTATTGGTGAAACAGAGTGGTTCATATAGGGTGTCTGGTTCACATGCTCATGTCTTAAAGAGGATACCCTAACATGCCCCAAATCAATGGGCCCTCCAAACTTTATAGATGTGACCAGCTCCTGGATTTTTGTGGGTTTTATTGTTCAAACTTTGACAGCCATGGGTCTCTTTAGGGAATCAGCTCCTCATCCACCGGGTCCAACTAGTGGGCTCTCATTTATAGTACAGCAACTACTGACGTAACCTCAGAAAACTTGTAATGAAATTCTACTGCATTCTATTCATGGAAGCAGTCACAAACCTGCCCAGATTCAAACTACCACCCTTTGATGGGAGAGTGGCAAGCTCCTAGGATAAAATGTGGGGTAGGAGATAATGATGTGGCCATTTGGGAGAAATATATTCTGTCATATGCATTCTCTGGATTCACATCATGAATCCATTTTGCCTTCCCATCTCCATGAACTTTTTAACCACTTTCTTAATACCATTCCAAGAAAAGTCTATCATCTCATTTGCTTTAGTGCAAGTTTCAAGAATCTGTCCCAGGAAAGTATTAGGACCAGTTCCA
Organism: Ursus maritimus; assembly: GCF_017311325.1. Classification (NCBI taxonomy): domain Eukaryota; kingdom Metazoa; phylum Chordata; class Mammalia; order Carnivora; family Ursidae; genus Ursus; species Ursus maritimus. The sequence goes on along the minus strand of NW_024423343.1, from coordinate 23,274,857 downwards.
GATATTCCTGGTAAGACACTAAATCCTGACTTATAGGTTGTGGATACTACCCCTATGTCAAAAAATTTCCTGCAATCTGTATTTTTATTCCAACACCTTCATTGTTTATTCCGAAGAACCATGTTACGAGTTCTCCTAAATCCTGCTAATATATATTATCCAGGTTCTGCAAGTTCTTGGTGTTTAAGCTATTTCTCCTAAGAGCAGGAACTATATACATGGTGGTCACTCTGCAATTTGACCGTGGTTACCAACTTGGGGGCCAAGAAGCATTTCAGTGGCAGGTCTCGCACCATCTTGCAAGGTACCAGACTCAGATGAGATCAGCGTAGATTCTCCATGCAAGGGAAGAGTCCTCTCTCCCGGCAAAGGTGCTGCCTCAGCAAAATATCAAGTTGAGAATGTGAGAGTGTATGATTCTTAGGCTTCTCCATCCAAATGTTCTCATTTCAGTTCCAAGCTCCAAGCATTTCCCTATCAGGGCCCCAACTCTAATATATAAGTTCTGTACAGATGCTGCCTTATAATCTCATTTAAACTCTGCCACCTTTACAATTGTATCTGAAGCCTGATTTTCAGCCAAGTGGGCACTGTAACTGGAAGAGATGAGATTCTCCTTTCCTTCAGAGCTGCCATAGAGGATCTCTGAGTTTCACAGTTTGCTGGAGTTGACAATTGGCTATTATGAGACTTCATTTTCTTTTTTCAAGATTTCTAATACAGTGAACAAAAGCTAGCCTATACCACAATCCTTACAATTATAATTGTAGTTATAATTACCTTCATACCATTCAAATGTCTCACCTTCTAACTATACCTCATCTCAATCAACCAAAGGAGAAAGCCTTAGTCATTAGGATGACATCAGTGTGTATGTGTGGGGGGGGGGAGGGGGGGAGGGGATCCTCATTAGTGTCTGACCATTGAGTAATCCAGCTCCAAAATCGTGTTGTGATGATCTGATTCTAAGGTAATTCCTAATATCATCTTTCTTGATTTGTTTCCCCCAGAGAGCATAACCAAAAACAAAGACTTATGTATACATGCTTTATTTGGAGAAGTTTGCCCAGGGACGCAAAGAAGAGAAAGAGAAAAATCACTACAGACAGCTGGTTGCTAAATCTTGTAGGATGATCTGAGCAACTTTATAAAATTTTTATCAGGTCTGTCCATCCTGGGATAGAAAGGTAATAAGCCTATATCCACCAGGTTCCTTCCTTTTGATCAAAATTTCATCCCATACGGCATGGGCACCAGGAGGTTTCTTGGAATCCCAAGCCTTTGAGTCAATGGAGAATTCTTGGGATGGGAGCCAAGAGGCCCATCACAGGTGCCTGAGGAAAGATGCTATCTGGTCAGACCTTGTACAGAAATGGTTGTCACAGAAGTGTCTGGGATAAAAACAGGTAAGAATGAAAGGATCTGAAGAAGTGCTTAAGAGGTGTCCAATACTATGATCATTAGAATATTTATCACATCATTAAACAAGGGAAAACAGTTGATAAATTACTATCAATTCAGGATTTATTCAATAAATTGTGGTATGTCCCTTCAGTGAAACACTGTAGATCCCTAACAAAAATTAAATTAATAGAAGGATATATGATGATATTAAAATTTTCACAATAAAGTTTTTTTAAAATTTATTCATTTGAATAAATAAATAAAATATTTAAAAAAATAAAATAAAATTTATTCATTTGAGAGAGAGAGAGCCAGAGAGAGTAGGAGCAGGAAGGAGGGGCAGAGGGAGAGGGAGAAGCAGACTCCCCACTGAGCAGGGAGGCTGATGTGGGGCTTGATCCCAAGACCCTGAGATCATGATTTGAGCTGAAGGCAGATGTGTAACTGACTGAGCCACCCAGGTGCCCCAAAATATACAAAATAAATATGAAATTGAAATAGCTGATTATATCAGTAATGTACGCCCTGATTTTATAAAATCAATTCTGTTTTGTCTAAATCAATAATTTTCTCATTCTTTGGAATGACTAATGTACTTCTTTATTATTTCTTTTTTCCTATGTATTTTGCTATATCCTCCTAGGGTTCTACTCAGGCTACAGAAGACCTCGCTTTCTCTCCAGAAATTATTTCTAACTTCCTACTAAGACAGAATTTCCACAACAACAATAATTCTTCTCCTTCTCTTTCTTCTTTCCCTTTTCACTCTTGCTCTTATTCTTCATAGCACCTTCTTCTGCATCAGCAAGATAGAGAATTATGAATTAATGTTTCTTCTGGTTAAAAGTCTCTTTTCTGAAATTTATCAGTCACTTTACTGGTTGTATTAGTCAGCTTAAACAGTAGGAATTTATGTCTCACAGATGTCCAAGATCAAGGTGCCATTCAATTAGTCCCTTAGTGAGGGGGCTTTCTTCCTGGCTTGCAGGTGTCTTCCTTCTCGTGTTCTCAAATAGTGAAGAGACAGGGGACGCAAGCTCTCTGGTGTCTTCTTATAACAGCATTGATCTCCTCCCCACCCTCATGACTTCATCTAAACCTAATTGCCTCTTAAAGTCCTCACCGCCAAATACTATCAAGTTGGGGGGTTGTAACTTCAACACAAAAATTTTGGTGAGACACAATTCAGTCCATAGCACTTGTTACCATTGATTTTATAGAATCATAGATTCTTAGGCCAGGATGAAATTGAGAAAACCCAGTTCAACCTTTTACTCAAAAGTAGGGGTCCTGGCTATCGGATTCCTGAGCAGTGACGGTGCTACTTTGTATTTATCTTATGACTTTTTAGGTGTAGGAAGTTTACTAGCCAGAAGAATCTTTTCAAATGGTATATTTGTCTCTTAGGATGAGCACAATCCTGAGGACAAAGTAATTTTAAAATCTTGGTAATAACAAAAACAGCAAGCACTTATATTGCTCTTACAACACGCCACGAATAGTTCCAAGCACTTTTCAAATGTTATTACATTTCATCCTTACTCTTACCCCATAATGTAAGTGCTATTAGGAGCCTCATTTTACAGACAAAGAAACTGAGGCACAAAGAGTTGAAATAACTTGCCCAAGGTCACATGCTGAGTAAGTGGTGGAATTGGGGTTTGAACTCCGGCCATCTGGCTCCAGAGTCTGTCCTTTTAAACATGACATAAAGAAAATAATTTCCAGAGCTCCCACTTTTATTTCCTCCATTCTCATTTGCCATTGCTCCTTTATTTTTCATAAGGTTTCTATGATCTCTAGGCCAAATGAGATTCCAAAAATAACAATTTTAATCTTCAAATCGAGGGCATGATTTCTAAATGGACCAAGTTATTTTTGTGAACCCTACATAAAATTCAGGAACAGAACTTTGGAAAGGAACTTCCAGATGGCAGTAAATCTTCACAGTTCAGTAATTAAGCCTTTTGAGAATGTTACTGTGTTATGGAGCCACTGCCTGATTAACTGTACAATATCAATTATATCAAACGGCACTACTTTAATTCTGTCAAAATTTAGAGAAATCTGACATGCTGACACGAGACTCTGTGAAGTGTGATAATGAGCTGCCAAGTGTCATAATGTGCCACGGGGGGGAAAACACCCTTGCTTTCAGAAGAAAGGTGGTTTTTTTTCTTCTTTATTCATATGAGGGTATGCTTTATTAAACACCACGAACATCCAGGACATCACACACCTTTACTGTTTCAAATGAACAGTCTAATTTTTAATTTTTATGAATGAAGTTCAAGTGATATCAGACAAATTTATAGGAAAAAAAATATAGCGTATATTTTTGGTTGAGAAAGATTATATGTCTAGGAAATTAGGCCCTTATACTTTTGTCTTCCCATTCCTGTGAAGAACGGTTCTCAGAAAGTTAACTGTAACTTTCCAAAAGTTAAAAGTTTGACTTGCCTAATTTTACAGTGACAGACACTTGTCTGGTCATTAAGGACAAATCCAGGCTGTTTAAATAGCAAAGCTGGAGTTATTAAGTGACAGGATCTTTCAACAAAGTTTGGCTTTCTTGAAAATAATGTCCTTTTCATAAAAGATAGAAGGGACTTTATTATAAATATAATGGCTATCATCAAATGTAGGAACTTAGGGTTTCATCAATGAAGGAGTAAGAATAATTAAAAGGCACAGGCCGTTCTGTTTTGATTTTTCCATTGTTACTTTAATGCAATACTTAAATATTTAAATTTTCTGTTTGTGACCTGAGGGAGACCAAAGGAAGCCTGCATAATGATTTAGAGAGATGTACGTGTATCATTAATGCACATCTACCGTGGAAAATTTATTCCTTTTCATACGTTTGGTGATTATCTCTTTGTGAACCACTGTCATATCTGTACTCCTTGACCTCCTTTTTTACCTTCTTTCATGGACTTCTTGTTACCTTCTCGATATTTCCATTTGGAAATCCCAGCACTCCGTGGAATTCCAACGTCCAACCCATCAGTTATTCCAGTCCCTCTCACTGTCCCCTCTTCCCCTTTCCCTTGGTTAGAAAAGTCATCATCTTCCAAGTGGCCTGAAGTTGAAACCTCAGAGTCTTCATTATTTCTTCCTTGATTTGTCCTCTTTCAGCATAAATCTTATGGATTTATAATCTATTAGTTGAACCTTTTGAACTCAATAGTACACAAACACAAAAAGGTTTTATTTATTTATTTTTTTTAATTAGTGCTTTCTGTCACTAGTAAAAACTTTTCCATCCTTAACGACATTTGGAAAAGATTCCATTTCCTGGAGCTCCTGCACCAATATTGCTCAGGGTTTTCCTTTTCCAGAACCCTTCAGCCCTTGTGATTATCCTCCATGGCTGCTCTCTGCTAATCTTCCCCCTTCTTGTCAAGTTTTCCCTTCTTAGGTACCTGCAAGATGGAGCAAACCTTACAGCTGTGTTTCTTGGATCATAGGAAACTTAGGGAGCCCTCCAATGATAAACAATAGAAGAGTTGGATGCTACATTACCTTCTTGTCTTTGTCTGATTGTCGTTTTCCAATTACATTTTTCTTGGCTGTGGTAGGCTCAACGAAACAACAAATGCATCGGCTGGACTGCCACCCTCCAATTCTGGAGACACTTTCACTTGTTCATGAGTGATTTTCTTGGAGTTCCTCTCTTATTAGTCTTTGGGAACGGAAGCACCCGTCCCATCACATTGTCTTCTTCCACTCAAGGGGTGGAGGTGGGGGTGGGAAGGGTAAAGAAAAACCTGAGCATTTACTCTTTCTGTATTTTCTCTCTATATAGACAATAGGGCAGATTGTAGCTGAGATTATAGTGGGGGAGGGGGAGGTTGCTGATTCAGATGCCTCTTGTATCCAAAATGGGTATGTAGCTCCTAATATTTACTCAACTATTTGCTACTTTATTTCGAGTGAGCTTACTCAAGGCTTCTTTTTCCTGAAACTCAGGTCTTAGTAACCAGTTCCAGGCAAAAGAAAGGATCCTTCTTAAGATCTTACTACAAGTCACCAAATTGTCCTGATATTTCCCCCAAAGTATTTTTCACATTCATAATAGTGACAAGAATGTTATCTTAAGAACTAGCATCAGACTTTTTTGTGCACATGTATATGTGTGTGTGAATATATATGGTGAAGGGGTCATGGAGAATACTTTTTTGTTTACAAAAACTCTCAGATATCTCCAAATAGAATACACATTGCAAATAAGAGATTTAGCCAATCTGTATCTCTGTCTCCTAGGTAATTGTATCTACTTAGCTTTGGCACTTCAAGATCCCATCATACCCTCCGAAATCAGAAAGTACATTTCAGTGATGGTACTTCTCACTATCTTCCCTGGCCTACACAGGTCAGATTTTGTGGTGTTATTCAAGAATGTTGGCGGCCTCCTCTCATGCATTGCTCAATGTCTTGAAGGAGGGGATATACTCTGGGCCCTTCTGAGGGACATGATGGGAAAGCAGATGTGTAGGACACATATGATGTATACACTCTGACATTCCCATGTTTCTGGATCATTTTCTCTACATTATGCAAGGGAAATTCTGGAATTTCACCCTCAGTCATAATCCATCACCAAGAGCAGGTTTAAGTTAAGCAAACAAGCTAACTTTTAGATTCAGCTATTGAAGCTTATACATTAAAATTGGAATTTCTTTCTTTCTTTCTTTCTTTCTTTCTTTCTTTCTTTCTTTTTTTTTTAGTTTTATTTATTCATTCACTTGACAGAGAGTAAGCACAAGCAGGGGAGTGGCAGGCAGAGGGAGAGGGAGAAGCAGACTCCCCGCTGAACAGAGAGCCCTATGTGGGACTGGACCCCAGGACCCTGGGATCATGATCCAAACCAAAGGCAGACGCTTAACCAACTGAGCCACCCAGGTGCCCCTAAACTCAAAATTTCTGACAAGCACATCATATTGATAACTTTGGTCAGAGCCAATGTTTCTTCCATCCCACTTGACCTAACATTGTCAGAATTCATATTCTTCAGAAATTTGTCAATATAAATGAGCAAAATCTCACAGTTCACTAGGTATGGTCAGACTTTGTGCCTTCCCCTGAGGCATGCTTGGATTTGATTGTGGTTATGGGTCTGGAGGCAATGAAGTCTTTTGGAAGATGTTGAGACTAGACCACTAGTGAGGTTACTAGAGGATCCTCAGGCAAGGAAATGCTGGTCTTCTCGGACAACAGGGGAATGACTGGCTCTGAGGGCAAGGCAAGTTCAGGGAGATTTGGCAGCTCCAAGTCCTCATATTTGAGCATACCTAGATGTGCTCATTCTGTGTTCTAAGGTCCATTTCATTCCCAATTAAATTCTAAGTTTCATACCAAATATTTGACAGGGCTGTGAATCCACATTATATTTTAATGTTGTAAAATACTCAATACTTAATTGTTGAGCCTAAGTTCCAGGCATTTCTGCTCTAGAGTTAGCTAAGATATCATTTAAAATACATTTCTAAACAAAGACAATGAAAGTTTACTACTCAAGAACCTTGGCTAAATGAACTATGTACTAAGAGAGAAACTGAACTAAGTAAAAAAGAACGAAATTCGAGTAAACATTTTGGGCAAAGAAATAATAGGTAAAGACTTAAGCAAGTCAAATCAAATACTAAGAATTATAAAAAGATGAATGCTTTTTGGGGGGTTTTTCAGAGAGAAGAAGAACTGATGTGTTAGATTTGATTATTGTTCAGCAAATATTCACTCACTCTATTCTTCACATGCATGGGAAGAATATACTTCTCCATCTCATTGATGTTGGGCTTGGACTTGTAACTTGCTTTGGTTAATGGAATGCTAACATATGTAATAGGAGAAAAGGCCTGAAATGTGCACTCCTGCTGCTCCTGCTCTTGCCTTCTTGCGTTTAGCAATGTGAAGATGTGCTCCACGTAGCCACTGGTTTGAGGAAGATGAGAGACATCTGAAGAAGATCTGGACTAATACATAGTTTGGACCCAAAGTTTAGTCCAGCCAAGTCCAGCCTAGTTCAGTGATACCCACGTGAGCCAGACACATGAATGAGAAATGGTTGCTTATTGTTGAATGTTCCTGGGATTTTGTGGTTATTGGTTAAGCAGGAATGCTTAACTGATATTTAAGCTACTAATAAGGATGTAGAAGCAGGGAAGATTGAGTTTAAAACATTCTAAGTCTCTTGAATTGTTTGGGAGAAGGAGTACTGGTTAATCTATTTCAAATTATTATTGCTCTTTCTGAAAATAATATATATGTTGTGCAAAATTCAAATGTGCAAAGGTATTCAGTGAAAATTATTTTCCTTCCCACATTTACACCATATGCAGGCCTATTTCCTTTCCCTAGAGGCAACCACTGTTACTAGCTTCTTAGGTACACTCCCAGAGATATTTTGTACATTGATTCATTTGCATGTGTGCCTCTGTATGCAAAAATAGTAACACATTACTACATAACTGTTCCTTTCTTTTTCTTATTAAACTGTATAATTGGAGATTGTTCTGTATCAGTACATATTGGGGTGCTTTTTTAAAAATAAAAAACATTTATTATAATCTATCGTTTGAAGTAAAATAAATTATTTAATTGGTCCCCTCTGTATAATGATTACTTTTAAATTTTGTTAATCAATTAAGTATTTATATAATAAGGATAATCATTAAACATATAGAAATAGAATATGTACACTTCTAAACAAGTTAAGGGAAAACAGAGAGAAAGTGAAATCATCCACTCTGTAGAAGGCAGTAAGGATGGAAAAAGGAAGAAAAAAAATGTATGGTAAATGGAAACATAGTACATACAGTAATATAATTTAGTATAATAATATGGTAGAAACAAATCAAAATACACTGGATATAATCATCATAATGTATACTAGTAAAACTAGCAAGTTAAAAAAGCTTTTAAGGCTAGATTTTTTTTGAAAACCGAACTAAAGTTGTTTATAAGGGATTCATTTAAAATGTGATTGCACAAGAGTGGCTCAGTCGGTTAAGCATCTGCTTTTAGCTCAGGTCATGATGCCAGGGTCTGGATGGAGCCCCATGTTGGGCTCTATGTTCAGCAGGTAACCTGCTTCTCCCTCCCCCTCTGCCTGCCGCTCCCCCTGCTTGTGCTCTCTCTCTCTCTGTCAAATAAATAAATTAATTAAATCTTTAAAAAATAAATTAAATGGGATTGCACAAAACATTCATTTAAAACATGACTGATGCATAGAGATAGAAGAAAAATCACAAGATAATTACCAAAATTAATCTGGCATAGGTATATTAATACAGAGGAAATAGACCTTAAGAAAATTTATTATTGTTGATAGGATATGTATTTAATTATAAAATTTCAATTCACCAGAAAGACAAAACATTTCTGAATCTCTAGGCATAGGCATATAGTATAACAACACTGCCTCAAGTATGTAAAGTAAAAATGGATAGAATTATAAGAAGAAATTGGCATATCTACAACATAATTGAATAATCATTTTTTCTTTTTTTAGGGAGAGAAAGCATGCACACAAATGGGGGGAGGGGGTGGGTAGAGACAGAGGGAGAGGGAGAGAGAATCTTAAGCAGGATCCATGCCCAACATGGAGACACGTAGGGCTCTGTCTCATGACCCTGAAATCATGACCTGAGCGGAAATCTTAACCGACCGAGCCACTCAGGAGCCCCATAATTGGATAATTTTAACATCTTGCTCAAAAGTCAATAAATTCAAGCTAAGTAAAAAGTGGTAATGATAAAATTTGAATAACAAATTTAGAAACCTGAACTATTGGTCAATTATAGACTCGAAAAACAAAAAGAGAATACAGTCTTATCAATTACATATTGATTATAAGAATAATCCACAATTTGGTTCAGAAGAAATCAGTATAAATAACAAGAAATTAATATCATGTAGATTGTACTTTCAGATCAAAATGCAATTAATTTATAAAATAAATAAGGAAAGGAAGCTCATAGTCCTCTCTCAGCAAACTAAAAACTTAAAATTCTAAGCAGTTGCAGGTCCAAAAATAATTAAAAATGTAAATTATGACACTTAGAACTAGATTTCAGTGAATACATTGTATTAGATATTTGTTAGACCCAGTTATAGGAGTTCTTAGAGAGACAGTTTTAGTTCTTTGTATAAATACCTAAGGAAAACACAAAAGATGGAAAAAATAGTGAGGGGATCATTAAATTTAGGGAGTTAGAGTAAGAACAACAGAATAAAAGCAAGACAGTAGAGAATAATAAGCAAATGTACAGATTGATGAAATAAAATATAAACAATAAAAAAGAGCTTTACAACATAAAAACTAATTGAGACTGGCAAAATTTATTAAGAACTCAAAGAAAACAAATAACCAGTACTAAGAATGAAAACGGGGATATAACTAGAATAAATTAATGATGTATATTTGTCATTTATATGAAGGTACAGTTGAAAAATAACCCTATATCTTATTCTAGATTCTTTTATGTTGTTCATTTGATTTATGCTTGTTTTGAAGCTATGAAGAACTGTCAGATTCTCTTTATATGGCACTGCCTCATTGCCCCTGACAAACTATCAGACAGGCTTTTTGGACGCACACATTAGTGCTGTCTTTTGGTATATCTTCAAATACAACTTTAATGTAGTGTAGTTGGGATTCTATATTGGCCTAGGGACAACTGGGAAGTGATTGAATTTTGTGTGTGTGCGGGAGATTCTGCTTTTCCTTTTGGGGTGTATATAATCTTTCATGATGCCATTTTTCCAGTGTTCAAAGACTAGTCCATTGACAGCCATTCTCAGATAATTTATTTTGCTTTCAGTCTCTTCTTCCATTTACCAAAGACTTATCTCAAAGAATTGCACAGTTGAAAATAAAACAATAAAGTGGTTCATAACTCATCATAGGTTAATACAACAACTCCTCTAAGATTATTTGCATATAAATAAGAACCAGTGGTTTAAAATGAGATAAATTTTGCTTTAATGGAATTACAGGCATCAAACATAGTAAAATGGACATGTATTTTTCAATGTATGGAGGTTTTAAGTGCTCAGAAACATTATGAAAGTTGTTTTAATTTGAGATAGGCCTTATAAAACTGATGTGATGAGGTTCTAATGCAGTGTTTCTAACTCCCCCTACTCCAGGCTTTATGACTTACGAATACATAGAATTTATTCTTGGACGAAATTACAGATGAATGAGTACAAATCCATCTACATAACTAAAAAAGCAACAGATTTAGTCAATATTAGAAATCAAGACCAGCTTACTTTAGGTAATCTCCTGGCTGGCGAATGCAGAAAAAGGAACAGCCAGAACCAGTTTGGGCAAGTCCAAGGGCTAAGTGAGTCACCAGAAGCTACAATGCTAATCTTTTTTTTTTTTTTTACATAACTGATTTTTTTCCATTCAGGTTTGTTCCAGGGTCAAGCAGAGTTTCAGCATTCCAAGAAGAGAGATGGAGCCCTCCTTGTTGTAGAACACTTTGTCTTCATGTCACAAGTGTTCATGCATATATTCAACGGACTGCTGTTTCCTGACAAGACGGTGTTTCAAGACTACCTTTTCTATTTACATTTCACATGAAGAAAAGAGTACTGTTCCTTGAGAAAGCTGTTTCTTCATTAGGGCAGGTTCCATATCCAATCATTTTGTAAACTGTGAAAATAAAGAACAAGACTAAATAATGAAGCAATGTTTGTGCAGTAGAATAGACTATCGAAAATTTCATTAGAGGTCCATGACAGAGCTGAAATTAAAACTTGAGTATCTACCTATATGGAGTATTCCATAGCTTGAGAGGATCCTATCCCCTAATTTTTTTTCTGCTCTGTAATGCATTGCTGCTACTTTTATGTTAACTAAGGGACCTTAGGAAAATATAATTGTTTAAAATGGAAGAATATAACTGCATATTTTTCTAGTTCTAAGTAACCTTATTTTTGGTGTTTAGTATCTCCCAGCTACTGAAAACACATCAATGTGTAATCCTCATACAACTATCATCATCATCTTCATGTTACAGATGGGGGACATGAGGCTTAAAGAGGTTAGGGAGCAGGACTTCCAGAATGACAAGAACTCTCTCTCAAGCAAATAAACAAATAACTCGTGTACCTTATGAAAAACATTTGTTTAACCTTCTGGAAATTGTCCTAAGAGCATACAGCAAATGGGAAAGCATTTATTCTTAAATGCTACTAAATCTCATTAAGAACAATGAGATTCTGTAACATTTGAACCATGACCCACTCCATTATTCGGCTTAGTGTTGTGGAAGTTCTATGCCAGCGTGTGTATCTAAGATGGGAGCTCCCTGTCCGGAGCTATATATCTTACCATGAGGAGCTGGCTGCCAGAAGTTCTTATTTCTCCCAGAGCCTTATTGTAGAAATAGGCATGGCTGAGAGGACTTCCCTCCCCACCCAGCCCCCATTTTTAAAGTAGAAGCTCTGCTCCAGCTACGAAAGATTGAGAATATTGAGGCCCTGATTATAAACTTCCCCCTTCCTCCCTTCCCTTCTCCCAGCTCACTCATGGAGTTGAAGTTCCATATTGAGAGAGTCAAGCCAAGAAGAGCTGGGGCAGTCATCACTTGCCCCTGTGACCACTTGTAGAGTAGAAGTATCACTCCTAGAAAAGCCGACTCCCAACCCCAGCTCTGGTGCAGTGGCATAGGGATTCTGCCCAAGGGGTAAGGCAGGCCTTGAAGAGGAAGAGCAGCAATTTTACCTACAGGGATGGTTCTTATTTGCAACAGAAAGTGGAGAAATCCATACCTAAGGGTGTTGTCATGCAGAACGGTGATCCTGGTGGAGAGCAATTAAGAGGAGGCTGGTAGTTCTGATACAAACAAAATTGCAGAGTAGTCAGAAGTTCACGAGCCAGAACCAGTGAAAGAGACAGCCAAAAAAAGCCTTCCTGGGATCACACTCAACTACGGGAGTCAAAAAGGTTGTGCACATAATGTAGGCTGCACATACTCAGGAAAAATCAATCTCAATTGCTTGGGAGAGGTGACTCCTTTCTTTCTTCCATTTGGTTACTCCTTTCTTTCTTCAACTTTCACCTTTTTTTGAATGGAAATGACAATAACTATTATCCTATGCCTGTCCCACCATTGTATTTTGGGAGCAGATAACTCCTCCTCCTGTTTTTTAGATTCATAAGTCCAGACATGGAGAAGAATTTTGCCCCAGAATGGATCATACTGAACATCTTAATCATACCTGATTCAAGTGATTTAGATGATTAGATTTGGGACTTTTGAGCTAGTAATATTTAGATGATATTTTGGACTTTGAGTTGATGCTATAATGGGTTGAGACTTTGGGGGATTTTGGAATGAGGTGAATGTATTTTGCATGTGAAATATACTTGAATCTTTGGGGACCAGGTGGCAGATCATGGTGAGCTGAATAATGGTCCCCACAAAGATGTCCACACCCCAGTCTCTGGAACCTAATAATGTTACCTTATATGGCAAAAGGACATTAATGTGATTAAATGAAAGGTCTTGTGATGACAAGTTTCTCCCGGATTGTCCAGATGGAACCAAATGTAGTCACAATGGTCTTCATAAGAAGGAAGCAAGAAGATCAGACAGGGTGATAGGAAAGATGATGTATAACAGAAGAAGAGACTGGAGTGCTGGATCCACAGCTCAAGGAATACGAGCAGCCTCTAGAAGCTGGAAGAAGCAAGAAATGAATTCTTTCCTGGAGCCTCCAAAAGCAACCAGCCCTACTCTCATCTTGACATTAGTCCATTAAAACTGATGAGAGAATAAATTTGCATTGCTTTTAGCCGTGAAGTTCATCGTAATTTATTCCAGCATCTGTAGGAATCTCATACAGTAAGTACGTAGGTAATTATGAAAGAGAATATAATTGCATATTTCTTTTCCTTTTACCTCTTCTATGATTTTAAAAGGAATTGCAAAATACAATATGAATATAATTATATTTTGGGGTCTATAACACAGAAATGTATTTGATAATAATGGCATAAAGGAGAAGGGTGTAAACAAAGCTATATCAGAGAGAGGAAATGACAATAGATGATAATGTAAATTTGGTAGAAAAAAATGAAGAGAACCCCAAAAAATAAATAAGAAAGTTAAAATTACAAACTCTGTAATTATATACTAGGTTTCTTTCTTCTCTAAGTTTCTCTATAGGGTATATAAAATAATAATTAAAATAATATATTGTTGGATTTATAACATGAATAGACTTAATATGTGTAACAGTAATAGCACAAAAAAAGTGGAGGGAGAACTAATCCACATAGCAGTGGGATTTCTAGATTTCATTGAAATTAAGTCAGTATAAATCTGAAGTAGATTCTGATAAGATACACTTTGTAGGCCCTGATACAACTGCTAAGAAAATAACATACATATATCATTAAACATATCATTAAAGAAATAAAAATATTCCAGTGGAAAATGTCCACTGGCTGTAAAATAAGGTAATGAAGGAGGAATATAGGCACAAAAAAGACACGAGACATATAGAAAGTAAAAAAACAAAATGACAGATATAAATTTAACCATATCAATAACAACATTAAATGTGAATGTATTAAACAATCCAGTAAAAATAAGAAATAGTAAAATTATATTTAACAGAAAAACAAAATCAAACCATATGCTATCTACAGGAGATACTATTTGGAATTAAAAATAAAAAGATAGGTTGAAGGTAAAAGAATAGAAAAGATATATGCAATGCAAACCGCAACCATATAAAAGAGCTGAAACGGCTATAGTAGTATCAGACAGAATAGACTTTAAAGCAAAATATATTGCTAGACATAAAAACGGGTCATTTAATGACAAAAGGGTCAGTTTCCTAAGAAGATACAACAATTGTAAACATATATGTATCCAACAGCAGAGCTCTAGAATACATGCAGAAAAAACTGATGGAATTAAAGGAAGAAATAGAAAATTCAACAATAATAGTTAAGAGCTTCAATAGTCCACTTTCAATAAAGGGTAGAACAACTAGACAGAAAATCAACAAGATACAGAATTATTCACGAATAAAAATAAATGAAGTACTGATCATACTATTAACTGGGTAAAACATGAAAATGTTATGTAAGTGAAAGAAGTCAGGCACAAAAGGTCACATGTTATAGGACCTCATGTATATAAAAGAATAGGTAAACTTATTGAGACAGAAAGTAGGTACTTGTTGTTTAGGGCTGCGGGGATTGGGAAGGTTCAGGGGAGTAATGGAAGTGATTGCTACTGGATTTCTTTTGAGAGTGAGGAAGATGTCCTAAGATTAGATTATGAGACCTGCATAACTCTGTGAATGTATTTAAAAACCTTGGATTGTATACTTTAAATGGGTGAATTGTAAAGTAGGTGATTTGTATATCGATAATGCTGTTGTTTTAAAGAAGATACAATGGGAGCAGGGGTTGGCAAACTTCAGCCCACGAGCCAGTTCTGTCCCTTTGCCTTTTTTTGTACAGAATGTCGAGTTAAAAATATTTTAATTATTTTTAATAGTTGAAAAAGGTCAGAAGAATAGTATTTCATAACACATGTGCAAATTATGTGAAATTGAAATTTCAATGTTCATTAAGAAGTTTTATTGGAATACACACATAAACACACAAAGATGAAATGAGATCTCTAAGGTTATTTAAATAGCAAATGGCAGAGTTGAGTTCAAACTGGACTGAATTTAGAGCCCTGTAACATAACCACAACACAAATCTGTTAGGCACAGAATAGAAATGAGCCTTGATTCAGATATACTCTGAAATTCGGAACCATCATCAACCATCATCACCGTGATGTGTGTTGGGAGAAGGGATGAAAAATGTACCAAGCGTTGACTAGCAGAAATTTTGTGTAAAAGAGGAGGCAGGATAGTTTTAATGGCTTTATTTTCTACAAGGAAATTCTTGAACTAAAGCGTGAGCCAGCAAGGCTCTTTAACATACTGACCCCATGAATACACAGAACAGGAATACCCTTTACTGTGGAAGGTTGCTATGCAACTGTATCTAGCATTCCTCTTTAACGTTGCTCCTTCATGTAAGGGATTTTTGCATATCCGTGAACAATTATGCACCTAATATCATGTTCTTTGTTTTACTTAACTATGCAAGTCTTTCCTCATCTCTGTTCAATGATGTCAAGTTGGTAGCTTGAAATGAGCTATGGTAGGAGTATTTACACAATGAAAATTGGAAGGCTGTTTATCAAGTGTTTACCAGCACAATACTTGTTCAGGAAAATGACCTATAAAATGCATTACTTGCCTTTAAAAACACCTTGCATAAGCCCCTCACATCCTTTCTTGCATCTTCCCCCATCTTGGTATGGGGATGTGATGGTGTTGCTAAGGCACTCTTTTTTTTTTTTTAATTAATTCCACGAAGGTGGGAGGAGACTGGGTCCTTGCTGACTTCATAGAACAATATTATTTGTTGGCTGATGCAGTTGGTCTGGAAACCATACTTTGAGAACCACTATTGCTTTGGATTTTTTGTTGTTGTTGTTGTTATATGCAGTTGAATCAAATTATAATTGATACTGTTAGGAAATTCTGGTGAATTAGAGAAAACATGTCTCATCTGAAGGCATTCCTATTCAATTTTTTAAAACACTGAGCTGACCAATAATGCAGTTGATAAACTGGCCTCAGTAAGTTGTGGAACAGAGAAGGAACTTCAGTTTTGGCTTATCTGTAGCAGTCTACTGTCAAGAATTGATATTCACCCACTCCAGCATACACAGAGAGGCCCACTTATGTATAAATAACATTTAAAGAAGAATAAAGATAGGTATTAGGAAAATCAGTTTAAACAGAAAGCAGTATGGAGATTGGAGCGACCCAGTCAGTGCCCCACCATAGCTTGCTTGGATCTTTTCTCATTCACCTGCAACTGGCTCCAGGTGTGTGTCACTCTTTAGGTGGCCAGCACTGTGTCTCTTTGTTGGGGGAGTTGGCCTCGGGCTGTTAGAACTCATTTTGCTTCACTTTGTTGAAGTAGCTGGGAGTTTTTATCTCCCCAGGGGCAATTCTTAACCAATGATAGACAGGTGCTGGAGAATAAATATTCCAGCTACTTTGTCTTGGTCAAGATAAATCTGAGGTGTGGCCTACACTGTCTTTAGACATCCTTTGTGGGACAGAGTCAAACTTACTCTTCATGAAATAATGCTTGATAACATACCCCTCCTCAGTCATCTAGCTAGTCCCATTTCCCTATAACCCTAATGCTTTTTCCCAGGAAAGCTTCCTATTAATCACCTTCACATGAATCCTCATTTCAGAGTGTTTCAGGGAACCTGACTTAAGACAGAGAGAAGAATTTCCATCTTCTCAGAAAGCAGTAGAAGAATAAAAGGAAGGTCAACCATCCTGTTCTATCTTCTTGAATTTGAGCTTTCTCCACTGACATGTCTCAGATACCCACCTGTGCTTGGGAAGAAAATCAACTCATTTTGGATACCCAGGTTCATTTAGGAAGTTGGAAATACATGTCTGGACTCCAGGACAGAGGTCAGACCCAGAGATGTATTAAATTAAAACAAGCTGGGTTGTCAAATCATAATGTATGAGTTATGCTGATTTACTTTTCTATGAACTACTTTGTCCATCCTCACCTAATTTTAAAATTCAGTACAGCTGTGAGTTTCATTAAATGTTTATGATCCTATTATAGGATATATTTTTAGCCTTAATAAAAGGAAGTTGATAAAGCTTCATTATCTGCCGTTTCAGAGGAAGAGTAAAAAATCTAACATCTACCAAGTGAGTCCATAATATGTCATCATAAATCTTGTATTTCCCAATCCTTTGTCTCTCTTTGACATCAAAGAAAAATGACTATTACTAGAATTAATATCTCTTAAATATATCATGATTCTTCAACATTATTAGCCAAAAGGCTGTTATGAAAACTTCACTAAAATAGAATTTGATTTTCTTTGTATGAACTGTAAGGGTTACTGTGAATTTTTAGTACCCGTAGTGGAAATGTCTTCCATATTAACTCAGCAGGTTTTCTTAGAGGAGTAAAATTATTTTATACATGAGAAAGGAAATCATAAAACATCGTGGCAAAATTATTCTGTTTTTTTTTTTTTTTTATCTTTTGAAAACCGTGATCACTTAAATCACTTAGCTAGAAGAGGTTAGTATTACTTTCAGACTCTGAATCTTGCTTTAAAGTGGCACAAGCTTGGTAGCAAAATAATACAACTTAATTGACCTAGGGACAGCTCTTAAGAAACATCCTCAAGATATTTGAACTATTCCTCTCTCTCCTACCAGACGCAAAAGATAATTTAAGTGTAAGTTTCTTTGTACTATTGTGAGTTCCCAATGCAATTTCTCTCGAAACGTGTGTCCATGTAAAAGCTCCTTTTATAGTTGCTGTGAAACTAGTTTCTGACACTTACATTATTAAGGCTCATTTTGGATTGGAAGGGAATGCATCTGTAAGACCCTGAAAACTGCTTCCATAATTTGGGGCTGAGGCAGAAAAAAAAAATGGAGAGCGGCAGAAAATGAAAGAAAGTATTTGTAAGTATTAGCTACACGCAGATTCTATGTTTTAATGGCAGGAGTGTCAGAAAAACATGTATTATATAGGATTATTTCCTACATCAGCATCAATGAAAAGATATTTTAAGTTCTGGAATTATGAGATTTTTATTATAGAAATTATATGATGATTTGGATACATAGTCAGAGCCTAACAATACTGCCCTACATTAAGTTTTGGAAATTTGTTCTTTTTTCTTTTTTTTTTTAGGGATATATCAGTGGAAACAAAACTGGAAAATAACTAAAGAATCTTTACCTCCCTTAGTTATGTAGGGATTTTTAAATGTTTTCTCTACTCTTTCCTACTATGAAAAGCTTGTCTCTGACAGCAGAGATGAATACATCAATTCACACTAAGATGAGAGTTATTGAGCGTGGAAGAGCTTATGCCCAAATATAACACCATGCAAACTGTCCACCAACCCTTCTCCTTCGTTTTATTTTCACTCTCCATACTTTTCCTCTTGTTCTGACTCTCCTACTAATTTTTTCTATTTATTTTGGAAGCTGCCTCAACTTATTTTGACATAAAAATTGAGTTATGAATACATAAATAAAACTAAAATGAATGAAAAATGAAGACTGTACAACAATTAGGACCGTCTTAGTTTTATAAATGAGAAAATTATTAGAACAGAGCGGTAAGTGACATGCCTCAATGTATTAGTGGTTTTTACAGCTGCAAATTCGGGCCTAGAACTCAAGCACTTCTCATTCTGGACCCAATATTCCATTCAGTGGAACCCCTGGCTTTTCTGAGGACATCTGTGAAGCCAGTTCGATTGTAATGACCATAATACCAAGTGTCTTCATTTCTCGTTTTAAAAAATAAATTATTCGCTTTCTGAAACATCCTTTTCCAAGTTTGAAATCGTAGGTCTTTAAAGTAGGTACTTCTAGTCTGCTTTAGTAAGTACGTTTACTCTGCCCTGAGGTTAAGTCCCTTGTGGAATAGAACAAAGGTGAATCCCATCACACTAGGTGGCTGACAGGGAGGAGACACTTATTAAAGTAGTTGACCACCATTACAAAAAACCCAGGGGAGAAATGCTGAAAAGACATGGTTTTCTTTATGCTGAGATCATTACTTTTTTTTTTTTTTTTTTTTGAGAGAGTATGTGTGTGCACAAAGGGGCGGGGGAGAGGGAGAGAGAATCTTAAGTAGGCTCCATGCCCAGCACAGATTCTGACTGGGGCTTGATCTCATGACCTTGAGATCATGACCCTGAGCTGAAATCAAGAGTCTGAGGCTTAATTGACCGAGCCACCCAGGTGCCCCTATTTTTCTATTATGTCATTGTCAAGCATCCTATAAGCCTCTGTTTGCAAATTTTTATTCTCAGAAGTGATGTATATAACATGCAATGAAATTTAATTTCCTTTGAGTTTATTTTTAATATGATATCAGATGCAGAAAAGGATATGCATTGGGTTACAATTAAAACTATATCATATGTGAAACCAGATTTTCCACAATTTTTAATTCTCTCAGACTTCCCAGATATCCATTTTGACCTGCTTATGCAAATTTTTGTCATTAAATTACAGATTTTGAAAATGTTTCTTCATAATGCTCTGGGTTTTTTTAAGTCAATGCTTACATTTAAAACCAACATATTTTTAATGAAATATATCAGTAAATTACACTTATGGCAAATACAGGCATATCTTGGAGATATTGTGGGTTCAGTTCCAGAACACTGCAGTAAAACAAATATTGTAATAAAACAACTCAAATGAATTTTTTTGTTTCCCAGTGCATTTAAAGTTATGTTTCTATTATACAGTAGTTTATTAAGTGCGCAATGGCACTATGCCTAAAAGTACGTATCTTCATTTAAAAATATTGCTTAAAAAAAAGCTAACCATCATCCGAGCTTTCAGCAAGTCATGATCGCTGGTCACAGATCACTAGAACAAATGTAATAATAATGAGGAAGTTTGAAATATTGCAAGAATTATCAAAATGTGACAGAGACACAACGTGAGCAAATGCTGTCGGGAAAATGGCACCAATACACTGCACTTGCTCCACACAGGATTAAGAGCAACCTTTCATTTGTAACAAACAAACCAAAACCAAAACCAAACTAAAACAAAACAAAGCCCCAAAACCCACAGTATCTGTGAAACCCAATAAAATGAGGTATGCCTGTGATGAATTAAACCACCACGGGGGACTGTGTGCCTTATCAAGTACAGCGTTACTAGAACGAGAGAGGAGATCTGTTGTATTTCCAATTCAGGAAAGGAAAAACTAATAGAGGACAAGGGCCAAGCCTTCCCACTGAATACGTATTTGCCTGTTGTTGAGATTGCTTTGAGAACTAGTGTTCTATTTTTATGATTCTCCTTTTGCCTGCATTTGAAATTTTTAGAAAGGTTTCTTCATTAGCAATGCTATAGAGTTTTTATGTACACTGTTTTCACATGTATTTTCCAGAATACGTGTTGTCTAATTACAGAAGTCTTTATGTTACAAGATCTAGTTTTCACCCATTCTGTATCTATCACTATGGATATAAGTGAAACAACTATAGCCTTAGAAACCCAACATGCAAAATGATAAAGGGGTATACTTTAAATTTACTACCTATTAAATTGGAAGAAAGATGTGGGAGAATGATAGTTAATATAATTAAATTTAAAACCCAAGTATCATTTTAACTATATTGATCACTTGCTGAAAGCATTACTTTGGAAAAATAATTTAAGGAACTGGTTGCTTAACTATAGGCAGACCATTTAACATATGCAAGCATCACCTCTTCAAAGGTAATATAAAGTGTTAGATGAATTCCAAAATATCTTCCAACTTTAACCTTACAAATGACCCTTCTTCGGTATTTTCACTTTAAAAATATCTAAGATAAGTAATAGGCATATAAGGGTATACCCCTCCCTGTATATGTCAAAACCTACTAAACCTTTAAGGGAGGTGCATTAGATTAACTTGCTCAGGCTACCTTTTTTTGTTGTTAATCCTGTGCATTATCTAGGGGTCAGAATAGTTGAAAAACATGATTAATAAACAAAATGACACTGAGATTGTGACATGAAAGCAAATATGATCTGAGAGGTGAGAAAGGACAGAATTCACTACTGGAAATGCACCATGAAAGGATATGATCGTTCTTGGTTCAAAAGAAACAGAACTGTTATTAAGAGAACAGAGTATAGCTGTGTGCCAAAAAGATATATTCCTTCATAAAAATTTGGAGAATTGAGGAGAGTATTTGTGTGAAGATAAAAGAAGATTAGAAACAAAATTAGGTAGTGCCGTATCACAGTGGTTACAAGGCTGAACTTGGGAGCTGGATTGCCTGAGATCTGACCCTGAATATGGCACTTACAGCTGGGGACCCTGGACAATTTATTTAATCTCTCTGTGCTTCAAATTCCTTGTCTGTACAATGTGGATTATGGTTGCTGTGAGAATTACATGAGATTAAACATAAATTTCCTGGCATAAAGGAGGTGCTCAATAAATATTAGCCGTTATTATCACTGTAGGAGTGTACTACAAGGACCTGACTAAAGAAAATGAGTAAATTAAATTCACCTGGTGGGAATGACAAACTAGACTTCAAGTACACATTCCATTGAAAATCTCATTTCTCGAAAGCAGAGCATTTGATAAATTCTTGTCTTATCTCACTGATAGTTTCATCCAGTAAAAGGTAGAGAAAGTTATTAGGAAAATCGGTGCTAGGGAACTATCTATTTTGCATACTGGCTGCATTAAAAAAAAAAAAGGAAGAAGAACAAAGTGTTGAAAGAAACCAGTGTAACTTCCCAGGAAATTACTGACAGGATCAGATTTTAAATTGGTGAAACACAAGAAGAAAGGCCACATACTTAAATATTACGGTGATACTGACTGTCAGGATAATGTCAGAGGTGCTAAAGTCTAAAATGAACTGTGGTGTCTGAAAAATGTTAAGGTTAACAAAAATTTTAAATTATGTAAGGGGATTTCCAGGGAAGCAGAATTAATATATGTGATGTACATCCTTTGGCAAAGACTACTAATGAGCAAAACTTGAAGCCTGCTGGTAAAGAAGGTGATCAATAGCAATTGTTATTTGGTAGAAAAAGGACCAAGACAGGCACCCCTTCCAGTTGAAATTCAAAGTTACTGAAATTTGTTAGGACGAGTTGAGGCAGCCTTGGCCTTGGACTTATACCGAATAAGGGCACTTGCTCCCTAAAATAAGGGTTGGAACAAATGAGGCTGTTAGACTGGCCCCGACACCAGGTCATGTGAGTGAATTCAAATGATGATTCTGAATCTATGAGGCAATGGAATCCACCAAGAATGGTGAACACATACCATCCCTATTAACCTGGAAGCAGGTTATATAAGGCAATGCAACAAGCTTGAACGCTGACGACCCAGGCCGAGGGTAACAATGGGAAATACTGTTGACAGTCAAGGTTTCAGAAAACTATTTATAGGGCAGAAATCGCACTTACATTGAAAACCTGGTGAGGTTTCAAAAGGCACGGAGAAGATGCTCTAGCATTAGCCGTAGGAAAGCCAGTGGAAGGATGACTTCTGCTAGCCAGATTTCATGTACAACACCTAGGCTTTGTGTCTGGTGACCCTACCAGTATCATGGCTTTGTGTTCTCTTGTGGTTATCCATCAAGAAGGGACCGTGATTCCTCCAACCTCAAGGGGGCAGGTATGAGCTCTGGCTCGAGTGCTGAGAGAATAAAATCAAGCCTGACCCTTTAAATATGAATAAGCATGGGGAGATTCCATTAGGGGAAGGAGAAGAAAGGCTCAACTTCTTATTAATCAGGGTATATGTAGCCTGGAGCAGTGCCTCTCAAACTTCTCAAGCAGCAACCTTTGTAAAATAAAAAGAATGAATTAACTGAAAAAATGAAATTTAAAAAGACATATAAAGCCCTATTTTTTGAGTTGGAATTCAATAAACATGATCAGAACAAATGTAACATAGGGGAAAATAATTGCAAATCATACAGGTTGCTCATTGAAAGGGTATGTTTGTGTGTAGAGGTGATTAATACACTTACACATTGAACTAGAGCAGTGAACAACATCTTAGCCCATGACTCCCTCCCTTGAGACATATGGTAGGTTGAAAATAACAATATATATACAGTGCTGTGGAAAAACAGATGAGACAATTTAGGCCACCTTAGGCTCCTCCTGGCCGTCCCAGGACTGAGAAACACCTGTAAGCCTGGGGGAAAGAATGAGACCAAGCTCTTGCGGTCACATAAAAAAATATATCGAAAGAAAGCTTCTCTCGCTGTGTGTGTGTGTGCATGAACGTTACGAGAAAGAGCACTTAATTACAATCCTTATTCACAGTCTCGCTCTCTGTGATCAACTAATTGCAGATGACATTGGAAGCCTTGAACAAATCTTGTTTTACATAATATAAGTGGCTAGAAACTCGGATTAATTTGAAGATATGGAAAATTCTCTCATGAAAAATCTGTACTTGGTAAGCGTAGGGTGCTGCCACGTAGCACACCAGGACCCAATTTTTAATGCTGAAATTCTTTCACTGTATTACAATACACTCTTAATATATTATCCTTCATGTGAAAAAAAAAAGTTAACACTAAATTTTATTTATGCAAGATTTTTATTTTACATTTAGTTTAATGAGAAGTATCAAATTTTACAGTCACTGTTTTTCAATTTTTAAGACTCAAAGGACATTGGTAATGTGCTGACTTGACACAAGGTGCTCCTCGCAGCAAATGGTATGATCAGGTGTGGAACTCTGGAAGGCTATAATCCCAAAGCAAAGGTCTTGTCAGGTAATAAGAAATCAAGCTCTTCCTTTATCCCCTTCCATGACTCAGTCTAGGTGATGCCTATCCATAGGGCGAAAGAAGTCAAGGCTTTAAAATGCTGGCAATGGAGAGTAATAAAGCAAGTTGATGGATGCCGTCTGTGCAGCGGAGCGGCTGAATGAAAGGGTCAAATGCACGGCGAGTGAGAAGTACTCGGGTAGGAAGCTTCAGGAGTGTGCGCTCTACCGCCCGGCCGTCTGGATCTGAGTCCTGCATTCACTTCCTCTTATGTTGTTTATTAAATGGTGACATTATCCGTAGTGACAGCATCTTTCCTCATAGCCCCATTCGGAGAATTAAATACATGAATACACTTAGAGCCTGGAGAACAGTAAATGCTCGGTAAGTATTAGGTATTTTAACAACTCCAAACCAGTGCAGGCCGAAGTACAGAAAATATTTCTGATATCATGCTAAGTACTAATATTTGAGTACTATTTGAGGAAAGATGATTGGCCAGAGGCTATTCTGTGATTGGCTGCCTGCCGTTTTTGATAACAGAGAAGATAAGCAGCCCCAGGCGTATGGGGTCCTCACCCAGGTCTCAGACAGCGTTAGGTTTTCTGAAATAGCAGTGGCTGATATTTACTGAGCACTGGCTATGTGCCGTGCAAAGAACTAAACATTAACCTGTATCACTGTCTCTTTTAATCCTCACAACGACCCTGTGAGATAGGAATAATTTCTTTTTAAAGAGAGGGAAATGATAACCAAGATTTAAGTAATTTGCCCAAGGTTTAAAAGGTAATAAACTGCAGAGCTAGTATTTAACCCTGGTGGTCTAATCCTGGACTTACTACTTTTATTCTACCCTGTGTTGCTTCAATGAATCCCTTAACATTTTCTTCTCTAAGATACTTTTTAGGAGTGAGACCATGAGTTACCACTGGTCTCCACTGAGCTACCTTTCCTCTCTTGATCGAATCGATCACCTGGAAGAATTCAAAGTCAATCCATATTTAAACAGAAACAGCTGAAGTATTAACATTTCATTACCTTCAGGAATGTGTGTGTCCAAAAAAAAAAAAAAAAAAACCCTCGGGTTTTCACTTGGTAAGTCACGAAACCTTAGGTTTTTGTTTTTGTTTTTGTTTTGTTTTGTTTTGACCTATCAACTGGTAATAGCACCACTCTTGCGGGATCATTTTGACTATTTAAAAAACTAATTCATGTGAAATGCCTAATCGTGTGCTTGGAATATAATAAGTAGCTGTTCTTGTCGTGCCTGAGCAGTCCATGTTTCCTGGGAGGGAAGGCAGCTTGGGGAAGGGGAAAGGAGAGGTGAAGGAACGCATGGTAGTTTGAAGGGAACACTTCGGACCCACACACGCTTGTGCCATGAAGATTTCTACTCCGTTCTGGGGTCACACAAAGTCTCTCTTTTCTGCTACTCTCCTTGCTGAAAGCTGTGTCCTTTCAAAGCATATGGGTAAGTATATTGTGTGTGAAAATCAAAGAGGCACGAGTCTAAAAATACGTAACCTGGATTCTATTCCTGGCCTAGCTGCAGACTCCCGTTAACTTATTAATATGTGTATGCCTCAATTTCTTAAACATATATATAGAATTAACTCTTTCTCCCCCCCTTTCCCAGGAATTCTGGAGCGATGAGCATCTTCACACCCCTGAGTTCTCTTAAAGGGAGCAGCATGCATATACAAGGCTTATACTCTTAGGTTACATGGGCTGTTGTTTGAAAAGTGCTTTTGTCACAGAAAAGGGGTTCTCTCTATATGTTAATAGGAAACTGTGTTTTTTTTTAATTGGAATTTACTTTTTTGAAGCATTTTTAAGTCCTCATGTGAAAAGTTTCTGATGGTTTCCTGTTACAAAATTGAAAATGGTTGCACACTGGCAAAAGAAACTTAGCAAATACCCACTTTACCACGGTGACCCTATGTTAGCTCAAAGAAGATTTGGATTAACATTATCTAAGGGCACAATTCAGTGTATCGTTGCATTCAGTTTGTTAATTTCAGGTAAATAATCTTAAGTTTCAATATTGGAGTTGGGAAAATGGAGTACATACTTTTAAAATTATTTTGTTTTCACCAGGTACTTTCCTTTTTATTATCCTAGATTTCTCTACAAATATTTTATAATCAGGGCATGGTAATCCCCTGTGGAGATTTAAATATGGACATATATTTAATATGTCTATGCGCACTAGGACCTCACCCCCAGAAATTCTGATTCAGTTTGGCCTGCCTTGGGATCTGTAAAATCAAAATGATCCATAGGTGATTCTAAAGCGTGTCCTTAATTAATCTATCAGATGGCTTTCACAGACCTTTTCAATATAAAAGTAAGGTTAGCTTTTCCCGAGCATTGGCAGCCACATCGATAGAACCTGCTACTGATTTCCCAGAAATGTTGTCTTCCAATCTTACGTGTCTTTGGATAGAGTGAAAAATAAGGATGTGTGACGGAAAGAATAGGCCATCTTGATTTATGGGGACCCTAGCGCCAAGTTCACCTGTGTGTTCTGTTTTGGTTTTACCTATCAACTAGAGCTTCTTTTGTGTTCTTTTTTTTTTCTTTTTTTAAAAGATTTTATTTATTTATTTGACAGAGAGAGAGACAGCCAGCGAGAGAGGGAACACAAGCAGGGGGAGTGGGAGAGGAAGAAGCAGGCTCCTAGCAGAGGAGCCTGATGTGGGGCTCGATCACAGAATGCCGGGATCACGCCCTGAGCCGAAGGCAGATGCTTAACGACTGAGCCACCCAGGTGCCCCTTGTGTTCTTTTTTCTTACATTTATGCCTCATGAAATTTTCCGAAAGGGGTGAGACATTGATCTTGAATCGCTAGGAATCTCTGTTAGAGTTTGACAGCGTTCAGTGGTAGCTCAGTGTAAGATAGCAAAAGTGTTTTATGGTATGTAGAGTTTCCTTGGACTTTGACATTTTTCAATTTTCTTTGATTATACGACTCCTTAAAATTAGTTTAACATCCAATTCAGAGGGTTGTTGTTGCAGAAAATGTGGTTATGAATGAGCAAAGCATTTTGTAATCTGAAAAGTGACATACAATAGTTGAATCTAATTAAAAATCACCATCATGGATTTAATGACCCAAAGAATGCTGACCCTGGAAGGACATTTTATTACGTATAGTTACTTAAACCCCACCTTTTGTAAAACATGAAGGCCGTTGTGTTTTTTTTTTTTTTTTGGTTTTTTTTTTTAGCTTACTCATCTTTTTATTCACAGATACCACATGAACCTTCTTTGCTTTTGTTTCTGGCAACAATGAACTGCACTGAAGAAAATGAATTGAACTTTGAAATTTTCAAAATGCTTTTATGGCAAAGGTAAATAAAATTGTTTCAAAATGTAAATTGTTTTATATAAAATCTAGGGCAGTTTTCTTAGAGAACAGAGTTTACCTTTATTAGAGGAGATTGTTCAAAGTAACTGTGAAAAAAGCCTTTAAAAATAATTACCATGCTAGTGTACAGTGATGGTAACAAATGCAAGCAATGCAGAAATTGAAAAAGTAGAAGGAGTGATTCTACTCTACCCTGCACCCCATGTTCCAGAGACAATAGCTATTAACACATTGGTGTGTATTATTCCAGTATTTTATTTACACATATGGATGCATGCGTGGATGTACAAATACACCCCCCCCACACACACACACTCAGTCTCTATCTCTACCAGAAGTTTATTTTTCTTTTAACAAAGATTCTCCCTTTTTACGTATTAAAGATGTTCTCAACAAATGTTTTAAGGCACTTCTGAGTTAGATGCCTAAAGCTCAGGTAATGCTGTGCTTGTGCTAATTTTTTGACTCAGAGGATATCAAGAGTGAAAAGCTGTTCATACCCAATTTTTCTAAGTGTCTTTGCATCTCTGTGTCTCCCCAGGGGATAAAGCTTTTACTCAGGGGATTTCTGGTTGGGGGAAAAGGGTCTGCACCACAGTCTCACTCTAAGTGATGATTATCACACCGGTAAGTTTCCACTGTGGCTGCTGGGTGCAGGCTGTGAGCACATCTGAAGTCAGCAGGGGACCGTTAGAAACCTCCCCTTTGCTGAGAGGAGCGGTAGAAACCTGTGCTTCGCTGAAGCTCACTTGCAACCTGCGGTCAGTTGCTTCTTTTTTCATGCAGGGCTGTTTTAAACTGCCTTCCATCCCACAGAGCAAAAACATGCTCGACCAAAAAAAGTACAAACAATCACCATGAGTGTTTTTGAATTTTCCTCTGCTCATCTTATTGTTAATGGTAGGAGGTCTTGCCAGGAGCCATTTGTGGTTTAGGCACCGCTAAATAACATAACATTTGCACACTTCAAAACAATTAATACCGAGTGTCAAATCCAATGCTATTTGATACAAAACCTACACTGTGAAGCTGGCGTTTCTACCTGCCTTACGAAAAAAATCTGCAGATTGCTGAATTCTGTATGAGGAGGCATATGTAGTAACCTATAGAAGATATAGGACCCTCTACTTAATAATTACATAATTACATAAATTGCTTACTGTGAAGTTTGCATATTAGATCGTCAGCAAACGATTATCCCGTTTAAAATAAAAACACTCTCCAGTAGTTAGTGGAAAGTGATTCAAATCTACATCCCTTATCTATGCTTGTCCTTCGCTGACGGTGAACTTAGCAGCACTTAAATTCCTATTCAGTACAAATGGAAACAATGTTGTCCTTGGTTGAGAGCGTTGACTTTTCTACCAAATGGAGTTTAGGTAGAGCTACCATTTATAGTAGGAATTTCAGAAGGAATTCAAAAGTCATATTAATTAAAAAGGATCCCACAACTATTACCTCTAAGCCATCTAGGACTAATTAATCTCCTATCAAAAATATTTTAAAGTTTACAATGTATGCAAAACATGGTGTTGAGAAGTCTGTGTAGTTACAGATGTCATATCTCCTCTAAGTAGTTAAGAAACTAATGATAGAGACCAATTAAATCCCAACAGCAAACGGCTAATAAACAATTGTAGGTTGTGGTGAGGTACTTCCCCTAGGCTATTGGCTTTATTTATTTGTTTATATATTTCTTGTCCTTTTACTAAATCATGATAATAAATCATAAACCTTAAAAAACTATTGAGAATAGCGAAATGTTATAGTAGTGACAATTTTATCACTTTCACTGACTCAAAGGACAGGACACCAGAACCACCAGTTAAGTAAAGAAACGATTAGTTTGAAAACAAAACTATCAAAAAACATATGTTTTGGGGCACCTGGGTGGCTCAGTTGGTTAAGCATCTGCCTTGGGCTCAGGTCATGATCTTGGGGTCCTGGGATCGAGCCCCACGTTGGGTTCCCTGTTCTTCGGGGAGCCTGCTTCTCTGTCTCCCTCTGCCTGCTGCCCACCCCAACCTCATGCTCTCTCTCTCTCAAATAAATAAATAAATAAAATCTTGAAAAAAAACATATATTTTTTCAATGTATTGGTTATTGATGCTAACTTTGATTAATTTGATCTTTGGCATTTGCAACTAAAAGTACTAACTTCATCATTCAGAGTGCTAAGTTTGATTATGAGGATCTAGAGTTTCATTATCACTTTTATGCGATGTCAGGCCAAGTATTTATCTTTCTGGGCTTTGTTGGTCTTGTTGAAACAGATATAATTATTTCTATCCCATTGCTTTGCTTTAAGAATAAGGAAGGCTTTTGAGCAAGAGAGGAAACCTCTGCACTCCTTTTACTTCCCAAGGGGAGACAGGGAGACAGACTCTGTCTCCCCTCTTGCCTCTATCCCCTAGGAGGAGGGACAGTGCTCTGATCATCTGGCCTTCTTTCAATCATTCCTGATTCTTATGCTTCAAATACCCTTTCTGTTTCTTCCCTTTTTACCACTGCTGTTCCTCTTGTGTCTCTGGCTCTGTTGGATTCCTGGAAGCTCGGCCTTCAAATAGTTGTAAAGGATGCAAGATCTGATGTGAGAACAGGAGACAGCTCTGACGATCTTAGCAGGCAATTCATGAACAAGATAGCATTTAGGTTTTTCTGGTCTGAGGCCCTGCATCTCTGGGGGTGGGGGTCCTTGGTGGCAGGGAGTAGCACGTGGGGAGCAAGAGGTCTTGGAATGAGCTGGCTCCTCCTCCTCATTTCTCAGTTTATTTAACTCACCCTGTACTAGGAGGATTCCTTCAAGAGATGTTCTGTTAGCTGACGGAGCTTCTTAATTTTTGGTGCTGTTGAGAAATTATATTGTTTGTTGTGTTTCCATGGATATTTCATTGGGAAATATTTCACTGGAAAGGCTGGGGAGTCTGCGTCACATATGGTTAAACGACTGCCAGAATGAACCCAAAGTATCTTGAATTGAATTTAAAAATATATACTTTTAAAGATTTCTTTTGTTTTTAAGTCATCTCTACACCCAATGTGGGGTCTGAACCTACAACCCTGAGATCAAGAGTTGCAAGCTCTACCCGCTGAGCCAGCCAGGTGCCCTGAACTAAAAATATTTTTTGACACAAGTAATGCATATTTATTGTAGAAAAATTAAAAGACACAGAGATGATTTTTAATCATGAATATATTTTCACCATTTTTTACAACTATTGTTCAAATTTTGTTGTATTATACTTCTAGAATATGTGGCTTATAGGCCAATAGATAATTTATTTACATTAATATTATCAATTACTATTACATGTAATATAATATTATTTATTCTATATTACATGACATAAATAGAATAAGAAACTCTTTGATAGCTTTTTAAAATTTTAGCAAAATATATAGTTCTTTCTATGTCAATAAATGCATTTTTATAGAAATACTTTTGTTGTATTTCTGTTTCCTACTGTTTTTGTTTTTCTCAAACTTATATTTTTTCAATTTATTGTTGATGCTGCCATTTGATTTGGTAATTATAATTAAAGTTATAAAACATATATATTCTTTTTAATACTTGGATTCTGTGTGATAAATGCATGTTGTTTTCAGTATTACTATTTAATACATTATTCAATCTCTTTTTTTTTTTTAGTGGTATTAATATTTGCTTGTCCAATTTAAGCAAAGTGTAGGGTTCAGCCATTTTGTCATCAGGGATCTGCATGTTTATGTCTTTTTTTTTTTTTAAAGATTTTATCTATTTATTCACAGAGAGAGCACAAGTAGGCAGAGTGGCAGGCAGAGAGAGAGGGAGAAGCAGGCTCCCCGGGTAGCAGGGAGCCCGATGCGGGACTCTATCCCAGGACCCTGGAATCATGACCTGAGCCGAAGGCAGACGCTTAACCGACTGAGCCACTCAGGCGCCCTGTGTATGTCTTTTTGCATTTGCAGTTGAACTGCTCCAACCCACACATTCCTGAAGTCAAAGAGTCTAAAGTCATGTTTGTTTTGTGCTTAACTTGAAGATCAATCAACATGGATGGAAATCATATAAATCCAGGGGCGCCTGGGTGGCACAGCGGTTAAGCGTCTGCCTTCGGCTCAGGGCGTGATCCCGGCGTTATGGGATCGAGCCCCACATCAGGCTCCTCTGTTATGAGCCTGCTTCTTCCTCTCCCACTCCCCCTGCTTGTGTTCCCTCTCTTGCTGGCTGTCTCTATCTCTATCAAATAAATAAAATCTTTAAAAAAAGAGAAATCATATAAATCCTTACATATACAACAGAATGAGGAAAAAACAAGTGTTTATTAAAATCAAATTTTTCTTTTGCACAGCTAATTGCTACAGTAATTATAAGTAATTAGATAGGAAGGCTTTTGCTGGTTCAAGTTATTATGTATGTGGATATATATTTCTGTCCCAAATCACTGAAGTTTACAGTTTTTCATTTAGTCTTTAAGATGAAAATAAGTAGATTTTTATCACACAATGAGTGCTATGAAAAACAGGACTTCTTACAGCATTTTGGATACCTAAAGAGAGGGCTCTATATCCATGAAATGTCTGATCTTGATATATTCTCATTCTGTTCAGCTCACCTCCCTCATGGCTCACGGAACCACAAGAGAATGGATTTCCTGAAATGGTAACTTTGGCTTTCAAGGAATCACTTTATGTCAAATCATTCATTATTCTGAGACAACTTCTGGTCTTATTCTGCTTTTCTCTGTCCTATTGAGTGACCCAAAAGCCTTACTAGGGGTAATTCTGAGTAACTAACCAAGGAATTGATTAGAGTAAGTGGGTCTTTTCTTTTTGGAATAAGCAGGTGCTTTTAGAAACTATATTCCTATTGGAAGGAGGAATATTAACTTAAGAAAACTATATTAAGTGTCTTTTTTTTGGTCATGAATTAGATTTATTTTTCAAATAGGGATGTTAGCTCCATTCTCATTTTTTAAAGAGGTAAGAGAGGTCACAGAGGATCATTTGAACACATTTGATAGTAAATTTAAGGGTCCATCTGGTCCTCCCGGCTCTGTGTTTATGCATCTAAGAGTGAAAATAGATCAGTAAACACACAAATGCTTTTTGTTTCTTTAATTAATCTAATGTTACTAGTGAGGAGACCTTCGAATGCACTGAAATTCCTTTCACATGCTGATTAGTATACTCTTATATCCTATTATTCTCTCTTTTTTTAATGGGGGGAATAGTGTCTCAGTTAAACCTGTGATATAAGTGGGCTCTGATACAATTAAAATGAGCAAAACAGCTGTGGAGATATTTCTGCGCCTCCTTGATGAAGAAGTAATCTAGTTTGATGGATGTCTTTATTTCTATCTTAATCACAGCATGCAAGATTAGCAATACATGTGTTTCACTTCAGTTAATTACTCAGAATGCATGCACAAATACAGGGCTTTATTTCAATTAATTACTTTGAATTTCAATGAACTTAGAAGAGACCACACCAAAAGTATCCATCAGAGTCCTTAGAAAAATCTAATGAATGTTAGAGAAATTTTGTATAAGTCTCCTCCAAGTCTAGATTTTTTTTTGCCATCGTAGTGAAAAATCTGAAAGTATAAACATGTAGAACATACAACAATAAATCAGATAATTGTGTGACCTAATATCCTGTCTTTAGTGACAGTCATTACCTGAGGGTTCAAAGAACAGTGAAAAACGATTAGATTAACCGTGCCGTGGTTATAGGAAAAAATGGAAAGGCATCTGTTCTTACTCATACATTGATCCACCATTTATGATCTTAAACATAAATTTTGTTAGTGACTAATCTCTTGTGCTGCCCTTGGAAAAGTTTATAGGTTTAAGATAAGATGATTTTCTCGTTTTCATTGTATAGGCTAAAATTCCGAGTTCTAAACACCTCCTGATGTGGGAGTACCATGTAAATAAACTACTAGAGTTCTCTTTATACTTAGAAACTACACATGATCTTTTGTGGGATTTTAGAAAAGGTTCAAAATTGAGAAATAATAGTAATAGTAATAGTAATAATAATAGGATGTGGATTAAAAGGAAACAGGCAGAAAGGCACATATAAACTAAAAAGCAGGGTAAACCTCTGGTTTATTTATCAGAGACCAAGACTGTTAGCTGGTTAAGTATCCCCTGGAGAGAAGACAGCTTGCTATCAAGGATTCTGGAGTTCACAAAAAGGTACCTTGTAGAGACATAACACCAAAAGTAGCAGAATCATGTGAAAACCAAAATTTATTAGAAAGAACATTCTCTGGGGAAAGAGAAAAAGTGATGAGAACAGCAGGAGAAAAGGTATTTAAACTTAGGTAAAGAAATCTGTTAAAATTTTCAAAAAACAAAATAATGACTGAGAAGAAATAATTTTGTGGCAGGGACATGGTTCATTCCCTATAACAAAAAATTGAGACCTGTGCAAATATATGTACTAAAAATGTGTCTGTAACCAGCCCGATACTTTTCCATGGGTGGCATTGTGGATGTCTCCATGACAAAAGGAAGGACATAGTTTTTCCTATTTTATTTTAAAATTTATTCCTATTTCTCAGAGATGTGCCAAATGTGCTGAACTGGGAGGAATCCATCAGGAGTGCTACGTGGAAGTTAGTATCAATTTACCCATCTCTAAACTCTAGGCATTTTCATGGTAAGTAAGATGCAAAGGATGCAATGTTTTATACACACACACACACACACACACGCGCGCGTATTATATGCATATACATTATATATACATATAAGTATAAATGTATCAATCTATACCTAGGTAATCATATATAAATACATAATATACATATAAATATGCATACAAAAGTATATTTATTTATTTAGTACCTTAGCAGCAAAACTCAATGGAGCTAGCTTAGTTTCTGCACTTTGTTAGAGGATGTGTCCTAACTCCATTTGTTTCCTGTCGTAAGGCAAAAGTATTCACACAACAGGGTAATAGCCACAGGAATTTTAAGTTTGGAAAACAGTCTTAAGGAATTGCCTTCCTAGTTCCAATTAAACTCTCTTGCTACACGAGCATTTAAAAGCTATTTTAAAAGAAAGCAAAGCAAAATAAAACAAAAACAATCATCAAGAAGACCCCACACCTTTCAAAAGTTCTACTGAAAAAAACAGAACTATTGACAATAAACAGGGAAAACAGTAATTGTCGAATTTTCAACTTAAGAGAGCTTAAGTTTACAATATAACACAGGTTCAAGATCCCCATCTGAGAAAACTGAAAAGGTGAAAATACTTCACACGTTGCTGGTGTATTCTTGAGAAAGAGGAGTCTGGTTGAAAGAACAGTGGCTTTCTGACTTCTCTCAGAAAATCTAAATTCCAACATAGTTGTTAGATGAAACTATACAGTCCAAACCTCCTCTTACTGACAATGGAATTTGGCTTTGAGTAAGTGACTTCATTACTCATCTGTTAGTTATTCTTTGAACAAAAGCAGTTTTGTTGCTCAACCTAGGATCTGAACAGATAAACGTCTAACACCCTTTGGGCTGAGGCTTGGGGTGGTGCCAAAGCCATCTCGAGAGTTCAGGAGTAAGTGCCACAATCCTAGAGGATCTGACTATCAGATTCATTCGCATTTAATCGATGTCCACGAGCTGCAAAATACACAAATAATTGCTTCTCCTGAGATTACTCAATTTTGAACTTTTGTATGGTTACCAAACTGGAAAGTTCAGTTTTTCTAAAGTCAATATACTCTATTGTCACAAGAAAAATTAGAAATAACTCCCATTATAAAAGTGGAGATTGTCCCAGAATATTTTGGAATGAGACAGACTGTAATGGATCATTTCTATCTCTGAATTATAATGAATTATCCAGATAACAAATAAGATAGTTTGTTTTTAGTGTACATTCACTGATAAATGAAACAGTTGTAAACCAAGTCCTCATAAAGATGCAAAAGCAAGGTGGTTTCCCATACTGTGTGTTTAGAAATCAGGGACATGTATGAAAGCTTCTTGTTATGTCAGAACACTGTTAGTGGCCGAGGAATTTTGTTTTGACTTAAAAATAAGCATACCTTAAAACATGGAGAGAAATAGACAAAAATTATTATTTAGTTGTTGGCTCCATTTCCATATGACTTAATACCTAACTTTGAAAAATACTGAGGCTGTGAAATAAGTGAATGTTTGTAGCTAAAACCCTCTCTCCTTTTGAAAAAGCATTGTTTAGTACTGCCTAATTTTTTTTGACATTTCTACTTTAAAACATGGTTATTTTTGTAAATGTCCTGTTCACACATACCGCATAGAATGTGGAGATATGCTTCAAGACACTGAAAAATAGTTATAACCAGAGAAACTTTTGTTAGGTGAAAATCAACGGGTGTTATCAGTCCATATCTATGCACACATATTTACACACATATATACATAATTTGTATTTATGTATTAACTCACATTAACGAAAGGGAGATGAAAAATAATATGCATTTTTCAATGGAATCTGTTGCCATCTTATCTGTATTCGAAGTACATTTTACTGAATAATAGTAGATATTCAATAAATATTTATGGAGTTTCCAAAATTATTTAAGTTTCATATACTTAAAATAATGTCCCGTATTCAAGAGGGATTTCATTTATTTTCAGATATCACAGATTAATTTTTAAAAATATGTTGCCTTTATTTTAAAACCATTGTGCCAAGGTAGCTCCAACTATCCATAATTGAAAGGAAAACATTTTAATTGAAAGGTGATCCTTATTCTTAGATTTAAATGGCAACGGCCACTGACTGTCTGGCTTTGGGTTGTCTCCAGATCAAAAAGAAAAGAAAGCTTAGTTGAACTAAGTAATGTAAATTGGCACAGTTGCTTGTCGACCTTATTTGTTTAATACTTCTCTGCAAATGGTAATGATCATTTTCCTGGGAGAGCTTAGGTCAAGGGTACCAAGTTCAAATGCCTCAGGCACCAAGCATGTAAGTACCTTCTGGAGTTGCTGGGTGGGTATGAGACTTGGCAAGAGATGTCAGCTCTGTCTTCACTTTTTAAAATGGTGGGTTCATCAAACAAAACCATTTGCCTTCCTAACATTTGAGGCAGGGGGGCTAAATTAAAATGAGTATACAACAGTGGTTCTCCAGTGGCCTCTGTGGAAAGGCAGCACTGGAATGGGAATGACTGGATTAGTTTGTTCATGCAAACTCCAGTTCACACTTGGTAATTTTAACTCTGTAGACCCAGGAACCCATACTTTTATGCACAGACCATTGTATATTTCTAAGAATGTATTGCTAAAAATATATAAGCTATCATAAAAATTAGATGCACATTTCGAAAATGATCTAGTCATCAGGAATGATAGCGAGTGACTGAAAAAGTAATGTTTGCTGAAATGAGAGATACCAGAGGAGAGGCCATCCTGGTGTTTAATACTGGCCTGTTTTACACGTTCCTATCTATTACATTTGTTCTCTTTGAGCTTTGCTTTTGTAAAATACAGGCAGAGCGTGCAGCAGAGGTCAGGGGAAGGAAATAATGTGAGTATATAGATTAATACAAATAAGCCCTCAATGATGTGCTGCAATTTGTTCCGTTCTTCCTGTCACTTATCGGAACAACGCTTCCTCGAAGACACAATGCTTATAAATATTGACACCTAAGTGAGAAGCAGGAGTAGAATGAACTATGGGGAGATAAACTTCTCTTTACCATGAACTCAGGATTGATAGCGGCAGGCACTTGTATAAACTGTATTTGTTTTCCTAATCTACGACTTTTCAGAGGGATTGTGTTCAGTAAAGAAGGCATTTCAACTCAGCTCTTTTCACCTGACCTGTTTGTCTTGCTGTGGTCCTCTCTTCAGTTTGTCACGCTCAAACCAACAACCACCTAGCACCGCCCCCTTGCGCCCCACCCCCACCCCCGCCCCGTATTCCAAGTGAGTGTTAGTTCCACCCCTGTGTTGTTTTCATAGGCTGATTCCTGGGTGGGGCCTGGAGATCCTGCAAAACTAAGACTGGCCATGTGATGAGCCCAGGCTGGGCAGCAGGTGGAGCCCAGGAAGATGGAGCGATCTCAGAATCAAGAGGATTCTGGCAAGAAGCATTAGCCAGCCGCCTAGGCACTTTACAAGTCAGTGAGGAAGGTACTATAGTTATGGGCATGAGGATTCAGAACAAAGTCTTCAGTGTCAGCAGAGTGTTGGGGGTGATAAGTCTGTGTTTCTGTCCTGGAGCAACTCCAGTCCTGAATGGGAACCAAGGCAGAAGCATGAGCAGCAAGGGAGAGACAAGAATCCTCTCCCAGCAGTGGGAATAAGATGTTTAGTCTTAAGAGTTCTTAGATTCTTAATCTAAGAACCTAGTTTTCAAAAGCTGGGTTTAAGGTCAGAATGAGATTTGATTCTGAACTGGCTCTTGGGATTCTTAAAATCTTCCTCCTTAGCATCAAAGATTTGTCCCAGAATCAGATACCAGAAGTCAGAGAATTTAGCTGACCTGTTCAAGATCACAGGCTAATTAGCACTGGTGCCAAAATTAGATCCCAGGTTTTCAATTCTAGACCAGGGCTCTTTATGCCAAACCAGAAATGCATCAAGAAATATTTAATTGTTTTTGACATATTCACTTGTCATTGTTTCATAACTATAAAGAGAATTAATAATTAGGGACAGATTATTGGAGAGAAAACAAAGCAATTCACAGGCATATCTAGTAAAAATATACACAAATTTGTCTTGCATTTTCAGAAAGCCTCAGAATGGACTGGTTTTTCTGATTATTATTTATACATCTCTATGAGTTGATTATAGATGGGCTCACTATAGGTTATCAACAATCATAAGATTTTCAGATTGGAAAATTCCATTATAAGCTAATTGCTGAAAAATTAGACATAATTCCATATATCTATCTTACTGATAAAATTTTCTTGTTTTCTTTCTCCAAACTTAGCAGTAAAGACGTTTCTTGAGGGCCGCCTAGGTGGCTCAGTCAGTTAAGTGTCTGCCTTAGGCTCAGGTCATGATCCCAGGGTTTTGGAATCGAGCCCCATGTGGAACTCCCTGCTCAGCGAGGAGTCTGCTTCTCCCTCTCCCTCTGCCCCTCCCCACCCTTGTGCTTTCATTCTCTCTCAAATAAATAAAATCTTTAAAAAAAAAAAAAAAGACATTTCTTGAGATTTTGTATTATCATGGTTTGAAGTTTCCCATCCTTAAATTGACCTAATTACCTAATTTGAAGGAAAAGTTTATACAGGACAGATTCCTGTATTATTTGAAAATTCAGCCATTAATTCAAAGCTATTAACACTCTATCCAGTCAAAATTTCATTGATAGTTTTGCTTTCTGTTCTTATAACCTTACAAGTTAGCATAGACCCCTCTTTTCATATTTGAAATCATTGTTTCACCTCAGTCTTGCAGAATTGATATAAAAGGAAAAAGGAACTCATATTAACCAAAACGTAAAAACAAGTATATTTCAAAAATGCTTCAGCTGAGGTTGCTTAGCATGGCAGCACAGTTGTTTTCGATATCCCGGGGTTTTGTTTGTTTTAAGCAGAATTGATTTTTTTTTTATTTTTAACAGCAGTATCATTGAGCTTCCTGACCTTCATGGGCTGAGGACATTGAAATTAAAATTTCATTTACTCCACAGAATCACACTGAAAACTTAAAGTGGGCAGTAAGCCGAGCAGAACACTGGGCTTCTGACATTAGGGAGCCTGGGGAAGCTGCAGGTGTGGGGAATGGGTGGAGCCTGGGCCAAGGCAGGGATTTTTTTTTTTAAGATTTTATTTATTTATTTATTTATTTATTTATTTATTTATTTGACAGAGAGCATAGCAGGGGGAGCACAGCGGGGGGAGAGGGAGAAGCAGACTCCCCACTGAGCAGGGATTCCCATGCGAGGCTCTATCTCGGGGTCCTGGTATCATGACGTGAGCGTAGGCAGCCTCTTAACCGACTGAGCCACCCAAGGGCCCCAGCCAGAGAGATTTTTGAGCGAATTCCTGGCACTGACGGCACAGATACAGGCAATCCAGAGTAACATGAGATTTTTATTTATTTTTTTAACCAATGCAGGAAGAAAGAAAGAAAGTAAAAAAATGAATGGCATGTCCAGGGATTGGGGAAAATATTTGGAAGAGCTGGAAAGAGGAGAAAATATCATGTATCTATAACAAGAGGAAGTCCTACACTCTCGCTCCTGAAAGCATGATTCAAGAACTAGGTATGTCCGCACCCACTGGGAACCAGTCAGACACTCAGACTCCTGAGCGGGTATCACCTTTTAACAGTATCCCCAGGAAGACAGGATGCACGTTGATGTTTGTGATGCGAGTTTGGGGAGCCTGTTTTTTGACATTAAAATGAACAAAATATACGTTCAAACACTATCAAAATTACTTAGGAAATTATTCTTTGAAATTTGAGCTTCACATTTTAAACTATGGGAAAATGCTAGAAATCTTACCAAATTTGTATTTTACTCTTGTTCTGTCTCAGTTTTCTTCTTGTGGCATATTTGAATACCAAGGTATTTATGAAGTATGCAAGCAAAGATTCCCATTAAGTGTTTTATTATAATATTAAAATATTTTATTTTTAATGCATTGAAATGAATGATGGGCTTGCTTTTTATTTTATTTTTTTATTTTTTTTAAAGATTTTATTTTTATTTATTTGACAGAGATAGAGACAGCCAGCGAGAGAGGGAACACAAGCAGGGGGAGTGGGAGAGGAAGAAGCAGGCTCATAGTAGAGGAGCCTGACGTGGGGCTCGATCCCGTAACGCCGGGATCACGCCCTGAGCCGAAAGCAGACGCTTAACCGCTGTGCCACCCAGGCGCCCCGATGGGCTTGCTTTTTAAATTGACAACGGCACCCTTCCCAGTTTTTGTTGTAATTGGATGCTGCATTTTTCTTTTACAACATTATCATGCTTACTGGATTACAGTCTCACACACCTTATTTTATGTTGTTTTGTTTCATTTAAATTTGTTCATTACCCAGCTTAACCCAATTACCCATTAGTCTTGGCTACACATACCTTTTAATGTTGCTTAAAAAATTCAAAATCTACCACCCAAAGCAAAGTTTTGCTATAAAAACAGATATTTAAAAAATGACAAGTTCCAAAAAATATTTTCAGCAAGGTCAGTATCAATGCGATAAACGTTAGTTTCCCTGGTGTCTGCTTTCAAGGAGTTTACATTTAGACCTATATGTAATTCTGATATATTTGATAAAATATTCATTTCATTGCCTTGAAAATATATCAAAGAGCCGAAGAAAGGGAAAACGTTAAATTCAAATTGTACCACTTTTCCTTAATTATACATGAAAACTTGAGTCAAAGGTAGAAACAGGGTAAAGCAGTTCACTATAAAAATGATAGAAGGTTCTAGGTCAAGTTGGCTATTGGAAATAAAGCCACTATCATGTTTCATCAAATATTAGGATTCAATGCCAAGGGTTTTCATTATATACAGGGTACAAAGTACTTTATAAATCACCATATCTGCTGACATTCAATTACATTCAGTCTTATTAATATGAACTGCAGAGTGTTTTTAGGTGTCTACCGGCAGTAAAACCAGCCTTTTCATTAAAAAAGCTTGGCATTCACACATAGCCCCAAAGTTTACATGACACCTTGAAACATCCAAGGTACAAATGCTAATTATTTTTAAATGTTTCAAACTGCAAACTAATTACCTATGAACCTTAAAAATAAACACCTGTCCATATGCAGATTAAATAGGGTACCAGACTTTGTACAAATCAGGTAGTGATTTTCCCAAGGAAAATGTAGTCCTTCCCCATCTCTTTCTCTAGAATATTTATTTTGCACAATAACATATTTTTTTTTCTGAGTGAATCTGTTGCATTTGTAAAATGGTCTGAAAGTCTCCAGGAGAGGAAGCACCTGTCTCTGTTTTTGTAGTTTCACGGTGATAGCCCCTTTGCAGAACACATCGGGTTGAATGATAAGACTCAGTATTTTACCATTCTCACAGTTCCAGGTAATGTGAGCTCATCTTTTGTCTCTATTTTACGTATTACTTTCCAACCAAAGAATCCTTATGATGCCTTTTAGATCAGCGGTTTGAAACACTGGCTGTATTGGAGCCACTTATAAAACTATATATTCCTGCACCTTACCCGGTATTTTGATTTAATGTTCTGTGGGATGCTCAGAAATGGTATTAATTATTATTTATTACTATTATTATTATTACCACCATTATTATTGTTGTTGTTATCCCCTGACAATTCTAATAGGCAATCAAACCACTCTGAGATCATGGCTGTTAGGAGATGGAAAGCCTCTATATAATTTTGTAAGTAATCGAAGAGAGAGGAGATATTCTTAGAAGATGTTTTTGAGGCTACCAAAAATTTTATGGACATTTATATGAGCCAAATGATCTTTTGAGATTTATTTGCATGCATATATTATGCTGTATATACATATATATGCAAATATATATGCATATATATGTACATATATCCATAGATACTGGGATGTATGTGTTACACCCCATAGTTACATAGAAAAAATATTTTATTTGAATTCAATTTAATATCATCTGTTCAAAGCAAGGCACTTCAGACCTTAAAAGTATTCTCTCAGGTATGAAAGCACCTTGATGAGAAATATTTATTCATGACCACAAGGGGGTGCTAATGATCTGCAAATGGGAATGGTGTAATTCAGAATTAAAATAAAATTGGTAATTATATATGCAACTTGAAATCATTTGCTACCCATGAATTTTTCTTTTCCTGGAAATAAATGTTATGATTTATAGTGACAGTAACAGAAACTGCTTTCTATGCTGTCTATATAATTTCTGCATGCCCACGATGTAGTAAAAGATTCTTTCTGTGGAAAATATTTTCCCGTAGAGATGTTACTTAAGTTAAAGTTTTCAAATTTTAATGCTTGGCTATTGTTATAGTACAGACTTGTTAAATATATTTTAGAGGGCATATAGAAATGTTTCCAACATCTAATGTTCAAAATATTTCTAATATCTAATTTATTTTCCATGAAAATATTTGCCAGAATAAAAAGTAACTTTTATTTTTCTTATGGCTATGAATGAAGCTGAGTAGATTTAATTCTTCATTTGTTTCCTAATTTATAAAACTCAGAATTGGAATGTGCTCAAAGTTGACAGTCGAATATTTTTTTTGTAGTTTTAAGAATTTGAGGAGATAAACATTTTCACTTGGTTTGGACTTTAAATAATTATTTCTCAAAAGTTAACGTTTAATGAAAGAACATTCTAAAATATCAACAGAAATCATCTATAGAATTTACACCAATAAACGTTATGCATACCATTTATTTTGAGGCAGAAAGTGTCAGGATTTCATGAATAAAGAAGGCAAGTTCCCCGTTCTCAAGAAATATACAGTTTAGTGAATATGAAAGTCTTACTCTAGTGGAAATTCAGAAATTTGTGATTCCCTCTTCCTTCCTTCGCTTCCCCCAGGACCATCTTGTTATGCCTCGGGATTAAACAGCTTCCCATATGGGAAGACTCAAAGAATCCTCCTTTTGAATAGAACTTCCATGAAGCATGGTGAGCTTGTAAGGCAAGCAGGAGTTATGTCTTCCAAAAGGAGATATTTGACTCTTTTACAAAATACATCTATGAGTAAAGCAGAGAAGCACCTTTGAGCGAAACCAAGAAAACATATATTTTTTTAGTATTCCCCAAACAGTTTGCTTACTCTGAAACAACTTCCTAGCTGCCCTGTCCTCCAGTGGTCCAGCATTCTGTATCAGACTCCGTTCTTCACCAGTGTGTTCAACTACTTCCCTGTGGAAGCCCTCCAAAGCCCTTCTGTTGCAGATTTCAGAGCTCTCCATAGCATGCTCCCGTTATGATAACATTTATCTCCACTCCATACTTTCCCATTTTTCTTCAGGTGCCCATTTGTGTGCATTTCTATTTAGAAGGATGTAGGCTGAATTTACTCTGAGGTCTACCTATGCTTCAGAAAGTTAATAACAGTTAAAAGTCTTCAGAGATGAGTCTGAGTATAGTTATAATCATTGTCATTTAAATCAGGATTTTCTTGCTGCTGAGATTCTATGCCAATTGAGAAATAGCTATGTGAATTTTGGTCACTCTTGTCTGGGACTCTTAGCTTGGGCTCAGGATTCT
The DNA here is from genome assembly GCF_017311325.1 of Ursus maritimus. Taxonomy (NCBI): domain Eukaryota; kingdom Metazoa; phylum Chordata; class Mammalia; order Carnivora; family Ursidae; genus Ursus; species Ursus maritimus. The sequence continues at coordinate 23,231,535 of NW_024423343.1, read as the reverse complement.
TATCACTGGGTCTCACTTACCCGCACCCTGTTAAATGATGTTATATGATGACTTGCCTGGATATCTTTCCCCTTACTGTTGAGTCTTCTGGTGGATGTTTTGACTTCATGAATCTCTTTTGCCATCCTATTGCATCCAGGGATACTGACCCTTGCTTGATTTTTTTTGACTTGAGTTACTCATTGGATGCAAAAGCTCCCTCTAACTTGATTACCCAGTCTTGAATTGATGTGACTTCCCCAGTGACCACGTGATGCTGAGACCTCCCTGATTAACCGGTTGTTTTTTGTCTTGCAGTAGGACTTTTCCACCTTTCTCAGGCCATTCTCTCCTCTGCCACAAATGCAAAGTGGTCATTCTCCTACCTGTGCTCGGATGCCAACATTTCCCCTTTTTATTTCATCATCTATCGAGAACATAACTCCTAAGACACCATTTCCAGCTCCAAAAGCTTTTGTTTCACTAGGATCTTATTATGCCTGTAAACACAGAATTTTCTTCTGCCCCAACATCTGGAAGATTCCTCTCTCCTCATATCTGTCTGCTTCTTTGTTGCCCAGTTTTGAGCTTTCCTTCATTGCTTTCTGGAGCTGATGGGCTTATCTTAGCATCAATCCTGGGAGCAAGCTATTAATTTAACAGGAGTCAGTTAGGACCCATTGTTTGAGCTAAGCCTGCTCCTGCATTTGATGTTATTGAAATGAGATTTGGTTTAAACTAGTGGATAATCTTGCAGATACTCACAATCAGTGAGTGTACAACGATTAAGCTACACTTAAGTTTATAGTGGATAAAAACTGACTGGATAGGAAACAAAAGATAGCAGGGCTTTCTGGCTAGTTTCTGTTATAGTTCAGGACAGATCCATGTGACCACAGAAGGTAATTTGAAGGATCAAAAATGTGAACAGAAAAATGAGATTGAAACAAGAAATGAAGCTGTTAACCCTAATTTGAGTTGACCTCTGTGACTGGTGGGCCCAAGAGTCTTAAGAGAACCCACAGGGAATAAGTTTTAGTTTTCAACACCCCAGGATTCCTGAGTAACACTTTGGCTTGTGGTCAGTGAAGTCAGTGTGAAATAAATGGAGAAAATAGATTTTAGAGGACCCCAAACAAGGTAAAAACTGGTCTAAAGTTATGGTAATGGATGGAGAGATTTTATAACTCCTTGCATATCCAAGTCAAATGTATCTTCAGGTAGCAAAGGCAGGGTTTTCTGCTCCATATCAGCAATAGTCCTACGTAGTTAGGACTTACACCGCTCATTCTTCACTAGAGTTTCTATGCTGTAGTAAGTAAGCTCCTGAACGTTCATTAATAGTGACTTCTTGTGGTGCTTGTGATGGTCCATGACTGACAAAGAGGACTGAGATAAGAAGGAGCATGTCTGTTCTCTTTAATTGGCAGATAAGATTGTGACAATGGTCAAATTCATTCCAGCAGGGACAGGTGGGAAAGTACCCATCCTTCATCACGGCCTACTATACACCTTGGAAATGTCTTGCGTTTTAAAAAATATGCCAGAGTATTCCTCATCCCAAATTTTTAAAACAGACTTTAAAGACAACCAACTAATTTTACTACTTGCCCAGTTGTAACAACTATGATATCAACAAGCTTAGCAAGTATAGTATGTTAGTTCAGGTCAGATTTTATATTTTTTTTGAAAGTTATTTATTAACTAAAGCTGATTGTTTTCTTCTAGGCCTGGTTAATTTTTGCTGTTCTCTAGGTCTATATGAGCCCTTCGTGACTTGTGTAATAACAAAAGCAATTAATCTCCATACCTTTTAATTAAAATTCCGTATGTGTGATCTATTTACTCAGGGACTTCAAACTTTCTCTCTTCAATAGGATAGTTAATACAGAAAGTACATTGAGGGATTTACAATTGCCACTTAAAACTCATTATTGGTAATGCTTAGCAGCAATACAGTAAGGTTATAAACACATCTACATGCTTCTTTTACTATCTTGCTTAGTGCAGTTGTCTTCCAAACAAGTTCCTCCAAATTTAACAAGGAAAATTTCATTGCTAATTAGATTTAGAAAATAGTCTGGAAACTAATGAAAAAGATAATTTTAAGAGGAGGGGGTAATTAGTCCAAAATTACCCACGAAATTTTAACTGCTACCCTGTAAGGTCTATTTTCAATTTACTTTTTATAAGGTTTGTAAAACAGTGCTTTAAATAAGGTATAAATGCATACAAAAATAACTGGTGGAAAAAGCATAGAATGTAGTTATTGTTTATGCAGGAAGAGTGTCCTTATATTCTTTCACAGTTTAGAGAATTTATACTTATTATCACAGAGTTTAAAGATTTTTATCACAGTACTTGGAAAAATCTGTTGGTCATTCTGATATGAGTGATACCGTACTTCGACAGTAGATGGCACTATTGTCCTTTTCTAACAAGGTGCGGCTTCCAAGCAGGCAGAGGCTCACGCTAGGGGCGCACTCTGTTTCATCTAAGGGGAGAGAAGGACTACCATCCAAGAATCAATCTTATTTCACTTAGCATTATCTCCTCAGGTGCCCTCCATGTTGCGGCACTGGAGGAGATAATGCTAAGTGAAATAAGTCAAGCAGAGAAAGACAATTATCATATGGTTTCTCTCATCTATGGAACGTAAGAACTAGGAAGATCTGTAGGGGAAGAAAGAGATAAAGAAAGGGGGGGTAATCAGAAGGGGGAATGAAGCATGAGAGACTATGGACTCTGAGAAACAAACTGAGGACTTCAGAGGGGAGGGGGGTGAGGGCATGGGATAGGCTGGTGATGGGTGGTGGGGAGGGCACGTATTGCATGGTGCACTGGGTGTTATACGCAACTAATGAATCATCGAACTTTACATCAAAAACCAGGGATGTACGGTATGGTGACTAACATAATATAATAAAAAAACATTAAAAAAAAAGAATCAATCTTGAAAGTCATTACTAATTTGAAATGACATCAAAGTTTCATTTTTTTGCTATTCTCTGTTTCAAAAAAAAAACCAAAATTTCCTTCATACCTTTGCTATTAACTGTTCTACTGGGGTAGTCTAAAATTCTTTCATGTGGATTTTTTTTTTAATGATTTCAGTGTTTTTGCCAGCACCACAGAAAGAAGGCTTACAGAAATGATGCTGAGAAAAATCTCTCTCTTTATGATAAGGATAATAATACTCTTTATACCTCTTTGATATTTATTATCCCTTTTCAATAACATTACAAGCATAACAGGGCAGTGATCATAAAAGTTAGTCAACACAGTTTTCGTTAGGAAGATGCTTCATATTAGTATTTTCTTACAGATTGCTGAAATAGCGTTCCACCAGCTCCTTTGTCAATCTCAAATCCATTTACTGCTACTTTTTACCTGCAAACAAATAAAACAATAGCAATGACAACAATAGAAACTTAGTTCACTACTTTTCCCTGCAATGGTTGTGTTTTTTCTATTGTCCAGCTTTGTACCAAGGCAGCCCGTAGTCTGTAATGGATTAATAGCTTGAAAAGGGGGATGTTATTGACAGGCACAAATGTATTTCTAAGCATTCCTCTAAAACTCCTTGCTAATGTTCCTTTCGTAGGAGCCATTAAGCAGTGCATTCCTTCTTGGAGTGTTTTGGTTTTGCTCTAATCAAAGAGATAGGATTTGCCATCCTAGGATTTTCATTTTGCTTTAATTGTGGAGATTTAGTTTGCTTTCCTAGGATTTTCATGGTTGATTGATGGTGTGAGATAATGCATCGATAAAAGAATAATTTGGAAACAACCACAGGGAGATCATCTGTATTTTGTTTCATTTGCTCTTATGCTTCTCACTAACTCAGAAAATTGATGGATGACAATTATATTTGGGCCTGTGTATATTTATGTATAGTTTACTTCAACATGCTTGAGATGTCTTTCATCTGCAAAAAGACATATTTTATTCCAGGAATTTGGATACAAAGAGTCCACCCTATGATTCCCCCATTCGTCATATCTCAACAATTATGAAAGCCCAAAAAAAAAAAGTTAACTTTTAAATATCTGATTTGTCAATATCATATTTAAACAGAAATGGTATAAACAAAAGTGAAACATGTTTTCTAGGAATATGCAAAGATTTTGGACATTGCATTTTGTTTAGAAGCCTAACATCATTCAGCTATATTCTCCTATAGGTCTTGCTGAATCAGGACCAACTTACTGCTATCCTTTATATTTAGGATCGGTAGTAGATGCCAAATTGCCGGCAGTTGGCTGTTGAATGTTTCAGCCTTATCAGTAAGTGGAGCTGTTTGAGACAAAATCATCCCCAAGTTCTATCTCAGTTTGATTCAAGTCAATCAGGTTCAAGACTTCGACCTCTTTGTTTTCATCAGAATCCATATAAGACATGACTTTTATCTCTTTAGGTATTATACTACAAGTAAACAAGGAGAAGTCCCTATGTGCTTCTTGGAGTCAAGGAACGTTCTTATTTTCCTTTGTGTTCCATGGTTAGTATGATGCCTTTACAAGCTAGTGTGTTGCTCAACAAATATTTATTCAAGCTTTAAACAGGACAGCTGGCTCTCGGATAAGCTTCACACTTTGCTCTTCAAGGTTTAAACTATCAGTGGCTACACACATCAGTCTGTCTTCTGGGCAGGGTATTGATTCTCTCTTCTACCCTCCCCGGGGACGCAAATTTCCCTTAAAACAGTATTCTGTTCTACTTGATTTACACACCTTTCTTTAAAAAATACTTGGAGATTTTTGTTGCTGGGTTGCATTTATTTTTTATTTTTTTATTTTTTTTTTTAAAGATTTTATTTATTCATTCGACAGAGATAGAGACAGCCAGTGAGAGAGGGAACACAAGCAGGGGGAGTGGGAGAGGAAGAAGCAGGCTCATAGCAGAGGAGCCTGATGTGGGGCTCGATCCCATAACGCTGGGATCACGCCCTGAGCCGAAGGCAGACGCTTAACCGCTGTGCCACCCAGGCGCCCCTGCATTTATTTTTTAACTGAAACTTCATCAAGACAATACAAAAGGCTCATTGAGAAGTACAGAAACCATGTATATGTGTATATATATACACACACAGTGTGTGATTTTTCATAAGCCATACACCCATAGTGCAACCATAAAGCTAAACTTAGAAGCGGTGATCTAGTTATGTCCAGGCAATTTTAATCATTTCTGAGATTTCTCTTAGGCACCTGAGGTTTGAACTCAGTTAAACTCAGGATTTTACCTCCCTTTCTGTCTGAATTTATTTTATTTTTTTTAAAGATTTTATTTATTTATTCGACAGAGATAGAGACTGCCAGCGAGAGAGGGAACACAAGCAGGGGGAGTGGGAGAGGAAGAAGCAGGCTCCTAGGGGAGGAGCCTGATGTGGGGCTCGATCCCAGAACGCCGGGATCATGCCCTGAGCTGAAGGCAGACACTTAAAACCGCTGTGCCACCCAGGCGCCCCTGAATTTGATTTTAAATCACGGAGATTACACAGGCTACAGGGGGATGGGTGTTAATCAATTCTCTTCAAGCCTCCGCTGAAATGTACAGCAGCCCTCTGCAATTCTCAGGTGGCAAGTTCCCTCACGATGACATGTGCTGAAACAGCCTAGACCTCATTTGCTGCTGAGAGTGAGGGTTGAAGCCTCTCTCCATTTGGTATCTCTTCCTCACATCTGGGTGACATCCACCAGCTCTCTGTCTCTCTCTCTCTGTTAACTGTTGTACTTTCCTCGTGGACACTGGAAAGGGACAGCCTCTCTCAAGTACTCCTCTGGGGCTATGAAAAAGTTACTGGGGCTGCGTCAGGTTGTCAGCTGTCCCTGCTCTACTGCTCCATGGCACGGTGGCATGTGTGAGAAGCCATAGCGTCTAGGAGTTTCAGGGAGACAGTAAGTCATTCTTCTTTCCTCTTGGACTATCAACCTCATTTAGAGGTCTACTCTTCTCTCTACACCTCCCTGCGCCATCAATACCCACTTGAGCTGAAGGAGAAGAAGACCCAGAACTTCTCAGATGAGGGTGTCACTCTCTCAGTTAGACTCCTCTGGTTTCTCTTTTCCCATCCAGCTTGGAAGCTCTGATCTACAAGGTAGGCACAAAGCAAAACAAACATGTCGCTCAGTAGGTAGTCTTCTAAATATTTTACATCTAACCTGACTTTTTAAAACTTAAAAGTTAAGACTTTGCTCTAGGTTTTCTGGTTTTCCCACTGACATCATCCGGTTATGTTGACCTTCAGGGTTCAAAGTGAGTGGGAGTATAAGATGGAAAGAAAATGTTCTGTTCATGCCTCTCGTATCACCCCCATCCTAACACAACATTGTGAACTCTAGAAGGAAGGGGCACTATGCACTTAAAAATAATGCATCATAACTCTATAAAGGATTATGATTTCCTTGTGACAGGTGAGAAGCTTGAGATTTCGATAAAGATGTTGTAACAAATGCCAGGGAAATAGATTTCCTAATGCTGGCCTAGTTGTCTACTGCCGTCACTCTGGATCTACCTTATCTGCTTCGACAACCTGGGAGGGTCCACAAGCTCATTTTGATTCATACTGATCCATGTCAGAATGGCTATTTCCTTGTCTCAGCACTGATCTAATAAGTGCAAGTTCATCTTCTGTCTGGCATTCTTAGTATAGGTCAGGGTTTCTCAACCTTGCCACTGTTGACATTTTGGACCAGATAATTCTTGGACAAATTCAGATAATTTGGAGAGCCATGGAGGACTGTCTTGTGTATTATAACAGCATTCTTGACCTTTACCTACTAGATGGCCGTAGCATTTCTTCCTGTTATGACAATCGAACATGTCTCCAGACATTGCCAAATGTCCCCTGGGAGGCAAGGTTGCCCGTACCTCATTAAGAACTACTGTATAGGCTTTTTATCTTCAATTCTGTGATCTGCTGTGCTATACATTACTGTTCCAGTACTGTTTCTATTCTCTGCTCAAGACCCCAAAACTCTGTGCAAATGCTTATAATATATTTGGGGCAGATTTCAGTTTTGTAGGGCTTGAAGCTTGTATCATTTTGGAATGGTTCCTTAAGAAAAGAAATACAGAATTATGCATAAAACTAAGCATAAAAGTTCAAAATTATTTTGAAAGAGAAAAAAGAAATTATAATCACAAATTTTTAAAAGCTGACAGATACGAAAAATATCACAAAATCCAGGAAAAAATACAATATATTTATTAATTAGCTGTTTATAACACTCCTTTTGGCCTATATTTTTGGCTACTAATCCTTTGATAACCTCTTCCAATGATGAATTTTTAATCTTATTTTTTTATAAAGGAAATAGATAATTTAGGTTTTCTCTATCATGGTTAAATTGACATTTGTTTGTTCTTGTTGATATTTCAGAAAAGTTTATTTCAGCCTTGCAACTTGTCATGCTCGTGCATATTGCAATGCACACAACATGTGCTTTTACAAACAGGCATTTCTCTGCTTTCAGTAGTGCTACAAGTTGGTGTCCAGGACAGGGGTTCTGATGAATTCTATTTCACATGATTGCCATAAAAAAGAGGTAAAACACCAAGAGTGTTTAATAGTAATTAATAATAGTAGGGGCGCCTGGGTGGCACAGCGGTTAAGCGTCTGCCTTCGGCTCAGGGCGTGATCCCGGCGTTGTGGGATGGAGCCCCACATCAGGCTCCTCCACTATGAGCCTGCTTCTTCCTCTCCCACTCCCCCTGCTTGTGTTCCCTCTCTCGCTGGCTGTCTCTATCTCTGTCGAATAAATAAATAAAAAATCTTTAAAAAAATAGTAATTAATAATAGTAAATGTTGCATTATTGAATTGATTCTTGAGGACATTTCTGTTTTGACTAGTCAGCCACGAGAACTGAATCTTTTGCTCACGATTTTTACAGATGTGATTATTGGAAGGATTTTCCACAGATTTGCTTCTAGATCCACACATTTCAAAGTTTTTTCTTCTTCCACTCCACACGTTCTTTCAATTCTTGGTGCCATAGGACGCATTCATACAGAAATAAAACCTCTGCCTTTTCACTTTACCGTTAGAATCCTCAGTGAGTAAACAGGGGATTCAGCAAGCACAGTACACTAGAGAGGCTAGCAAGAACTTAATTATACACAGAAATGACTGTGGACCATATAAACATAGCCCACTTTACCCAAACTAAATATATTCTCAACTTCCCCTGCCCTTAGTAGGATCCCCCAAGTACCAGTGGCCCCTGTAATGCATCTTCAACAAGACAGAAATATCACAAGTGGGATGTTAGAGTGGAAACAGATGTGTTCGTTGATGTTGTTAAAACATCTTATTTTGTCGCCAAGTTTGTAAAAATTTACTCCAATGAAAATAATTCCTATGGTGTCTCTCAGGGCCTTGCAAGTGACATACAAATGAGAAGCCCTGGAACATCAACTCCATTAGTTTAAAGCAAATGCATTTTAACTATTTTGCTGCTGCCATAGGGGAAGATAATGGAGGGTGGAGGAGGAGAGAAAATAAGGCAGTTGCACAGGAAACAAGAAGAAAAGAAAGAGTTCAGGTTTTCTAAAGAATTGTAAGGAATATTTTCCAGCAATAATCAATGTAGAAATTTTACTTTTCCTCCTTAAAGCCTATAGACTTCCAGGAGGAGGCCATAGCAGTACAAAGACCTTAGGCAGGAACGGGATGGCTTTGTGCACAGAACAGGACGAAGGTCATTGTAGCTGGATTGAATAAATGATGGGATGGGTGGACAACTTCCCCAACACAACCCCCAACCACCAAAGAAACAACTCTCTAACTTGGAGTGTATGGAGAACAGTGAGCAGTGAGGTGGAAAGGGGTTGGTTTGTGAGAATGGAAAGTGTATAACAAGAACTGTCTTGTGTATTTAGTGCAATTATTATCGTAACTTTTTAATTCTTCCTCTCTGCTATTGCTGCATGTTTGTCTCCTCCCACCCTCAATTCATATGTTGAAATCCTACCCCTCAAAGGTGATTACATTAGTAGATAGGTGTTTGAGAAGTACTTAAATCAGGAGGGTTGAGCCCTCGTGAATGGGATTAATATGTTATGAAAGAGACTCCAGAGAGATCTCTAGCCTCTTCCACCATGTGAGGCTACAGTTAAGAGGCACCAGCCACGGACCAGGAGGAGGGCCCTCATCAGAACACAGCCATGCTGGAGCCGTGATCTTGGACTTCCCCAGTTTGCAGAACTGTGAGAAATAAATTTCTGTTACTTAGAAACCACCCAGTCTGTCTTATTTTATGACAGCAGTCTGTTGGACTAAGACACTCTCTATTAATTCAGTTTCAACCAAGTGGTTTTCTTTACCAGCAATGGTTTCCTTCCTTTCCCATAAGTTTACATTCCTCAAGGCAAGTTCAAAAGTAGATCTTTCATGAAGCCTGATGAGTTCATCCTCTGAATTCCCCAGAGTATCTGGTTTGTACTTTATGCATCTGTTTTCTGCTGTGTTTTCTAATTGTTATTCTCTCAATTGATTGCTAGAGAGCAGCAATCCTGGACGCTTATCATGGATAGTTTGTGTGCCTGGTAGAGTCTTGGTTTCACAGGGCGTGCTCATACCATGGGTGAATAAAAGAAGCATGGCTGTTCACTTTTCCAGTAAAACTCCAGTTACTCCTAAACTGAGTTTTCTTTAACTTTGTATCTCTGATGCTTAGCATACCACCAGTCATACAGAAGGTGGTCATAATAATTTTAAATAAATAAACCGGTTATCAGTATTATTATAATTTAATAGAAGTATTGTATAAGGTTTAAAAATAATAGTTAATACAGAGAGGGTAAAAGTAGTAGCGATTCACCATACTTCTCTGTTTTCACATTTCATACGAGTAATTTTTGTAAGTATAGAAGATGCTGGTAAAATGTGAGAATATCGATTTTATTGTTTTCTAGAGTTAATGGCTTCTGTTGAACACTTTAGAATTAAAATTTAACTTGACAATATTTTCTTAATATGAGATTGCATCTCAGCAATATTGTTTGTCCTATCTATTCTTACCATTTATTTATTATTTAGGGTGAATAAATTGCTGTTGTTATTAAAAAATCAAAAGAACACTCTAATCACCAGGTCTGGGGTTATATTAGGACTGCATCTTGGCCACAGGTAGAATGTGGGCACGATAATTTCACACCTTCATCCTTCTGGGGCTAACATTTGGACTAATGGCCAATACCATTTCAGGATTGTCTTCTTTAAAAATAACAAACTATAACTGCCTGGATAATTTTGACTTGAATTATTAAGCACTTTAATGTGAATTTTAAGTAATTATTTTGTAGTTCATAATTCACCCTGTAATCATTAGTTTTGTTATAGTTATACCAAAAACGTAGTGTATGCTCATGGGAGCAAAAGGACCTTGTAGTTTTAGAAATAGCAACTGAGAGCTTGGAAAGAAAGAAGGAAGAATATAATTTGAACAGTGATAGCTCTTTGGGGGCTACCTGAATAATCAAGGGGCACTGAGGCTGTTTTGTCTCATAGACTTATATAAACTCTATAAGACTCTTACATACTCATTATAAGCGGATAGATTTATTGGGTACATTTAAGTGATTTAACATTGAAACAATCTTATGTGAAATCAGTATTTCAGTATTTTTTATTTTCCTTGATTGGCCCAATGCCAAAAATTTCATCAGGTTCTAATTCTAACAGGCTAGAAACTGATTTGTGGAAATGATACAAAGAATGATGTGGGAGAGAAACTATCCATGTTAATCACATTTGAGTGGTTCTCTATGCCTGAACAGAGGCTTTCTAATATGCCAAAGCATCTCTGACTGAGGCTGGTTAAAGGCCAAATTTAAGGATATTTCTTTCAAAAGATTTAGTGGGTTGAATTGGGTCCCCATTCTTCAATCCCTTATATGGTCTCATGACAGGTGATTTTTTTTTACTTGATTTTTGGACTCCAGTTTGGATAGATTTTTGGGTTGGATTTTTGAGTTTTACTTTGGTCAATGGGGATTTTAAGAGATGTGACATTGTTATGCGCCAACCAATGCTGTGCCTGGGCTGGCCTTTGTGGTCCTTAGGATTATAAGGCACCCTCAGCAATTGCCATCAGGGAACTTTCCGAAAAAAGTTTACAAGTCCTGGTGCTGTACAACGAGGTCAAGGGAGAGAGAGAACGAAAAAGAGAGTGGGCTTGGAATTCTGCTTTTATTGAGGTTGAGGGTGGGGTCCCAGGGTTTGGGGGCTCACTCTGTATTGGTAAATTTAAAACAGTGAGCATTTAAAGCACAGGAAGAGATAAAACAAGTGGTCCAGTGGTCAGTTATTGAAACCAACCAAGAGCTCTAAAACAAGGGAGTCTTAGGGGAGCAGGTGGACCGCCTGGTTCTTTACATAGTCATGTGGCTGGTGATGTGTATATTGGAGACGGCCATCTTTGAAGTGGGTGCCTTGGCAATCGAAACTTAAGTCAGGCACTTACATTACAAAAAAGAGAAAACCCAACCATCAGGGTTTACACTACAAACACGTGCAAAGACTTGAAATGTGCTTGAGAGGTTGACTTTGCCCTCTTATGTTCTTTCTTTTTACCAAGAGAAGAGCATGCTTTATGTAGCATCTTGTCAAAGAGGACACCTAGAAAATACTTGGATTCAACCCCAACTTTGGAGTCGAGCTTAAGTGAGCTGAGCCTAGATCAGCTGAACCTCAGTTGGCTCACAAATGCATAAGCAAGAAAAAAAGTCTTAATGTTGTTTGCTCCTGAGTTGGAGGGGCTTGTAAGGCCTCAATTTTGTGATGATAGCTGACAGATAAAGAGTTCAAGATGTTCTGACAGCCCAGTTAGAGCTTGGGCTTCGTTTCGCTAATGAGAAAAACGAGACACTAACTGAGTAAGTAATCTTCCTGAGCTCAGACCAAATCTCAGAAAGTAATGTGAGACTACCTATGTCAACATTACTTTACTTCGAGCCAGGAAATTTTAAATCAGACTCCAAACCAATAAACATCTTGGTTGTTTGCTTTAAAACATACTTGCAAAGCATTTTTCTTGACAGTTTCTTATCTGGACAAATAACTCGTCAGAATACCAGCCTGCTCACCTGAATAAAGGACTCACTTCTTAGAACATCAATTAGTTTCTTAAGACTTACCTTAAGACTCTCATCTCAGACCCTAAACTATTAAGGCACTAACTTTGTCCAATTCTAATTAGATCCCCCTGCCTTGAAAGACTCACCTTAAATAACTACATAGAAAACTCCAAAACTCTGTAAATATTCTTCCCTATCCCCTTACTTTGAAATATTAGTAAGACAATCAAGATGATAGTATCCCTTGCTGAAGTAAATTTAATGCACTTCATTTTGCTTGTCAACAGCTTTGGTATTTATTTATTTATTTATTTATTTATTTATTTATTTATTGTCTTCATGTGAGAATTGACAGTTGACGCAATTAGGATTATTCTGTTGAGCATTAATTAATATATACATTAATAAGAAGAGCAAAAACCTAGATGTAAGTTTATTGGCTTCCAGTACTCTGCTCCACCATTAACTTACACTTTGATCAATGCATCAGGCTGACATCTATGAAAGAAAGGAAGGAAGAGATTATCTTTGAAGTTTCCATGCCTAAAACTATAATTTTAAGATTCTGAGATCAAACATACATAAAAAATTACTAGAACAATTTATTTGTTCTCAATCTCTCTCAAGTGCATAAATCGTAACATAATTTAAATACGATTTTTTTATTGTTTTATTTTTGTTTATAAGTGCCTTTAAAACACTGGTATGATTTATCCTTTAAAGGGTTTTGTTGTTGTTGTTGTTGTATAAATTAGTCTACATTAAGAGTCTTAATCTAAATATATTATTTTTCTGATGCTAATTGTATTTTCCTAAAAAGGCAATACCTATTTGGAATTTACTGGTTCACATTATTATCTAACCCAAATAGAAATTTTATCCTCTACTAAGTGGTAAATAAAGATGGCCTCCTGCTAAAGAAATAGCACCTAGCTTAATGCCACATTGTTTCATTGGTCTTTCAAAAGATGTTTATTATTATTTTGCACACAATTCTGTCAGGTCCTCTGCAGATAGAGAAAACAAAATAAACTCTAGAATGATACTTTATGTAGACATGCTGATAGCACGTAGGAGAGAGCAGTTTATCCTCAAAGGAGGAAACCACAATACTACTGAAAGCTGTTGTAGGACTACAAAGTACAAAGTCTAGAGACATTTAAAATAGGTCAGTCTTACATGCCCTAGATTTACAGATAGTGAAGTAGCAGATGTTCAGAATAATGATGTTCCATCATCTGGAAGCTGACTTAGAGATTTGGCAAAATTCTTTATTAAAGGATTCAGAGAAATGCACAATACCTATTTGAAACAGTTATGTACCAAAATTTTTTTCTTTAACTTTCAGAGGTAAAACATTATATGCCTGTAAAATCTGAGGGTCCAAAATAATAAAGCATTCAAAGAGTTCCAGATAGTTAGGGCTTTATAATACCTAGCTTTTTGAAATATACTCTAATGTTTTCTGGTTTGCTTTCTCTTAGCTTAACACCAAATTTCATTAATCCAATGTTTGATTTATAACATATATTCCTTGACTATTTTTTAAACAAGTAATATTTTCACACTGGCAAGAATTAAGCGCTGTCTTTTAGTTTCATCATCAGTGTTATTTTTATACCCTCCTCTTTTCCTTTCAAAACTCATTATTTCAAATATATCAGGAAGATCTTATATGTGAGTCACTGAGCAAAGGTTAACTCTAAATAGGAAAATGTTCCACTTTTGATTTAATCTGTTTTTGGTGTGGAAATAAATTCAATTGAAAGAGATTTTTTCTTCCAAGTCAGATACTTTCATTTCTTATAAATAAGATATAGATTGATTACATTTTGTGCTTCCATTGTAATGACTCCATAGCCTTAGCGGAAAATAATCTAGTCTCTTTGGATGGATGTCACATTAGAAGGTAACTTTCAAGTCAGGTGTTGCTGGCAGCTCAGCTGCAAAATATTTTACATGTGATATAATTAGGGGGTTTATACAACTTATTAGAAGCTTTTCAATAGTGAGAGCTCATACTCTTTTCTGCTTAACTTAGCCCATGAAGATGAATATGAAATGGATGAAAGAATAGGTAACTAGAAAATTTGTACTTTCAAACAGATGATAGATGAGATGAATGGGAAAGGGAAGAAGTTATATTTTTGAATTTACAAATGGAAATTTCCTACACAATAATGATGGCTATGTCAAAAGGAAAAATTCATCAATCAAAAGCAGTGTTGATATGTTTTGACATAATGCTGATTTATTTTTTGACTTGTCTGTTTCAATTAACAATGGTTTGGGCAATTGATTTAGTTTTTTGAATTTTCTACAATTATTAAATATTTTCTGACAGGCTGAATAATAACCTAATAAGCTCCAGTTCAGTAGCTCTATAGGTATACTGTTGAATTAGTTTGAGAGTAAATACGCTTTAAAATAAATGAAACAATATACTAACGTCTACAAAATTAATCACTAATTCCCATTTTTGGGTGGTGTCATACTAAATCTTTTTCTTCCTATAAGTATATACTGTCCTTTTCATAACAAATACTGTTTGTGTATACACATTTATTTAAATATCAAAATGAAATTATGTAGAAATAATTCTGTTTTTAGCTTATGACTATCAGAAAGCAAAATGGATCCTTCCTGTGGTTTCAGGAACTCAAGACTATGAGTTGATTAGCTGCAACATTATAATTCACATTTCTAATTTGTGATTAGATAACCAAATATTTTCACATATTTCCAGTGTGATGAAATCCAGGTTAAACTCACTGTATTTGCTAATTCACTGTCATTTAATTTCACTAAATTTGGAGATGTTTATTTGAGAAGTTGTGTTACTCTCACTTCCCTCGATCACCTGTTAGAATATTTCCTTACTGAGGTTTTAGCTCTATTGGGGAGAATTATCTTCTATTTTAGAGTAGGTATAAATAGAAATAAAGGAATCATGTTAGCGAAATTTACTTTGGCTGGCACACACTTTGAGAACCAATGCCCTCAGGCTTCCCGTTCTTGCTTGCTCAATTCCCCAAGAAGTTGAAAGAGAAACTCTAGGGCTACAGAAATCTAGCAGGAGACATCTGGGAGTGTTTCAGAGGAAATTTGCTCTGCTTTATCATTGCACCTTGTAGCTGAAATTTGGCAGATCTGCTAAGCCCCGGGAGGAATACCTGTCTTAGATTAGTCTATAAAAAAAGTTAGTAATATATAAGATTTTCTGAGCTCTTATAATGTTCCAGAAACTTTGCTATAGCTCCATATAAATTATTTTATAATCCCGTTTTATGGACGAGTAATTGAGACTCATAAGTGTTAAGTAACTTTTCCAGTGTTACCCTGTTGGTAAATGATTGCTTCAGAGCTTGTACTATTTATGACTATGCTGCAGTCACTAATATTCTCTTCTTGGTCTTGGGTTTTTCTTCAATTTCTTGCATATTATGACACCGTCAGGCATTAAATGCCAATTCAAAAAGTTGTTTCTATATCTTCATTTGCCTTTGTCCCTCTTCATCTGCCAGGTGATGACAATGAAGCTCTAACACAGATGATAAAGTTCATGGTTTGGTTAAGAGACATATATGCCTATATTTTTATTTAAAAATATGTATTTATTTAAAATATGTAAATTGTTTTTCAGCCTTAAAGTTTGTATTATTTTACTTAACACTCCTGAAAATTTTCAGGATGAAATCAGTTCAAATATTCCCTCTGCAATTATGTGCATCCTTTCAGTAGGAAAAGCATTGTTTGGGATTCATTGGTTCTCTTATTTGAGTTGCTTAGGTTCCCAGCTCTTTGGGAAGTGTAATCCAAGGCTATTGAAATGCATTCTCTGTGTGTGGGTGAGTGTGTTTATAGACTACCATTGCCATTTGTCTCTCTGACAGGTACTCCCCAGAGCACTGTAAACAATAACCATTTTGGACATGGAATTAATGTCATTGTCTCACTTTGTAGGTAATGTCATCTGACCCTTTCTGGGTAGTAATTAAAGTAACAATGGGCATAGTTATCTACTGGGAAAAATTTTTGTGATTAGGACGTAGCAGTTGGGGTAGATTATCCAGAGATCAAAATTTAATAGGGAGCTATCCTGAACATGCTGGTCACTTCATCAACTAATTAATGACTGGCCAGAAAAAACAAGAAAGCACTGTACCAAACACCTGTTTACAAGCACCAATTTTTGCATTTTTTACATCCAGATGCATTGAAGACACCTATTGGAAACTAGTTGAAAAATGTGGTAGGGCAGCTGTTCTTAAACTTTAGTGTCCATTAAAATCGTCTGGGAAGCTTGTTAAACCACAGATTACTGACCTCACCTCACAGATTCTGATTCAATAAGTTTGTGTTAGGCCCTAGAATTCACATTTCTAACAGGTTCCCAAATGCTACTGCTGCTGCCGCTGTTGCTGGTTTGAGCGCTAAGCTTAGAGAACCACTTGCAAGAAAGATGATGGTTTTATACCTTGAAATTATATGATCAATTCATAGTTTTAAATAGAAAGTCAACTATGACACCAGAAACTTTTTTTTTAAGTTTTAAAATTTATTCATTAGAGAAAGAGGAGAGAGAGAGAGCGCACGCGCACAAGTGAACATGAGCAGTGGGAAGAGGCAGAGGGAGAAGCAGACTCCCCACTGAGCAGGGAGCCCAACATAGGGCTTGATCCCAGGACCCAGAGATCATGACCCGAGCCAAAGGCAGACACTTAACCATCTGAGCCACCCAGGTGCCCTGACACCATAAATTTTTAAAACTTATTTTTAAGATGTATTCTATATTGTCACACACCATTATGTATCATAGAATCCACTTTTCCTTTTTTCATTATTTGGATTTTTTTTCTTTTTGTTAGTCTTCGTTTTATTCTTAACCTAAGTTATGTCTTCTCCCCCATCTCATTATTTTGGTAACATTTTCTAATTTTATGCTGCTATATATTTCTGGAACAGTCATTTTTTCTTAAACAATTTTTCAAAGTAGAATTATCTATTAGATTGTAAACTTCTCGGAATAAGGAACCACGTGCTATATATTTTTGAATCTCTATTCCAGTCTTATATCTGATGCCTAATACTGATCATTGTGCATGGAAGAAATCAATAAATATGTGTTGCATTGAATATTATATTTTTGACTCTACTTTCTTCTGAAGACCAAAAAAAGTCACATACAGAGTTTAAAATAATCTGAAATTTGAATATTAAGAAGGCAAAGAAAGGAAAGAAAGAATTGAAGGTGAATAGGAGCCTGTAGGAAGAAAAGGTAATTTGCAATAATCCAGCCTGAATCAATTTGGATGTTAAACTACAAAATCATTAATTTGGATGTTAAACTATTAAATCATTTATTTGAATGTACATTTCCTTGATTTTTTGATATTTTGTGGTGCAATATATCAAGACGAAGCAATCGATACAGGTATATTTATCAAAAATGAGTTAGAACAGAAAAAATATTAAATAGAATTTTATCTGAAAATAGTTTGTAGAAAACATTGATTAAATTCCATAACTATTAGATAAATCAAATAAAATGAAATTGTAGACAATCCTTCGCAAGACAAAATGAAGTGGTTTAAATCAAGGAACTCCTCATAACTGTGAGTTGTTTTATATAAAATATTTTCTTATGTGAAAGAATCCTTTAATCTGTAAAATGTACATAGTAAATAATTTATCATACTTTATATACCTTTGGAATAGTTCATGATATAAAAATATAAAATCTTATTGAAGGACATAAAACAAAATTGAGCAAATGGAAAAGCGTACTGTGTTCTTAGGAAGATATTATTAGGAAATCAATACTTCTTGTTAGCATTTAAAGGTGGGTTTTTTGGGGAGGGAGGAGGCATGTATAAATAATATGAGTGTTTATTGCCTGAAATTAGCTAAGAAAAAAGAGGTATAGGAAAGGGGTCTTGATGTTCTAGATACCCAAATGCTATATCTGAAAAAAACCACTAAAAACAAATCAGTACAGCATTGGTATAGAAGAAAAAAAAAAAGGTTACAAGAATAGAATAAATATTTCACAAATAAATCTCAGTATAAATGAGAATTTAATATATAAAATGATAATATATTCAATGTGAAAGGAGAAATTACTTTAAAAATTCTGGTATTATTGACTAGCCACTAGGTAGGAATCTATTTTATCTCCTACACAAAAATAAACCACAGATAAATTAAAGACTAATATGGAAAATAAAAAGTAAGAACATTAAGAGTTTTTAGTATTTAGGAGAGTGTTTACAATATCTAAGATTTGGCAAAATATTCTTAATCAAGACTGTATACCCAGAAGACATAAAAGAAAATATAACCATAACTAACTACAGGAAAATTGAAAGTTTTTCATTTCAAAATATAAAGTTAATAACAAAATAATAAATGTGGACAAATATTTATAATAGAATTTATAGACTAAATATCAATAATTACAAACAGCTCTAACAAATTGCCAAAAAATATAGAAAAGAAGAAAACGATAAAAGACACTTTACAAGATCATGAGTTGAAATGACAACAAACATAAAAAGACACTATAGTTCACTACTTGTCAGGGAATGAAAATTAATGGTTGAGAGTGCTTTGGGTGGTGGTGGGCTCAATGGCCTTCACAGTCATAAAACCACATAGGAAGAGGGATTTTCAAAAATATTTTCCAGATTACTTTTTACTCTCAGAAACCAAAATTGTGAATAATCTTATTGAAAAGATTTTTTTCAGTACTGAAGTTTCTTAGAAAATAAAATATTTACTTCCTTCTAAATTCAGATATACAATCCAGTTAACCATTGGACATTCTGATGTTTATTAAGAATTCTTGATCATCTAGTAATAATTTTCATCTGGGAACAATGGACCCTACTTAATGTTCTCTTGCTGCTAAGTTCAGTCATATGAATACTTTATATTCTATTTGTTTTAATATTTCAAATGTTTCTATGTAAAAACAAAAAATTATTTCAAGGCATTGACTCTTTAAAGTATATAAATGTGAAAAAATGGTGATTAATGCGTAGATTTACATAAGTAAACTTTTTCTGGATATTGAAGTTATTAAAGAATTTAAAAATAGGGGCGCCTGGGTGGCTCAGTTGTTAAGCGTCTGCCTTAGGCTCAGGGCATGATCCCAGCGTTCTGGGATCCAGCCCCGCATCAGGCTCCTCCGATGGTGTGATCCCAGGATCCTGGGATCGAGCCCCACATTGGGATCCCTGCTCTGCTGGGAGCCTGCTTCTCCCTCTCCCACTCCCTCTGCTTGTGTTCCCTCTCTTGCTGGCTGTCTCTCTCTCTGTCAAATAAATAAATAAAATCTTTAAAAAAAAAAAGCGGGTCTCTCAAATGAGATTCTCCTATAAAAAAAAAGAATTTAAAAATAATATTCTGTAAATGCAAGAGAAATGTTAGGGAATACTGGCAGGATGTCAGTTTCCATAGATTTCTACTTAAAATACAGAAAATTAGAGCCTTAATCATTGGTACCTTAATTGTTGCTATCCTTACCTAGATCCCATTTCTCCTGCTTTATTTTGTCATCAAGAAACTGTTATTGAAGTCCCTCTGATACTTTTGTAAAACATAGATTATTTTTCTCCTGCAGATATTACTAAAGCTTTAGAAGCACTTCCCTGTGCCTGATTAATTTTCAAATTATTGATAAGAAAAACAAAATATGTAAGTGCTCAAAATCATGATGTGTCTGTGTGAGGTTGGAGGAAGGTGCGTCTGGAACTTAGGTCAATTTATTATCAACACCAAAAAAATCTAGATTAAAAAATAGATATTTGCAATGCTAATATTTCTGCAGCATAGAATAAATATGTGTATTTTTATATCTCCTCTTTAGTTTAGTGTTGTGCCTGGCACAAAATAGTTCTCTAATGTAGGTGTGTTCAATGAGTAAAATGCAATTAATCAGTTAGAAATTGCTATCTTTTATTGTTTATTTACAGTATGCCAAGCATTGTGCTTCATACATATTAAGCTCCTCTAAATTCTTATAATAATGGTATGAAATAAGTATTCTTATTTACCATGAAATAAGTATTTACCAAAACAGCAAAAAATGACAGAACTGGGCTGGCAGGGGGGATGTAGGGTTTAAAACAAACATGGATATTGAAGTGAAGAATTCATTTACCATAACATATACAACATTTTTCACTACAATAATTAAAATCTGACTCTTTTGGAATTGACCTATGTATCTTGGATTTTTATCTATTACCTACCATTAATCCATTACTCTCATTTTGCCTGAATCTGTGATTTGCATGGCTCCATGTCTTGTCCCTGGACACTCAGTTTACACTTAGCCCTCTGACTTTGATAAAATTTTTGAGACACAACTCTCTGTCCCAACATTCCCCAAAAGTGACCATTCTGAATACAATATGCTTATCTACTACCAGCCCTACTCTCCCACTGGAGGAAGAACAAACAATAAAAGAGTTATCTTAAAAAAAAAAAAAAAAAAGGAAAATTCAAACAAAATTCAAACAAAATTCCCATCTTCTCCAAAGAATTGAGCACTGTAGGTATATGTCTAAGGGGAAGGTTTTGTTTTCTTTTCATTCTTTCCTCTCCCTCTTTTCTTTTCTTTCTTTCTTTTTCTTTCTTTCTTTCTTTTCTTTCTTTCTTTCTTTCTTTCTTTCTTTCTTTCTTTCTTTCTTTCTTTTTTTTCTTCCCCTCCTCTCCTCTCCTCTCCTCTCCTTTCTCTTCCTTCATTATTTCTACTGGCATGGATAACTGTGGAATGCTAAGAAATATTATAATCAACCAGGGATTACAAAATGCTTTAGATAAATCTTCTCTGTTGCTTTTAGTTATGGAAATGTGAATTTAAACTTCCAATGTCTAAAAGAAAGCTCCATCTAACAAGGCTGTCTTGGAAATTGCTGTACACTCCACTGAAAATTGGACAGACGAATTTCTACAGCAAGCCTCCATTGTTTGTTGTGGGCATTAGATGTGCATTTGATGTTCGCTGCTGGAATTGTCACAGTGGTCTCCCATGCTGGACTTCCTTTTCTTCCTACCCCTTCTCCAACTACTACTTTCAGCTTGCACAGTTCTCTGCACAATTTCTCTCTTTCCAATCACTGCCATTGCCGTTGCCTTTAGCTTGGCCACTTCTTTTTATTATTCTCTTTTCAGTCCATGGATGAAGTAGTACGTGACTAGTAGACGAGATAGAAGAGGGTGCCCTGGACTTCTAAAATAGCTAATCAGTTTTCAACCATGTGTGAGAAGAAAATGTGTTTCTTCCATCTCTGTGTTAAATGTACATAGATATGTTATATCAGACATCATTTAGAAAAAAAAAAAACCCTAGCAGTAAAGTATATCTTTAAATAGTGTGAATAATAAAGATGTATCAGCTGAGTCTTGTTGAATGGCAAGTGACAGAGAGCCCAACAGAAATTTGCTTAAGCAAAAGTAATTTATGTTTTCAAGTAAGAGAAAGGTCAAGGGGTAAGTTTTGTTTAGGGCATTACTAGAATCAAGATTTGAGTAATTTTTGTAAATGAACTTTTAATTTTAGAATAGTTTTAGGTTTACCAAGAAGTTGTGAAGATAATATAGAAAGTCCCCATATGCCCATACCTAGTTTTCTGTTATTACCACCCTACATGAATATGGTGCAATTATCATGTATAATGAACCAATATTGATATGTTATTATAAGCTGACATCTATACTCTATTCAGATTTCTTTAATACTTACCTAAGGTCCATTTTTTTTGTTGTTGTTGTTCCAAGATCTTACATTATAGTTAACCACAAAGCCTGTGATGGTTTTTCACATTTTCCTTGTTTTTGATGATATTGACTGTTTTAGGGAGTACTGGTATTTTGTAGAATGTCCCTTAACTGATTTTTGTCTCATGTTTTTCTCATCGTTAGTCTGGGGTCATGGGTTTTTGAGGTAGTTTGCCAAGTTTCTCCATTGTAAAGTTACTCTTTCCACTCCCCCCTTTCCATATTATATTCTTTGGGAGAAAGTCATCAAGTGCAGTACACACTTAAGGGGTGGGGAATTAGGCTCCACTCCCATAATGTGGCACATCTACATATACTATTTGGAATTCTTGACAGGAGATGTGTCCATTCTCTTCTGTTTATTTATGTATGTAATCATTTATCTCAAATGGACTCATAAATATTTGTTTTATACTTTGGGTTATACTCCAATACTACTTTATTAATTTTGTTACTCAAATTTTTCTAGCTTTGCATGTTTTGGGGAACTCTTTCAACTGGCTCCTGTCTCTCTTTAATATACTCTATTATTGTAAGTTTTTAGTAATGGGAAACTTTTTTATTTCCTGCTATTTTAAGATTCTCCAGGCTTATCACATACATTCTCAGCTCAGCCCTGGATTTGGTGAGTCTCCAATGGCCATCCCTTTTATTGGATAATGGTATTAGAAACCAAGGTTTTGTGCTGGATGTGCTCATTTATATAGGGGTGTTGTTGTTTCTAGGTTCTCAGCTGTCAGAACAAGGAAATACATATGTGTGTACTAGAGGTTCAGGTGATTTTACCTGGACTTGGATTTTCTCTGTTTTTCATGTTGACTCAATTTTTGGACAGAAATTTTCTTCATACTTACAAGGTAGCTGTGGCAACTCTGGAACATTAGCCCCAAGGAACAGAGTAAGAGTCTCTTTACCAGAATTCCCAACAAATTCCCATCATGTATCAATGGGTCCTTCTAGGTCACATGCCAACTCAGAAACTGATCACTGTAGTCGAATGGAATGAAATATTCTTACTAGGTTAAGCCAGGGTCATGTATTCCTGAGTCAGAGGATTGATCCTATTTGACCTACTTGAACTAGGAGTATAGGAGATGTGGATTTTCAAAAGGTTGATAGTATAAAAAGGGAAAATACAGATGTATGCTTGAAAAATGATAATTTTCACCACAGTCGATGATCACTACTTCTTATGAATTCTGAAATTCTAAAACTGGCTACCACTTACTGAAGTTTTGAAAGAAAATGAAATAGTTACTTTTGTAAAGAGATGCATCAGTAAATGGCTTGGGCTCTATTAGAAGCAAATTAACACTCATACTTGTGAAAATTGAATGTATTTTACTATATTTTTGCATATGAATATTTTCTGCTTTGAAACTGCAAATGGGGAGAGTAAATCCATTGTCAAATTACTTCTTGGTTTTGCTTTTAAAAATAATTTCACTTTTACAAAAATGGAGCATTTAGGCTGAGATCAAATAAAATCTGTTGTCCTTTGTACTTGCTGCTTTATATTGACTGTCTCCACTGGTTTTCTTTATTTACCTTTTTCAGGAACGTATTCAAGAGGAAACTAGAGAGCCTGCCATTCATTCATCAAAATGTGAAGCTACTTTCTTTTTCTCCACTTCAAGGAAGCTTGTAAAATACTTTTAAAAAAGAAGGACTATAGAATAGAAAGACTACATGATAGCAGGACTGTAGGAGAGCATTATAACTGAAACCACTACTATGATCTGAAGTTTTTGTTTTTTCTTAGCAAGGCATTCACACTCTTTTTAAATTAAACCAGCAACTAACAGAACAATAATTCCAATGTAAAAATATTTTAAAAGTCATCCCTTGCAAAGACAGACTAGTTTTAAGATATTAGCAGTCACCACAAAAGTTTGTACCCTGTTTTTTATTCGAAGGCACATATTAGTTGTGTTTATATTTGTTAAAATTATTTTTGCTTTTATTTCATTTCTTTAACAAATTACACATTTATCATAGAGATCTAAAGGTTAAAAAATAAAATATTAAAGATGCTTCTAATTTTTTTTTTTTAAAGATTTTATTTATTTATTCGACAGAGATAGAGACAGCCAGCGAGAGAGGGAACACAAGCAGGGGGAGTGGGAGAGGAAGAAGCAGGCTCATAGCGAGGAGCCTGATGTGGGGCTCGATCCCAGAACGCCAGGATCACGCCCTGAGCCGAAGGCAGACGCTTAACCGCTGTGCCACCCAGGCGCCCCAAGATGCTTCTAATTTTAACTTTTAAATGTACTGTAGCTTAGGTCCCTGTGAAATGTGTTCAAATTACAGTTGAACCAAAAATATCTCGGGTGACTTCTCAATTTAAAATCCATGAAACTGATATAATCAAACTGGGAACTCTGAAGTAAAACTTTGGTTATTTGGAATTTTTAGAGAATTAGACTTCCAGATTTAAAAAAAAATTTTTTTTGAGGAGTGCAGTGATGATATTTCTTTGAGTTACGATACTTTTTTTTTTTTTTAAAGCTCTTTGACAAGAATCTTTCCCAGTTCTCCTCTACCTGAAATGGTGGATAATGGCCATTATTTATTTTTATTTTCTTATGACTCTATTAAAATCTCCCCCTTTTTTGAGTGCTGCATGTTTTTATAAAAGTTTTTTTTTTAAGATTTTATTTATTTATTTGACAGAGAGAGAAAACGTGCATGCACAAGCTGGAGGAGGGGCAGGCAGAGGGAGAAGCAGGCTCTCGGCTGAGCAGGGTGCCAGATGTGAGATGTGGGACTGGATCGCAGGACCCTGGGATCATGACCTGAGCAGAAGGCAGACGCTTAACTGACTGAGCCACCGAAGCTGCATGTTTCTAAAAACATTTAAGTTTTGTCTTAAAAATTTTCCTATATGTGTAAGTTTCTTACAAATATAATATCTAATTTGGGATCAGCTTATCACTCAACATTTTAAGTCAATTTTATTAACAATTATTTTTTGAAAATATTTGATATACTAGATATGGTGATAAGTGCTTTTTATATATTCCATTTCATTTACTATTTTGTATTTTTAAAAAGTTTTTCTTTAAATTCCAGTTAACACAGTGCAATATTAGTTTCAGGTGTACAATATAGTGATTCAACACTTCCATACGGCACTTGTTGTGATGAGCATCACCTGTTTAACCCATCCATCCACCTACTACCATCTGGTAAATCAGTTTGCTCTCTATAGCTGAGAGTCTATTTCTTGGTTTGCCTTCCTCTCTCTTTTTTCCCCCTTTTTGTGTTTGTTTTGTTTCTTGAATTCCACATATGAGTGAAATCATATGGTATTTGTGTTTCTTTGACTTATTTTGCTTAGCATAATACTTTCTAGCTCCATCCATGTCATTGCAAATGGAAAGATTTCATTCTCTTTTATGGCTAAGTAATATTCCATTGTATGTCTATACCACATCTTTTTATCCATTCATCAGTCGAAGTTGTTTTCCTAATTTGGTCATTGTAGATAATGCTGCTATAAACATTGGGGTGCATGTATCTCTTTGAATTAGTATTTTTGTGTTCTTTGAGTAAATACCTTGTAGTGTGATTTCTGGATCATAGGGTAGTTCTATTTTTAACTTTTTTGAGGAACCTTTATACCGTTTTCTGGGGTGACTGTACCAGTTTGCATTCCCACCAACAGTGCAAGAGGGCTCCCTTTCTCCACATCCTCATCAGCAACTGTTGTTTCTTGTATTATTTTTTTATTTTTCACAGAGCTAGAACAAACCGAAAATTTGTATGGAAGTGCAAAAGATTCCAAATAGTCAAAGCAACCTTGAAAAAGACAAGCAAAGCTGGAGGCATCACAATTCTGGACTTCAAGTTATATGACAAAGTTGTAGTGATCAAAACAGTATGGTACTGGCATAAAAACAGACACATAGATCAAAGAACAGAAGAGAAAACAGAGAAAGGAACCCAAAACTCTATAGTCAACTAATCTTCAACAAAGCAGGGAACAATTTCGATGGGAAGAAAACAGTCTCTTCAACAATTGGTGTTGGGATAATTGGACAGCAGTATGCAAAAGAATGAAACTGGACCACTTTCTTACACTATACACAAAAATAAATTCAAAGTGGATGAAAGATTTAACCGTGAGACCTGAAACCATAAAAATCCTAGAGGAGAACACAGGCAGTAACATCTTTGACATGGATCGTAGCAACTTCCTTCGAGGGAGGTCTCTTGAGGCCAGGGAAACAAAAGCAAAAATAAACTATTGGAACTTCATCAAAATGAAAAACTTCTGCACAGTGAAGGAAACCATCAACAACAAGAAAACTACCTATGGGATGGGAGAAGATATTTGCAAATGACATATCTGATAAATGGCTAGTTCAAAATATATACAGAACTTATACAATTCAACACCCCAAAAATGAATAATCCAATTAAAAAATGGGCAGAAGAGGTGAATAGACATTTTCCCAAAGAAGACATTTCATTCACTATTTATATTTTAGTAATATAGGTACTAAAATATCTGTTTTAAAGAAGAGGAAACTAAGGCTCAAAGAGCTTAAGTTAATTAAGATCATACAGAAGATCCAGGATTCAAAACTTCTGTAGAACATGATATACATATTACATCTAAAAGCTAAGAAAGAGAACGACAGCCAACAGCCAATGTAATACGCACACACACAAATCAAAGTAAACATTAATTGTTCAGAGAGACCTTCCTTCCTGGCTCTTTCATGCTCCTTCACGCCTTGTTGGGTGTGCAAAGCCCTGACCACTCTTTACCCAGGCCATTTTTCAGGCAAGTGTTTACAGAAGACAAACTTGAGGGTATGAGGTAATGCCTCCCTTTGGAACAAAGAGCAGACTTTCTATAAAAGAAGCAGATTCCCCAATTTCAGAGCTCCTCTCCTGTATTTTCAGCCCCTTATAACTGTTTCTTGCATTTAATGAACATCGAAGATATGCTTGATGTGAGACATCAAGGATAAAGAGTAAGTTATTAAAATAACAGGTATGAGAAACGAGGGAGTATTATGACTAATTGTGACCCTTAGTTATTCTAAAAACATAACAAAACTAAGCAATTAACTTCAATAGAAAAAAAAAACATCTGTTTCTTAGTGTCTACTTTGTGCCTGGTAAGTTCTTAATTCTTTATATTTTACCCCTTGTAACAATGCTTTGTGGTGGATAATATTATTAACCTCATTTTACTTACAAATGGCATCCAGTTTTCATCAAGAAACATAGAATGGAAAAGAATCTGCAAAGAAAAAGGCCCAGCAGATGCTTCTGATACATACACAATACAAACCTGAGGACGAGTCTGTCATTGCAAAAGGAGTGCACATGATTGGGCAAATATCATTTATAACATATTGTGTTAGGACCATTTGTACCTCATAGTTCTTATGAAAGTGTCTTTCTCTTGCCAAGAGTCAATACCACAGATACTCTTCCAAGCCCCAGTGTATGATATCAAAGTCAAAACAAATGTCCAGATAATTATTTTAAAGGACCCCAAGAAGGAAATCGACTAAGGTGACTACCCTAGGTCTTTATTGCTAAACGACTGAGGTTAGTTCCTTTGAGTCCTTCTCTCAGTAATGATTTCTATAACTTTTTTCCCCCCCTGGCACTGAAGTTCTTTCTCTTTTCTAGGAGTCTTCCCTGGGGACAATTGGGGGTCTCCACACATCTAAAATTAAGGGCTGATGATGGGCATGTAAGAACCAACAGAAAAGCAATTTAGGGAAGAAAATGAAGTGAGAAAGAAATGCTAGGGTCGAAACGGAAAAAAAAAAAAAGGCTGGTTCGGCAAGAAAGTGTATATAATCCAAGCCCAGCGTTTCTTGCTTCTTTTTTTTTAAATTTTTTTTATTATATTATGTTAGTCACCATACAGTACATCCCTGGTTTCTGATGTAAAGTTCGATGATTCATTGCTTCTTCTATCAAACACTCCAGGAACTGCGTCCCAGGGTAACTAGGCAAAGGCGTTACCGTGGTAACCGCGAATAGTCAGAGGGCACCAACGCTTTAGGGCTGGGGCAGCTCTTCCGAGCGCGGAGTTGCCTCGTGAGAGCAGTGTCAAACTCTCGCGAGAGCTGCGTGCGGTTGCCGGCAGGCGTCTTCGCGTTTGCTCTCAGGGAGCACCAGCTGCCCGGGGCCCTGGGAGCGCCTCCGATGGCTGCTAAGGAAGGATGCCCGCCTCCGCCCTGCGGGTTCTGGAAGAAGCGTTGGGCATGGACTTGACGGCTGCGGGGACACCGCGGAGGCGGTGGCTGCCGAGGCGCCCTACCTGGAGCGTATCCTTACGTGTAGGCGCGGGCTCAGGCGTCCCCTTGGTAACGGGGTTGGGGGCGAGGCGCGGGCTTCCCATCGCGGGCGCCCCTATGTGGGTTGTGGCCGCACAGCCGCCCAGCACGCCTGGTGGACCTCAAGGTGGCGTCTCCGGCACCCGTCCTATCAGCTACCCGCCGAAAAGACTTTGCCTTTAGAGTGTTAGGCTGCTGTGTTCCTGCTGGAAGAAACTCGCGAATCTCGTACTTTAGTAACCACTCTGCAACCTCGGGATGGAAGGTGGTACAACAAATGGATTCAACCCTCTTCTTAGTGTTCCTAAATAAGCCCCTAGCCTTCAGAATACCGTGGGAATCAATTCAGTCAGGAAAGTTAGGAGACGGAAAGACCTGCCATTGGGCGTTAAGGAGCTTAAGCTGAGAGTATTCACCCTGTGACTGTAGATGCTTCAGTTGTCCAATGCTTAAATGATTTGTTTTGTAAGCATCAACTTCCTAGGTAATTTCATTTTGGCTATTTAATTACAGTTATTACATTTTTATTTTAAAGCAACTGAATCTTATTTTTGTCTACATTAAGATGATTCCTGTAACACATAATTTGTTAACATGAAAACACACTGAGTTAACTTGTTTTGCAAGTTGTGGGACTTCAAAATAGCACAGCTTTTAGGTTTATTTAATTTTCAGGAGATTGTTGAGTCACAACTGCTAATATATAGCAGTTTGCACAAAACCTGTCTTATAAAGAATTTTCCAAATAATCAATCTTTGTAAATATAAGCAACTCTAACTTTTTAGAATTTTGTTATCCAGTTTCTGAATTATCTGGCCCCTTTGCTTTTCTTCCATCTTTCTTTAGTTGGCTAATATTTTGGGTTTCAACCAAAGGGTAGTCACAGGATAGCAAAACTACATATTTTGCCAATTTTCCTACATTCAGTGTTTAGTTAAGAGGTTTAGTCGGAGAGGCTTTAACTATTAGTTAAAATGAAGTTTGAGGATTACTTAGAATGCCAATTATCCCTGTATCCCTGGGCTCTCTTAACATGGATAATTTGAGTTGACTAGTTATTTGACATTGTTTCTTAAGGCAATTATGATAGTTGTGAAGTGAGACTTTCTTGAGTTTAGAGTCTTTAGGTCTCAGGTAATTTAATTGAGCTATCGCAGTGGATAAATAAAGTTATAATATGCACAAATGAATCAGAAATCTGATGTTCTCTACTCTGCACATAAACTTAATCACTACTAATCTGTGTTTGGTCTTGGGCTCCTTATTTATTACTGAACAGATGCTCTGTAGAACACTAGACAACAAGATATCAATATTAAGTTTTTGAAAGAGGTTGACTGATTCTCCAGGAAGTCACCCTTTGCTGTTAAACATTCAACATAAAGAACATGTACAGACTAATGGGCTCCAAACCAGAAACAGCCAGGATCCACCATGAGGGGAATGGCTTCATTAGTAAAAAGGCCCCATTATTAATTTAGAGAATGTGTTCAGGAAAAAGAATTTTAACCCTGCAACACCCCTTCTTTGTAACCTACTACCCGTAAAAGTAGGCGATTATCTGTTTCTCTTCTGAAGCAGTTCAGGATATAGTTGCTTTTATGTTTTAAAGTTCCACAAGGTAAGATACAAATACACAAGCACTTAGTTCCTTTCTTAGCTATCTCCAGAGCTTTTAAGAAATCTATTTACAGGGCGCCTGGGTGGCACAGCAGTTAAGCGCTGCCTTCGGCTCAGGCGATCCCGCTATGGA
>NW_024423343.1:23182228-23201601 GCF_017311325.1 Ursus maritimus | reverse complement strand
GCCTCGTGAGAGCAGTGTCAAACTCTCGCGAGAGCTGCGTGCGGTTGCCGGCAGGCGTCTTCGCGTTTGCTCTCAGGGAGGCACCAAGCTGCCCGGGGGCGGGGCCCTGGGAGCGCCTCCGATGGCTGCTAAGGAAGGGATGCCCGCCTCCGCCCTGCGGGTTCTGGAAGAAGCGTTGGGCATGGACTTGACGGCTGCTGGGGACACCGCGGAGGCGGTGGCTGCCGAGGGCGCCTACTACCGGTTGCCGGCAGGCGTCTTCGCGTTTGCTCTCAGGGAGGCACCAAGCTGCCCGGGGGCGGGGCCCTGGGAGCGCCTCCGATGGCTGCTAAGGAAGGGATGCCCGCCTCCGCCCTGCGGGTTCTGGAAGAAGCGTTGGGCATGGACTTGACGGCTGCTGGGGACACCGCGGAGGCGGTGGCTGCCGAGGGCGCCTACTACCTGGAGCGTATCCTTACGTGTAGGCGCGGGCTCAGGCGCTCCCCTTGGTAACGGGGTTGGGGGCGAGGGCGCGGGCTTCCCATCGCGGGCGCCCTATGTGGGTTGTGGCCGCACAGCCGCCCAGCACGCCTGGTGGACCTCAAGGTGGCGTCTCCGGCACCGCGTTCCCCTCATAGCTACCCGCCGAAAAGACTTTGCCTTTTAGGAGTGTTAGGCTGCTGTGTTCCTGCTGGAAGAAACTCGCGAATCTCGTACTTTAGTAACCACTCTGCAACCTCGGGATGGAAGGTGGTACAACAAATGGATTCAACCCTCTTTTCGCTTAGTGGGTTTCCTAAATAAGCCCCTAGCCTTCAGAATACCGTGGGAATCAATTCAGTCAGGAAAGTTAGGAGACGGAAAGACCTGCCATTGGGCGTTAAGGAGCTGAAGCTGAGAGTATTCACCCTGTGATTCTGTAGATGCTTCAGTTGTCCAATGCTTAAATGATTTGTTTTGTAAGCATCAACTTCCTAGGTAATTTCATTTTTGGCTATTTAATTACAGTTATTACATTTTTATTTTAAAGCAACTGAATCTTATTTTTGTCTACATTAAGATGATTCCTGTAACACATAATTTGTTAACATGAGACAAACACACTGAGTTAACTTGTTTTGCAAGTTGTGGGACTTCAACATAGCACAGCTTTTAGGTTTATTTAATTTTCAGGGAGATTGCTGAGTCACAACTGCTAATATATAGCAGTTTGCACA
Organism: Ursus maritimus; assembly: GCF_017311325.1. Taxonomy (NCBI): domain Eukaryota; kingdom Metazoa; phylum Chordata; class Mammalia; order Carnivora; family Ursidae; genus Ursus; species Ursus maritimus. The sequence goes on along the minus strand of NW_024423343.1, from coordinate 23,200,405 downwards.
AAACCTGTCTTATAAAGAATTTTCCAAATAATCACGTTTGTAAATATAAGCAACTCTAACTTTTTAGAATTTTGTTATCCAATTTCTGAATTATCTGGCCCCTTTGCTTTTCTTCCATCTTTCTTTAGTTGGCTAATATTTTGGGTTTCAACCAAAGGGTAGTCACAGGATAGCAAAACTACGTATTTTGCCAATTTTCCTACATTCAGTGTTTAGTTAAGAGGTTTAGTCGTGAGAGAGGCTTTAACTATTAGTTAAAATGAAGTTTGAGGATTACTTTAGAATGCCAATTATCCCTGTATCCCTGGGCTCTCTTAACATGGATAATTAAGAGTTGACTGTATAATGTTATTTGACATTGTTTCTTAAGGCAATTATGATAGTTGCTGAAGTGAGACTTTCTTGAGTTTAGAGTCTTTAGGTCTCAGGTAATTTAATTGAGCTATCGCAGTGGATAAATAAAAGTTATAATATGCACAAATGAATCAGAAATCTGATGTTCTCTACTCTGCACATAAACTTAATCACTACTAATCTGTGTTTGGTCTTGGGCTTCCCTTATTTATTACTGAACAGATGCTCTGTAGAACACTAGACAACAAGATATCAATATTAAGTTTTTGAAAGAGGTTGACTGATTCTCCAGGAAGTCACCCTTTGCTGTTAAACATTCGAACATAAAGAACATGTACAGACTAATGGGCTCCAAACCAGAAACAGCCAGGATCCACCATGAGGGGAATGGCTTCATTAGTAAAGGCCCCATTATTAATTTAGAGAATGTGTTCAGGAAAAAGAATTCTTAACCCTGCAACACCCCTTCTTTGTAACCTACTACCTGTAAAAGTAGGCGTTATCTGTTTCTCTTCTGAAGCAGTTCAGGATATAGTTGCTTTTATGTTTTAAAGTTCCACAAGGTAAGATACAAATACACAAGCACTTAGTTCCTTTCTTAGCTATCTCCAGAGCTTTTAAGAAATCTATTTACAGGGGCGCCTGGGTGGCACAGCAGTTAAGCGTCTGCCTTCGGCTCAGGGCGAGATCCCGGCGTTATGGGATCAAGCCCCACATCAGGCTCCTCCGCTATGAGCCTGCTTCTTCCTCTCCCACTCCCCCTGCTTGTGTTCCCTCTCTCGCTGGCTGTCTCTATCTCTGTAGAATAAATAAATAAAATCTTAAAAAAAAAAAAAATCTATTTACAGAGTATATGAGTTCTCTGGAGAACTCCTCATTAGAAAGATATTTGCAACATTGTAAAATGTAAAGCTGGGTTTTAACTATGTGCTTTGTAAAGGGTCAAGTGTTTGTAAAGGTTTGTTGTTTTTTGTGAATAAATTCTGCATTAGAAATCAGTACCACTTGGGTAAGGTTATCAGTTGGGGTAGGAACTGCAGTTAATGTGTGGCTGTAGACATTTGGGAATGCTCAATCCAACTGTGAGATTCAGGCTGGAGTGAATTGTACTAAGAAAGCTAATACTTAGTTGATTTTGTTGCTACTTGTCGACAGACTTGTTCAAAGAAGAATAATGGATTATATGGACTCTAGGAAAGTGGACCCCCCCCAAAGTATTGTTTTTGTTATATACCTCCTTTTACACTGATTCTCTGCTCCCCTAACTAGGTTTTGATTATCTTATCTTTCAAGGCATTCCAACACTAAGAATTTGGCTACTTAGATCATGAGCATACGTTTCCTGGCCACTGAAAAGGTCTCCTTTGGCCCCAAAAGCAATTTCTGAGGCTTGAGTGAGTTTAAGCCAGTCCTTTGAAGCTAATCGACTCTGAATGCAGTCCCAAAGTCACCTGCTTATGAAAATGCAAAATTAGAGATTCCACTAGTCGCCTGAAATATGGTGATCATACTTAGATACCCCATGTAATAAGATGCATGCTTGTTTTCTTAAGTGACATCCTTAGACAGTCTTTCATTGCAATAGTAATATTCACTGATCACTTTGTTTAATTAAAATTGAATTTTTGTCATTTAAAATTCTATTTATTATTTTTAATATTTAGTGATTTTTCCGATATGTTACTTCTCTGGAATGTTTATAGCATTGAATGAGAAGATACTTTTAAAAGCCTTAATGATTATTATGTACTCATGGCATCTATTTCTTATTATCATTGGAAAAATGAATTTACCCTTGGGTGCTTAGTTGCACCCTATATATATTCAAATAAAAGGATAGACAGTCTGAATGTAGAATCTAGACCAAAAAACACGTTACTAAACCCAGAGTGCTGAATTTTACCTGAATTAAAATCATAAGCTACTTGGAAAGAAAAAATTGTATTTTGTTGTGTGTCCTCTAGTCTAAGCGAACTTTAATGTGCATAGGAATCGAAGAAGATGGATCTTTAAAAGACTCTAATTCAGTAAGTCCCAGTCAGGGCTGAGATTCTGCATTGCTAACAAGCTCCCAGGTGCTGCAGGTGCTGCTGGTCTAAGGAATATAAGTGAAGTAACAAGGCTGTAGGCAAATTTCTTAACTACTAGCCTTTATATTTTCGGATAAGAGGTATAATATGTAGAGCTCATATCTTTGGATCTCCTGGATTAGAAGCTGGAAAAACTTAAACCACCACCCTCTATGAGAACAATGAGACTTATATTTTGAAAAAAAGTTATTTTCCAGCTTCTGAGGCAGAAGATGGCAGTGGTGTCTGGTGCAGGAGTAGTCAATAAATTTCTACTCTTGCCAAGTCTGTTGAATTGGTAGTGACTTTCTCGTGTGGTGTTAATAAGAGTTCTGAGACCTCCTGAAGACTTGGTGGGAAAGACTGCAGAAAACAACAATGGGGGAAGTGGAAGCAAGTGTGCCAGTTATTTGCCATCTTTGGTATATATTATTCAGTTAACTTATGTTATTGAAACTGGCATTCCTAAGAAAGGGAACCATGACTGTGATGTTTGCTATTTACAGTACTTTTATTTCAATTTAGTAAGTAAAATGTTGATGATGGAGGATCCAGGCTCGATTTTAGATTACCTCTGTGTACATTGGCTCTGTAGTGATGGCAAAGATTACAAAGCAATTTCTGTCTATAGTAGCTTTGGGAAATCATGTAAAATATAATTAGCTATATGTTTCACTCCAGTTCTTTATAAAGATGCTGCTGCTGCCAGTGATCACTACCTCCAGTACATAGTGGAAGAGACCAGTGTGTGAGGAACTTTGTATGGTGCTCACATCTGAAAATTATTCATACCTTTCTGGCTGTGGTCCATTTGCAAAACCTTGTTTGTGACCCTGTCGTATCAACTGTGACCTCAAGCTCTGCTCCATTATGCCAGCTGAAATGTTTCTCTCAGACTTCTTGCAGTCGCGTCTTCTGTAGTGCTGTGATGGATTTAGGGTTTCCTGACAGTTTCAATGTGGATGTATATTGGCCTATTTTCTGATAGGACCTACAAGGTCAGTATCTGGTGCAAATTCTGCTAGTGCAGAAACTACCAGTTAATTCACCCATGGTGACCAAGTACCAGGGAACTGATTGATAGTATGGAAAAATCACAAGTCCTACTAAATTTTTTCCAGAGCAAGTGAAGATTTGAAGTGAGACCCTTGGTCTAAGTGTAGGCCTTGACTCTAGGATACGGAACCTGGCCTAGAAGTGGGTGGTGCTATGGGCTGTGGCTGCAGGTCAGGGAGGAAGGGGAATCACAGACTGTACCCTGGGCAAAAGCAGACTAGAAAACCAGGCACAGTTGTAAATGTCAAGTTAACCTCAAACAGGCAGAAAGGCAATAACTACATCTGAAGGAAATAGAAAGGACGGAAAAAATGAATTTTGGAAATGGAGTTCAACAGTGTTCATTGAAGGAATACTAGGTAGATAATAAGAAGGGAGTTTTGTAAGGGCTCAGAATCAGATTGGCATTAGGAAACTGATTTTAAACTAGAATTCTGCAATGGAAAAAAAAAAAATCACTTTGCCTCAGAACTGTGACCGCTTAATTGTATGGATGTTTCCTGGAGAATAGGATCACCTAAGAGATTAGGTTACACAAGATAGTTGTCCAGTAAAAGTAGAACGAGAGTAAAGGGTTTTTATCATTCAGGCAATTCTTGGTCAATTGCTTATTCCAATCCTGGCAACACTGCTTCTAAAGCAGTGCTTTCCAACCTTTTTTTACACATGGTGTTCCATCAGATCTTGCTTCACTCAGTCTTTCTGGCTGTCCCAAGGGCCAAGAGAATCAATATCTGTACAGTCCACAGTGTTCTTTTTATGAGAACCGAAGAGTATAATTTCTCTCAGGCTTCGAAACCAGAAATTGGTGTACTTTTGCTGAGAAACTCATCTGTTTTCATTGGATGGATACTGAATTCGTATCTGATTACATTCCCCTCTTTACCCTGACTGCTGGGAAGCTTTGGGTCAAACCTGTGGCTTATGTTTGACAAAGTTCATGAGACTTTATGGCATGTACTGCAGCTTTACCTTTGTCTTATTTCTCTTCTTTCTCTTTCTCTTTTAATTTTCATGTTTACTTATTTTTACATTTTTACTATATGCGTGTTTGTAAACTGCCACACAATTGTTTGGGGATTCATTTGTGCATTTGTCCATGTGTTGCTACCCAGCTAAGCCAGATAGACAGATGCATACAAACGTACGTGCCAAAGTACATTTATTTCTTCAGTAACACTGCAACATCACATTTCAACTCAGTTGCTCCTGGGAAGATTTTCTGTACAGATCATTTTTGTGGATACTGAAAATACCAATCAAGGAAAATAGTGGTTCCTATTTTGGATGTTTGTCCTCTTCCTGACCTTTTGTCTCATTAATCCATTGCCCTTGGCTGATTATATCTTTGGTTCTGTAGGCCTGTAGCTCTTTCATATCTCTCCCTCCTTTAGGGACTTCATGTTGAGCTATTTAAATGATTTGATTTAGCTGTTTGTAATATAACACTTGAGAATTTGGAAAATAAGTGAGGGTTCATTACCTAGGATTCTGGTAGAAATTGCACATTCTTTTTGTGTCACTGTAGAAACGTGTAGAAATAAGATATTATAGAAAATTCCTGATCTTTTTATTCAAGAAACTTGCCTCTATCACTAATAGGTATATTATTTTTGGCAAATTTCTTAATCTTTCTGATTCATTTTCTTTCTTTCTTTTTTTAAATTTAGAAATGACCGTCTGTGTTATTCAATCTCACAGGATTGTTGTGAGAATAAACATGATAGTGATCCATATGACAGTACTTTTTAAAAGCTTTATAAAATGATATTTTTTTCATTCTTTTTGATTTTGGGGAAACAGAATATATTATTAGGGTTTGAAAACTGTTGCCTCGAGTATTTTCTGGGTACCAGTGTGGTAAGTTTGATAATTCCAAAGCTTTGAGGACAAATCACTTTTTTCTTCTATGTATTGCCGTGTTTAACAACCTATGCTTTGATGTTACTTCCTCACATTAATCTTATCAGTTGGCTTATTTATACTTTCAAAGTCTATCCAAATGATTTTAGAATATTTACTTCTTGTAAAATTTATTATGGTATCATCAGTGATGAAGGATGACATTGCTTTTCTAGAGACTTAAAGATAAGTGATTTTTTACAAAATCAAGTTTTAGTAACTGTCATTCAGAAGAGGGCATTCTTTTTCATGAAAAAGGGACTGATTTCCTGTAGCTGAACCTCAGGAAATTTTATCTAATTAAGCAAAAATGTGTCAGAAAAATATAAATTTAGAAAGGAGGAAGATTTAGAATGTATTTTATTAATCCAATCATCTTAATGCATGGGGGAACTGGGCCATGAGAGACTTATGAGACTTCTCCACAGGTACTCATCTCTTTCTAGAAAAGGAAAATAATAACAAATACTTGCATAGCATTAACCATAAGCCAGGCACCATTCTAAATGATTTGCATACATTAATTCTTTTAATACTCTTGAAACCCCTTAATGATAGCCAGCTATCAAAATGATGCTCAGTGATCTCCACATCCTTGTCCTCATGCTCCTGTATAAGTTCCCTTATGTATTGAATAGGGTTGACTTATATAACCAATAGGATAGTGAATAAATGATGATGTGTGACTTCTGAGGCTTGGTCATGAAAGATACTGTGGCTTCCACTTTGTTTTCTTGTATTTCTTATTCTGGGGGTAGCTAGCCAGTATATCTTGAGAATGCTTAAGAAGCTTATGGAGAGACCCACATGGGGAGGAATTGAAACCTTCAGCCAGTAATGTCAGAGCCATCTTTGAAATGGATCCTGTTGCCTCAGCTGAGCCTTCGGAAGTCAGGTTGCCATCCTGACTGAGGCCCATGAGAGACCCCAAATCAAAATATACAAGCTAAGTCACTACTGAATTCTTGATCATGGATACTATGAGATAATGGATGCTTATTGTTAAGGGGATTGTTAAGCCTTAAGTTTTGGGGAGTTGGTTATGCAGCAATAATAAAAAGTACAGCTTTTGGTACCAGAAAGTGGGATGCTAACATAAGCAATGCTTTGAAGTATTGGAGTGGCTCTAGAACTGAATATAGAACAGATGTTGGAAGTTCTTTAAGGAGGATGTTAGTGAAAGCTAAAACAGTGAACAGTGGAAGCCTCATGGTCTTTAAGAAGACTGTTGACAAGGGATTAAAGGAGAGTGAGGCCAATGCTATTGGAAAGTGTTCCATAACAGTAGATAACTAATATAGGTAGGTACTTCAGTCCTGGTACCCAGCATGGGTAAGTTAAAAGTTACAAGATCAGCTGCAGGTATGCAAATTTTTATTTCTGTAGTAGTTTAATCTACATTAGTTTTTAATCAGTCATTTAATTAGTTATTTTAATTAGTTTAATTAGTTAATTAACTAGGTTTTTTTTGAGCCTTAATTACTTTTCACCATATTTTTGGGAGATGCACTCTTGTTTGACAGTGTCAGGTTCCTAAGGATTGGTTATAACTAGGCTTAAGTGTCTCCTCAAGTGGATAAAGCAAACAGTGAAGATTTACAGCTGAGTAACAAGCCTGCATAATCTATCTTTTAGAGGTTTAGAACTGTGTGCAAGATAATTGGCAAACAATTCAAGTGTTTACATGGTATAGAAAACGAACATGGAATAACAGAGGTTTAAGTATAGCATAGTGAAACATAACTTCCGGGGCTGATTCCCAATTGTGTTAGGTCCTAGCTGTGTGACCTTGTGCCCGTGAGTCCTGATCTACAAAATGGAGATGATAATAGCTTGTAGGTGGGATGAAGATGAAATGAGTTGTCCTTAGGGACAGTGCCTGGCTTCTATTAAATACTTTGTAAGTAATATCAGTTCTTACTACAAATAACATAACATGTTATATACAATTTTAGTTAGCTCTTGGAAGATGATATCTCATAACCAGCAGCAAGATGAAAACTAGGCTAATCTCATCTTTGATTTTCATAACCATTACTGTATGTTAAAGTGTTTAATTTCATACATTTTGAACTTGGCATAATCACATGTGTACATTAGGAAAAAATGTAAACCTACCAACCAACAAAATAATGTTATTGGTCTATGTTGTGATTTCTTTCAAAATTAAATGTTATCTTGAAATTTTCATTTGTAATTAAAGTAACTTATAATTTTTGAAAATCTTACAACGGTGTTGTTAGAATTATTTATTAGAGTCATTTCCATTGATATTTTAATGTTTATTTTTTGATAATTTATGAACTCCTCATTTATGATTACTGTATAGTTTACATTTGCTTAAAAATTAGGCTTCATTTCCTGAGAACAAAATTTAAGTTTAAAATTGAGGTATGTGATAAAAAAGTAGAGATTAAAGTAACTTTTATTATGAAAACATTGAAATGTGTTTTTGCTTATAAATATTGGTGTGCTTTTGAAAAATTCATAATACTTTAAATAAAGAAGTCAAAGTGCACTGTAAGTGACTTAGGAGCTCTGGGAAATGAAGTTAGTTTGAGATAGATTTAAAAAATTTACTGCCATAGTTTTCCTCTTCATCATTTTTCTTATCTCTTTCTAATTTATATTATCTTATTATACCATGTACATTTTTGTAAGCCTTGGAATCGAACTGGAAATCATTAGATAGTAAATAGACATATGGGAAGGTAGTTTTTCATGGGTTTGGGTTATGTAGAACAATAATTTAAAATAATAATGAAAAATATTTTGTTTTAAAATATCTATATTTGTAGGTTGTATGGGGAAGAGAAATTTTAAAAACAGTTTAAATTACATTTACCAACTTGGTAAGATAAATGGATCTGATACTAAATTTTAATTCAAATCAATTTTAAATAAATCATTTTTTCCATATATTTTGAGATTGACACTTGACAAGATTTCAGAGGTCACCATAACTGAAGCATCTGAAGATGATTATGAATATGAAGAGGTAATTTTTTCATTTTAGTAGTCTGTTAATTCACTAGTCATTCTTATAAAACATTCATTTTATTTTATTTATTTTTTTCCTTAAGAGATGCTGGTTTTTCAACTGAATTACCTAATATCAGCTATTTAAGAGTGAAGTGTGAAAGTTCTATTTTAAAGTTTGGATTGGCTAATGTATCTGGCTCTTCTGGTTTTCCTGTTAGTTGTGCTTCAAAGTTAGCTCCTTCTCCCTTGCTTTGTGGATCCTTACTACAAACTGTCATCTCTGTCCAGCGGGCATTCTCTAATATCCATTCTGCTCCTGGATGGGTTTCCCAGAGTCCCACTACTTGTTGCAGCTCAGATCTCATGCTTCCTTTCAGCTTAACTATAATTCTGTGTAGTGTAGTTCAGATGGACCTATCATTATTTCTGAGACTTGGCGTATAGAGTTGCTCCTAGATGGCACGCTGTAAGTACAACTGTGGAAGCAAGCCCGGCAGTTTGTGACCTGGACAAGTAAAAGAACAAACATCAGATAAACTTTTTATTACTATTAGTAAAATAGAGATAATATGAATACGTGCCACATGAAATTACTGAAGGGTTCATATAAAAGGCATAGAACTGATTAGCACATAAGAAACACATGCTAAGTGTTAACCATCATTAATGTCCTAGAGTCAATTGCATTCTTCCAAGAGCTTAAAATCTAGGCAGTGAGTTTTATTTTATTTTTTTAATAAACTAGAGATTGCCAGTTGCTAGTAAGTTATGAAAAAAAAAAAGTGGCCTTACTTTTTTTCTCAGCAGAGTTGTTAGACTACATTTGTCTTAATATATAAGACATAAGCTGATCTCGAGTTTATCAGAGGTGACGTTGAGTGATGTTTACAAGGAAGTCAGAGAGCCTCCTGTTTGTTAGTTATCCATTTGACACAGAACTTCAGAATGACATGGTGTCTTACATAAGATGTATTTTTTTGATACATTGTTTTGTGAGAAAAATTATTTCTGAAATGAAGTAAGGTGTTTTTATATTCCTGCTTGCACTTCCTATCCTCTTTCTCTTTGATTTAGATACCAGATGACAATTTTAGCATTCCAGAAGGTGAAGAAGATCTGGCAAAAGCAATTCAGATGGTCCAAGAACAGGCTACAGATACCCAGATTTTGGTGAGAAGTGAACACAACGTATTGTTTGTGTAGTTTGAACACAGTCTGTAGTTTAGCAGTGAGACTTTATTAGTGGCTAAACTTAAGTTTTATGTACTAAATGCTGTCCTATCACTTTTTACGCCTTTTTCTCTTCTGTGTCTTTATCATTGCACCTTCACTTTAAGTAATCAGATTTATTGTTTTTTGGGTTGTCATTTCCTATGTCATGGTTATTCTTGCATAACTTCACAACAGATGACACCTTCCTGCAGAACTCTGCCTGTTTAATCTCACTGGGTATTAAACCAAGGATTTTTAACACTAACACACGTAATTTGGTATTGGACACAGATACTGAAATGTGTTTTGTAACACATTAAAAAATAAGAAAAAAAGTATAGTCTCTCTGTTCCTCCTTTTCCTCCTGTATTCCCAATTACTTCAACTATCATCCATCTCATTCTAAATATCATAATCAAATTTATTGCCCCAAAATGCCAAGGTAGCATTTATTACTGTGTAATGAATATTTACTCCCAGCCATATTATACCCTTATCCAGCAATTATATATAATCTTCCACCATAATGCAGACTTGAAGGCAGGGATGCTGTATTCTGTTACCGTGGCATCTTCCATATTTGATATAGGGTCCTGCACAAAATCAACATTGTTATATAATATCTTTTAAGATGACCTTAGGAGGGACGCCTGGTAGGTCAGTTGGTTAAGCATCTGCCTTCAGCTCAGATCTTGATCCCAGGGTCCTGGGATGGAGTCCCACATTGGGCTCCTTGCTCAGTGGGGAGCCTGCTTCTTCCTCTGCCTGCCTCTCTCTCTTTCTCCCCCCTCCCCGACAAATAAATAAATAAAAATCTTTAAAATAAAATAACCTTAGGGAAGATACTCCAAATTATCCTGCTTGAGTGTTCAAAATTTCATTTTAAAACCTTAGTCATTTGTCAGGAAATTTCTGTAGCCTCCCAAATTTGCTTCAACTGATCATTGTTTTGAATGTTGTAGCAGCTACTAGTAATTAAGATCAGCATTAAATTATCTGTTGCACTTTTGAAAAGAACTTTTTAGGGCAACAGAGATTCTTTCCTTACTGCATTTCTATGTAACTATTACCAGGTATGTAACATTCATCTGGTATGTAACCATTACCATGTTAAGAAGGGGAAGAGGAAAGAAAGTCTGCTGTTGAGTTTCTATATATGAAAATAGATTTGTCTAAATGATCAGCACTTAGATTGGTTAGTTCTTGCCAATGAGAAGAAAATGCACTCTAGAGACAATGATGTTTTGATATTTTTAAGTAGCTACCCATTATTGACTTATTTTATACATTGATTTATGGTAGTTTTATGGCTGTCCTAATTTCATATCTCACTTGCTGAAATATGTCCACTTTTCTAGTTCAGGGGTCTGCAAACTTGTTCTCTGGGGTCATATAGTAAATATTTTAGATTTTGAGGGCCATGAGATGTCTGTTGCAACTCACTTCTCTTATATAGTATGAAAGCAGCCATAGACAATATGTAAACAAATGGGCATGGCTGTGTCCTAATAAACTTTAATTACACAGACAGTTAGCTGACCCCCTGATAGAGTTGACAGATTTACTTTCGTTATGAAATGGTAGGATAAGCTACTCCATAGCAAATAATTTCTTCTGTATCATAGTGTTTCTAAAGCTCGTCACCAAAATTCATTATATTTCTTTTTATAATGATAATAATTGAAAGAACTAAAAGGTCCATACTTTTTTTTTTCCTTTTTTTAAATGTGTTATATGCTGTTGAAAGGACAAGCTGACCTCCGTATTTTTCTTTAGAGAATCCAGTCACACTCTTGAATCAGGGTCTTTGTATTTGCTGATGCTATAACTGAATCATGACCCTATCTTTCTCTTGATTTATGCTCAGATTCCACTTTATCAGTGAAATCTTCCTTCATCACCCTACATATATATAGCAGCCCAGCTCCACACTCATATCTGCCCTACATTTGACTCTCCCTCCGTTCAGTCCTCTGCTTATTTTCTCCCAGGCACTTAGTGTCATCTGCCATATTGTATATTTTAATTTAGTTATTTATTTTCTGTCTCCATCTACTTGACTATTAGATATGAAGACTGAGTCTTATCTAGTGTATAAATTCATTACTGCTTTTCCTAGTGATTAAAATAGTCCCTGGAATGTTACACTCAACAAAAATAGAGGAAAAAGTGAACAAATGAATGAATAAATGAACAGCTTATTTGTACCAATAATCAAAGTTTAGTGATGATTTTGTATTTTCAAAAGTAATTGCACATTTTAATTTCAGGAACAGAAAACAGTCCTTCCTTCAAAGCAACCAATACCTGAAGTAATAGAAGACTTTCTCTGCAATTTCCTAATCAAAATGGGAATGACCAGAACTCTTGATTGCTTTCAGTCGGAATGGTAAACAATTATGTGGATAAATAGTTCTCTAGGAATGCTAACATGTACACTTTTAACTGTCTTAAAGGACTTGAAGTTGCTCAGCTTATGCAAAATGGATTAAATGGATGGAAGCCTTTCCCATCCCCACCACTGGAACCACAACACACACACCTACACACACACACACACACCTACACACACACACACACACACACACACACACACTCTCTCTCTCTCTTTCTCTCCCACTCCCTCTCTCTTTCTCTCTCTCTCACATAATTATCAATTTAAAAGAAGTTTTTATTAAACATCCTTTCTAAATATTCAAATTTGAGGGATTTTTAAAAATCAAGAAAATGGAATATCTCCTGGGATTATATAATACAAAGCTCTTTTATGAAATACTTTTCTAATACATTCTGCATAATTATTAAGGGTAATATTTCCTGCATTAAGACATCCTATCAAGAGTACTACTTCATTTGTTTTACATCTAGTAGAATGGCCTGCCTTTCTCTACTCATACAACTAATTGACTGTTTTTCTATAAATATTTCTTCATTTGAAAATAAGCAGACTTATATTTTCAAATGATGCTTAAACACAGATTTTCTTGTTATAATTGAAAATTTTAATAACTTATTGGTTATGAAAATCAGCAGGCATGCTGTCTTTATATTCCTTTATTATAGCAGTAATGTCACCAGGCATGTTTTCAGAGACGCAACATTCTTTAATGAAATATTATTAAATAATTGGATATAAAAATATGTTTGAGCCATTTTAAAAGCCATTCCATATCATGGAAAGGGAATACTATGATGTAGAAAGATGTTTTTAGTGTTTTGGGACTAAATCCTAATTTTAAATATAAGGCGCAATTTGTAATTTCTACTAATCCAACTGTGATGTAATTTTTATTTGCTGCTTTTTTTGGTTCTCATCTACTGAGACCATGTACATAGAAGAAGTCAGTTTTATTACTTTAAATTGCATATCTAAAGTTAATAAATTTAATGGAGAGAACTGTTTTTCATTAATGCAGTTTAGGAAAAAGCAAGTTGGATGGTAGAAAAATAATAGTATTCCTATTAAATTTGGAAATTGCATGAATGATTTTTGTAAAAATGTTCCTAAGAAATAATTATAAATGTATTAGAAAATACATTTTTGTAAAAGTAGGTAGATGATTAATTTACAGTATTAATGAAATGAAAAATTAATGTGGCTCAGTTCTTTTTTTTCCTAAGAAGATGTGTTTGGATATGTAATACTTACATGTTTGTCCAATCCAAAGTGTGAAATGATTCCTGTTGAGAAATCTGGAACCAAGTATACTCTTAACAATTAAGTGCTTGTTGTATCATATTATCCTTTTAGATTTAGCAGTTTGAATTGAGATTAAATTTCAAGAAACTACAATGGTATTAGGACTTATAGAGCCCTATATAAGCATGCCACTTAGTGTATTACAATAATCAAAGTAAAATTCATATCTCTCTTTATTATATGGGTTTAGTAATACTGTGGTTCAAATAATTGTATCCTTATCACTTATTACAAAGTGTTTGTAATAAGATCACACAGTACTGAATATTTTTATTTCACATGAAACATTTTTTACTTTGATCAGAAACCTTTACTTATTCTGCATAGTAGGACTATAGGAATATTAAATATATTTTTATCATTTTTTATTATGAAGAAAAACATAGTATTCATTGCTATGAATTCATTTAATCTTACAAAAGTTGATAAATAAGTTTTCCCCATTGTTAGTTTGTAAAACAAAAACCTCAAAGTAACCAAAATGTGGCAGTATAATTGAAATTGTTGTCTTTCAGTCTTCAAAAGGTAATTGCAGTAAATTCTTTAAATCTAGGGTCAGCAAACAAATCTGTTTGCTCTGTTTTATAAATAAAACTTTGTTGGCACATAGCCATAACCTTATTTTTAAGTATCGTCTGTGGCTGTTTTCATGCTATAACAGCAAAGTTAGTTAGTCACGTGGAGACCATATATCCTGAAAGCTTTTTTTTTAATTTTAATTTTTTGCAAATTCTAAACTATTTTCTGTCCATTCTATGAACCACAAAAAAGTCTGCACTGTGGGTTAGCAGTAGCTAACGGAATTTTGTCTTAGTTGGTGAAATATTTTCCCTAACTGTCCCTGAAAACATGGAGGAAAAATTCTCATTTGATATTTGTTATTATCTAGGTGACTGTTTTCCTAACTTTTATATCCTATGTCTTGGGTGCCATCAGAAAGGAATAATAACCCTTGCTCTTACGACACTATTGATGTGTTCACTGAAATTCTGTCATGCTATTTGTCATTTGTGACAGTGGGCCTTAAACTCTTTAGGTATATAGACAAGTATTATGAAAGCTTTTGTACTTTCTTCCTGAAATACATGTGTATTTTCTGTTTCTATATAATTCTAAGTAGTTTATGGACCTTATGGTAAATATGAAGACCATTAATGTAATTTTATTGGCAATAATTTTATTGGCAGGTCTGTTGGTAGTAAATTTTATTTCCTGTTCGTAATAGTTATATAACAATCTTTTGTCCTATCTGAACACTTTTCAGTCTTATTCTAAGCGTGAGTGTATAAAGAGGAAGAAATGAAAAGGCCAGGATATTTCCTTAACACACACACCTGAAACAAAACCAAAAAATCTTACGTAGGAAATACTGGTTTTACTGAGAAATGTATTAATGTATTTCTGGAGTTTGTAGATTAAGATTCCTAATTATCTAATAGTATTAGAATAGTTTTAGTGAGTTTAAAGTCATCTTTGATATTTTTACATAGATTATAGAAATTTTTCCTGATAAATTATTTTTGAATGTCCTCAGATATATATGATATAGTATGTGATATGTTGTATTATGCTTGATTTGTATTTATTTTACCACATATTAATTTATTTACATAGCATTTAATTTAGATGACTACATATCACTTTTTTTCTTATCAAAATAATTTATTGATTTTTTTCTGTATTAAAGCAAGTTGCTGAAAACCAATTTTATGGTCAGAAAAACTTTATGGTCTAATACTTTAATCAATCCTTACATCTTCTCTTCTGAGATAAGTGTAAATCACATTCTAAGTATGAATATAATAGCGAATTTATGACTAAATGGTTATCTATTTGTTGTTTTATAAATTGTGGCAAATATTACTTAATATTGATTCTATTTTCTTAGCCTTTTGGATGTTCCACAGGCTTGTCTTGCTGTTTTTGTTTAGTATCAGATAAGATATATAACACACAACCATATGAGTATTAATGTGTAATACATTAATAAAATTAAGATTTATAATATGAAAATGCTGATAATTAACATTTTTAAACAAATGTTTAGCTCATCTATAGCAAACTTTGTAGGGATTTCTTTGTGAATAACTATTACTGAAATGTTTTTCTATGTTTATATTTTTTATTTAGCTTTATTGCTATATATAATGTATACATATAATTAAAATTATAATTATTTACAAATCTGTAAATGATTATCTGATGTTCCTTCTTAGTTCATTGAGGAAATAGAAGTTCTATGACTCCAGTCTCCCTCTCTCCTAACTTGCCACCTCTGTTCTCAGGCCTCCTCCTCCTCACGTGTCACAGAGGCTGAACCATTCATGCTGTCATCTAAGGCCAACCCTCCAGTTGTCTACTGGAGCCCAGCTCCTCTTACCTACTCAAGGACATTGCTTTGGCAATTGTCCCCCCTTTCTCTCTCTTTTTCTGCACTCTAAGCTTTTTCCCTCTCTGCTGGATCGTTCCCATAAGCATAATGTGTGTGTGTGTGTGTGTGTGTGTGTGTATGTGTATATATATATATATATATTTTTTTTTTAAAGGCAGAACACAAAAAAAACACCCTGAACTCCACATCCTCTTTTAAGTTTATCTTGATTTCCTAGGCTCCACTTTATCACATCTCCTTGAAAGAGTATGTTGCCACTTCCTCGTGTCCTACTCTTATACCTACTTTAATGGCACTATCATCTCTACTGTGACTCTACTAAAAGTTTTTTCAGTGCTTCACATTGCCAAATTCAGTGACTGATCCTTAGTACTCTTCCTATTCATCCTGTATGCAGTATTTGTCACTGTTGTTTGTGTCTTCCTTTTTGGAACCCTTCCTTTTGGAACACTTTATTTACTTGGTTCCTGAGCCACAGTGCTGTCCTAGTCACTCACTACTTCACTATCCCCTCTCATTCTTAGTCTCTATTTGGTAGTATTTCCTTCTCTTACCAGTCTTGAAATAGTCCAGGAACTTCTCTTCTCTCTTTACATTCACTTCCTAGATGGCCTAGTCCAGTCTTGTGACTTTTAAATAGTATCTATTTACTGATGATTCCCCAATTTGAATTCCAAGTCCTGACTTTCTCCCTGAGCTCTGGACACGTATACCCAGTATTCATCTTCACTTGATTGCCTAGTAGACATACTGCATTGAACAAATCCTTAATTTCTCCATCCACCCAATTTGCACAGCATTCATTCCCATCTTTGTAAATGGATCGCTGTTCCACCAGAAACCTTGGAATCATCTTTGACCTCTTTTATTAACCAACACTTGGCAGATGATTTGTAGGAAAATCTTTATCGGCTCCACCAATAAGTTGGCTCCACCTTTACAGCATGTCCAAAAGGGACATGTTTCTCAGAATCTCTGCTGCTACCAACTTTGTTCATGCCACCATTCTCTCTCTTTTGGACTATTGCAACAGCCTCCAAACTAGTCAGCCTCTCTGATTCTACTCTTGCTCCTCTAGAGTCACTTTCTTCAAGCAGATGCCAGACTAATATATTTTTTTTAACAATAGAAGTTTCTTTTTTTCTTTTTAATTTTAGTTAACATACAGTGTAATGTTGGTTTCTGGAATAAAATTCAGTGATTCATCACTTACATGCAACAACCAATGCTCATGATAAATGCCCTCCTTAATACCCATCACCCATCTACCCATTCCCCCCACCTCCCTCCAATAGACTAATCCTTTTAAAACAAATCTGATCAGTATCACTTGTATCTCAGAGCCTTCCAGTGGCTTCAGTCTGATTCAGGTAAAATCACATTCCTCTCTCCTGCTTTCTGCTGTCTTCCTGACCCATTTCCCACCACTCTCTCCCTCTCTCCAGCTCCAGATACTCCAGATATACAGGCTTTTGGCTTTTAATTGTAGATGTCATGCACTTCCTTTTCTCAGGGTCTTAACATTTACTTTCCTGTCAACCAAGAATGCTCCTCTCCTTCATATCCCCATGACTTAGTTCCTTATTTCTTTCAGTTCTCTGCTCAAATAGCACTTTGCCAGTCATACTTTCTGTGTTCAACCTATATAAAATAGCACAAATGCCCACATCACTCTCCACTTCATTCTCTCTATCCCTCTTATTCTGCTTTATTTTACTTCATAGAACATATCACTCTCCACACTAGAATGGATGGGGACTTGGACTGTTTTGTTAATTTCACCAGCGTCTGGATTAGTGCCTGGAACAAGCGAGATGTTTGGTTATATGTACCATAATTATATTAGTACCTAGCAATTAATTATTTTTTTAAAAATTTTAAATATATATTATGAATTTTGACTTTTTAATTTACAATAGTAATACCACAACTCATTTCTATAAATATCCCCTAGGACTTAACTTTTTGAATTGTACATAAATTAAGCCAATTTAGTAGAAAGAAACAACATAAAGCCTTTTGTTTGATTTTATCCTAGGTATGAGTTAATACAGAAGGGAGTAACTGAACTTAGAGATATTGGGCATGTTCCAGATGTCTACACGCAGAATATGCTTTTAGAAAATGAGAACAAAAATTTGAAGAAAGACTTGAAACACTACAAACAGGCAGCTGAGTATGTTAATTTTTAAATGACTTTTTTTTTTTTTTTTGGACTAAATAGGAGAGTTGAATGAAGCTAACCATGGTTAATGTACCAGAGCTTTAATTCTGAATTGAATTATATTTAAATTCTAGTTGGAAAGAATGTGAAAGGCTTCGCTAGCAAATTAATTGAACAGATGATCAGAACTCTCACAATTGCAACCTAGCAGGGGTTGGAATGCAGGGAATTGTATAGGAGATGGTTAATTTGTTATGTAACACTCACTTTCTTATGGTTTTGATAATCTTTTCATGATTTGTGGAAATCTTCCCCTATGAGGATAAGCTAATTTCTAAAATAATAA
>NW_024423343.1:23164339-23182218 GCF_017311325.1 Ursus maritimus | reverse complement strand
AAATTATAGAAGACAAAGAGGGTGGAAGGACCTAGTGTATTCCTAGTTAGAGGAATTTTGGTGTTTGAAAATTCCCCAAAGGAAACTGTTATTTTATAATCTGCTAACATGAATTTATGCATAGAAGAGAGACTTAACAGAAGCCAAATCTTTCTGAAATTAATGGAAGACATAGTTTTTGCCCAACAAATTTAGATAAACACTGTTCTTCTGGCAAAGACAGATATGTGAATAGTGTTGACTAGGATGAGTCTACTCATCTAAGACAATGTTAGATGGAAAATCAATGCTTAGATATGGAGTAGAGGAAGTTCATGCTTTGTTCATTATTTTTTATTAAACATACTTAAAGAGCGGTTTTCTCTGTTAAAGAATCATATCAAACGAAAAATTAGATAAGCAGACCAACCATACAAGAACATAATATTTTTAAGATCTTTGTAAAAAAGTTTAATATAAAGCAATAAGACTTTGTATTGCGAAGTGAAGGAAAATTTTAAAACTCCTACTTTTAAAAGGTGGTGGTAAATAAAAGATAATTTGTGTGATCATTTATTCATTTATTACTTACACTTATATAAATGTTTTTGCAGTTTATACAAGTTTCATGTTATCTCTATGGGTGTGCTGTTTGACATTTTACATTTTAGAGAGAAGTGTATGATCATGGTATGATAAGTTACTAGAACCAGCATTCTCTCTATTCTCAGTTCATTTCTCGGAAGTGGTTTGCACTATTGGCCCTGATGCTCACTGTGATATTGTATAGACACCTAATGGATGCACTGGGAATTTGACACAGCAAATTTTTCAGAGTGCTGCCTGGCATACTGTTTCAGTTCCTGATCTTCTTTGAATTATTTCTTGAGTTTGCTAATTTTCTTTTGAATAGATAGAGCCTCTTTTTGCAATGATTTTTGCCATAGTGACATTAAATAATCATTGTTGATTACTGGTTGTTTATTGAATATTATATTTAATAACTATAATCAAAGCCATATAAACTATTACCTGTGCAAATTATTACCCCATAATTAAAACAGATGTTGCTCAAATGAAATCTTATTCTTATTTGTGTTTACTAAACTATCAGATTACTAAATGTATATAAAATTTGCTATATTTATTAAAATATAGTTTTAGTTTCAATGGTTATGATTATAATCTCTTAAATATATCTTATTTGATATAATTAAACTTTAACAGATTAGAAAAGGAAAATATTTATTTGCTTTAATCTACTTGACATGGAAAATTTGAAGGAAAGATGCTTGACCCTTAGTAGGTGCCTGATATTTATATCATTAAATGAATGTTAAGCACATTGTTCTCGTGACGCCTTTTGGTGAAGCATGTCTTTGGAGCCTAATTCTGTTGGATACATTTTTTAAAATGGAGAATGAAGTTTTGTAAAATATTACCAAAACTACTTCCCTCATGTTATAAGTTTGTCCTACATTGTAATATTTTATCACACAGGTTTTTCAATTTGACTTTTGAAGATATTTTTCCAATAGGGATTAGTAATAAATATGGGATTCCTTTTATAGAATTTACCGTAAATTTTTCCTTTTCAGGAGTAAGACTGTTTCTTAAAGCAAGGTAAGTGTAGATGTTAAATACTTTTCTTCTGGCAAAGACAGATATGTGAATAGTGTTGACTAGGGATGTATGTAAAAAGAGTGAGGTTTACAAATATGTTATATATTGTCCTGATTATACTGGTAGCGTTTAATGATGTATCTAGAAAAATCAGAGAAATCTTATAGCTATAAGCTTAGTATTTATCTAGAGAAAAGAGTTGCCATGAGAAGAGTATTGAACTTAAGGTTCAAATACCTAGCTTCCAATGTTCTACTACTTATTAGCTCAGTTTTCTGATTGTTAAACTGGGAGTAATTATACATAAAATTATTAACTCCTAGGGAGTGATGTGATAATTAAATGAGACAATCTATATTAAAGAGCCATGTAAATCACAAAGTGCTTTGAAAATGTCAGCTATTATTATCAATATCTCTAAAGGCTGTCATCCTTGGATTTTTTTTAATCATCATATCATTAATATTTTTGAAATTCAACAATGATGAAGCATAAAGGAAGATGTGAAAAGGGAAATATTTCACTCTGAATTTCATTTGAATTGCTATAATTAAAAAAAATGGTCCTTTTCTCTGTTGTAAGCAGTGCCTGTTTTAGAACAGAGGTTTTCCTTATCTTACTACAAGTATTGATTATTTTATCTAAAATATAGTTTTGCATATGATATATATATATGTGTGTATGGTGATGGATGTTAAGTGTACTTACTGTGATCGTTTTGCACTATATATGAATATTGGATCATTATGTACCTGAAACTGGTACAACATTGTAAATAAGTTATACCTTGATAAAAAAAGTTTTAGAAATAAATGTTTGGAAAATTTCCTTATACATAGATGTTTTTAAGGGAAAAAATCTATTTAAAAGTGTTTATAGTTACATTGAAGGTAAAAGTTTTCCTGTACCCATTCCCTTAGGCAATTATCCTTCTGATTCCTATCACCATATATTTGTTTAACTCAGTCCTGAAGTTCTTTTGAAAGAAATCATACAGTATGTACTCTTTTCTGTCTGCCTCCTTTCACTTAAGATTTTTGAGATTCATCCATAGTTTTCTAAGTATCCATAGTTAATTTTTAAATTATTGAATAGTATTGCATTATGTGAATATATCACAATTTGTCTATTCATACTTCTTTTGATGGAAATTTGGGTTGTGTCAAGATTCTGCTTTGTATATGACGCAATTATGACATTCTTGTGTAAGACTTTTTATAGACACATAATTCATTTCCCTTGGGTCATGGGGTAGTTCCATAAAAACTGCCAAACTGTTTTCTAGAGTGGTTTCCAAATTTGATAATCTTTTTTGAAAAAGAATATAACTGTCCTTATAATAAAATGCAGGCCATTTGTCATTTATCTATTTTTTCTTGTACATCTATTTGAATACTCAGTTTTACTTCTTAAAAATATTTTTTTAATACTCAATTTTAAAATTAAGTCATAGATAAATATGTGAAAACCCATTTTTTGGTAACTTTTGACCGATTATGCAACCAATTAAGATCCCACAAAAATTTATTTCTGACTTACAACTTTGTTTGTAATTTGTGACCCCTTCAGACACATTAAAGAATAGGCAAAACATTCAAATGCAATTCCTTACAAAATTACTACTATACACTTAGACATATTTTGAAACTCAACATCATGAATTTAATTCACTTTCTCATTTTCTTGACATCTACTTCAGTAATTCTTAGATTTAGAATTACTCCCGTTTTTGATATTCCCCAATGGTTTCCTAATGTTATTTTTTAAATTAAGTTTTCATTTTAATTCCAGTATGGTTAACATACAGTGTTATATTAGTTTCAGGTGTACAATATTGTGATTCAAGAGTTCTATACACCATTACTCAGTGTTCATCATAAGTGTGCTCTTAATTTTCTTTACCTATTTTACCTATCCACCCACCCACCTCCCTTCTCATATGCTTTATTTTAAATGACTACCCTCAGTTAAAGTAATTATTTTTTTCAACAAGAACATTTTTTACTTGAAGCATACTTCAGAATACATGGTTCTAAGAATGTGTGTGTGTGTGTGTGTGTGTGTGTATGTGTATGTAAAACATTCCATCCAAGAAAAATAGAATACACATTTTCTTCAAGTACACATATAAAAAGAGACATAATGAATAATCCAAATTTAAGAAGACTGAAATCTTGTCAAGTATATTTTCCAACCACAATGGTACAAAGCTAAAGATCAACAATAAAACAAAGCTGGAAAATCTACAATGTAAATATTAAATATTTAATATGTAAATATTAAAGACACTACTGCATAAGTAATGGGCCAAATAAGAAAACAAATGGCAAATCAAAATGTCTCAAAACAAAAGAAGAAGAAAACACAATATTCCAAAACCTATGGGATGCAGCAAAAGCAGATGTTAGAGCGAAATTTAGGCTATAAATGCTTGTATTAAGAGAAAAAGTACAAATTAACATTACACCACAAGGAACTAGAAAAAGATGATATTTAGCTGTAATTTAGTAGAAGAAGGAAATAACAAAGAAAATCAGAAATAAAATAGAGTCCAGAATAAATAATATCATAACATTGAAAGTAATGACCAGTTTTTCCAAAAAAATAAACAAAATTGGCAATGCTTTAAGAAAAAAAAAGAGAGAAGACTCAAAAACCAAAATGAGAAATGGAAGAGAAAACAATACAGCAGATAACCACAGAAATACATAGTGTGGTAACAGATTGCTATGAATAATTATATACTAACAAATCAGGTAACTTAACATAAACATAATTCCTAAAGATGCACAAATTATCATGATTTAATCATGAATCTTGGATCCAAGAAATAGGAAATCTTAGACCAATAATAAGAATGAAAATTGAATTAGGAATCCAAAATCTCTCAGCACAGAAATGTCCAGGACCACATGGTTTGATTGGTGAATTCTACCAAACGTTAAAAAAAAATAATCTTTACCAAAATCTTAAAAATAATGGAATAGAGGAAACACATTCAAAATCATTTCATGAGGCCAGTACTGTCCTGATACCAAAGCAGGATAAAAACAATATGAGAACAAAAAAGTCTAGTTTGTCCAATATAAATATGGCTACTCCAGCTTTCTCTAGACATCCATTTGCATGATAAATATTTTTCCACTCCTTCACTTTCAATCTGCAGGTGTCTTTAGGTACAGGAACATAGGGAAAAGTATTTATTTTCTCAAATGAACTTTAATTCATGGCTCTGGTCTGCTACCTGACTTTTTGAATAATTTTTTATTTGAGTATAGTTGACACACAGTTTTATTATTTTCATGTGTGCAACATAGTGATTCAGCTTCTGTTATGCTATGCTCACCACAAATATGACTATCATCTATAACCAACTGAATCTCCCAGGCACCCCTCAATAGTTTATTTTGATATAGTCCCAATTGTCATTTTAAATGGAGAGATCTAGAATTTAAGCAACCTGCTACACATTTACAGAGTTGTTGGTTGAATGAAGACTAGAAAGCATCACTTGGGATCATCATATCTTTTACAGTTAAGGCATTGTTTCATAAGCCTTGTTTTATTTCGTAGTTGACATGCCACAATATTCACCTCAGTCTGAGGTCCACAAAAACTATGAGTTTCATTAATTAAGAACTTGTTTGCTTGATCTTGTTTTGTATCTTGACTAGTGCTTTATGTCTTCTCATAATGTAGACATTGAAAATATTCTCAATTGGATGGTTTACTCCTAAAAGCATCATTATACTTGTACTTTAACATCCTGCAGTCTGGCTTCCACCCCACCTATTCCACTTAACTGTGCATCTTATTTCATTCCTTTTTTCCTTTGGCTTCTGTGACAGCATGCTGTTCTACCTCTTCCTCTAACTCATTGACAAGCTTTTTTTTTTTTTTTTTTTTCCTTTTTCTTACCTCTGCACTGTTAACACTCTCTAAGGCTGTGCTGTCCAATGTGATAGCCGCTAACTACATGTGGATGTTGACAGATACAACATGTGATAGTAAACTCTAGGAAGAAAAGTAACATGGTAAGGGAGACAGAGATAAATGGGGTGCAGTTTTATATAGGGTGGTGAGGAAAGTCCTGTATGATATAAGTTCCTGAAGAAACTGAGGGAGGCCATGTATAAACTTGGGAAAAGGGAATTCCAGGCAGAGGGAAAAGGAAGTACACAGAGCCTGTGGTGGGCACAGTTTGGCTTGTTAGGGGGCTAGTAAGGAGACTGTAGTGACTGAAACCAGGGTATAAGTGGTAGAACTCTATATTAGAACTTTGCTGTTTTCCCTCTGAGTTGTATGTGAGGCCAATGGATAATTTTGAAGAAAAGCATAATGTGAGCTTGTTTTTGTTGGAAAATAGACTGGATGGAGGGACACGATGGAAATATGGAATACATTATATCCTGCATAACTTTCTTGTAGGTTGACTTATCCGGTTACAGCATAATAATGAAGTTAAACAAACTTTTTCTGAAGAGTTAGATTCTTGAAAGAACAATATCTCCTGTTATCAAACTCAGCATTACAAACCCCACTCAAACTTTAATTTAGAGCAGACATTGATACCAGGTCAGGTATTGTGGAGAGAGCAACACAATTACATGATGCTCTACCTTTAACTAGATATAATAATACAATTATTACTCAGTTTCCTCATATGTAAGTGGGTTGATATTATCTGTCCTTGAGGGGAATCATTTTAAAGTGTTTAGCACAATGTCTGTCACATGGTGAGTGCTCAATAAAGATTAAACCAGTATTCTGTATTACAGCACCCTTTTTTCCTTTCATGACATTCACTAGTTTCTGGTTTATAAGTTTATATTTTATTTCCTTATTAATATTCTCTATACTCCTGAGAACTTGATGAAGGCAACGATTGTGCTTGACTTACCTATCATAGGATAATGAACATAATACCTGGTATACAATATATATTAAGTAGGTAGAATAGCATCATCATCATTATTGTTGTCAACTTTATTATTAGTAATAGCAGCAACACTGAATAAACACCAAAAGTAGTATTTTTTTTCCAAAAGACAGGTACTTAGCAATATATTGTTTACATATATTAACCTAATTCTGAAAAAAATATCAAGGATTTAGAAAGTAAACAAAATAGAATAATGAACCGCATGGGCCTATCAGTTTCAACACTTGACCATGTTTCTGCCATTTCATCTCTACCCCCACCCATACCCTACCCTACATCCACTAAGTATAATGTATTTATAGTTCTTTTATTGAGTTATACATAATTTTGACAAACAGATAAAGTCTTGTCACTTCTATACCCATCTTAATGTAAACATTTCTGTTTATCCAGAAATTCCTATGTCCCTTCTTAGGCATCTCTGCCCCTGCAATCAGTGTTCTGATATATCAGTTTTCTGGTATTTGATCAGTTTACCTATTTAAGAACTTCATAAATGGAATCACAGAATGTACATTTCTTTGTGTTTGACATTTTACATTCAGCATAAACTCTGTAAAATATATCTATGATTTTTGAATTTATCAGTTATTCCTCTTTATTGCTATGTAGTATTCTGTTGTATAGTGTATGTCACATTTTGTTTATTTTTCTATTGGATTGTTTTCAAATATGGTTCCTAATGAGTAATACTACTATGAAGATTTGTGTATAAGTCTTCTTGTGGGAATGTGTCTTCTTTCTTTTGGTTAAATCTTAGGAGTGGAATTACTGGACCAAAGGGTCAGTGTGTATTTATAAGAAATTCACAGTCCATTTTCCAACAGTTGGGGCATTTTACATTCTCAGTAGAGGTCTATGAAAGTTCTAGTTCTACATTGTCACCAATGTTGAGTGTTGTTAGTGTTTTTCATTTTAGCCATTTTAGTAATTGTATAGTAGCAGCTTGTTGTGGTTTTGATATGCATTGAAAATTGTGTGTGTGTGTGTGTGTGTGTGTGTGTGTGTGTGTATGTATGTACTTATTGGCTGTTCATTTCTCTTATTTTCTGTGTAAGTCCTGCCCATTTTTGGTTGGATTGTTTCTCTTACTGTTGAGTTGTAAGAGTTCTTTACATATTATGGATATAAATCTTTTGTCAGGACTTTGCGAATATTTTCTCCCTGCTTATAGCTTCACTCTTCAATTTCTTTATGGTGTCTTTGGGTGAGCAGAAGTCTTAAATTTTGATGAAGTCTAATTAATTTTTTTTAATAGTATTGCTTTCGATATTTTGTCTGAGATACTGTTGCCCACTCCTGGTCTTGGAGATATTAGTCTATGTTCTCTTCTAAAACCTTTAAAGATTAAGAATTTTTATTTCAGCCTATATCTATCATTCATTTTTGTATATGGTGTAAGGTAGGAGCTAGAGATTAATTTTCTTTTCTAAAGGAATATCCAATTGTTCTAGCACCATTCTTAAAAAAATTTCATCCATCATTGAATTTCCTTGAAATTTTTATTGAAAATCATTTGACCGTATAATTGTGGGTCTATTTCTAGACTCTATTTTGTTCCATTAATCTGTTTGTTTGTCTTTATTCTAGTATCACACTGTTGATTACTGTAGCTTTAGGTAAGTTCTTGAAGTCAGGTAGTGTTAGTTCTATAGCTTTGTTGTTCTTTAAAGATAGTTTGGCTATTCTGGGTCCTTTGTATTTCCATATAAATTTTAGAGTCACTTCGTCAATTTCTATAGAAAGGTAGGGGTTTGAGATTGAGTTGAATTTATAATATCATTTGGGAAGAGTGTGTGTGTGTGTACATATATTTACATATACATATATATTTTTAAGGATTGATGTATTCATAAATTTTAGTCTTCTATTTCATGGTATATCCCTCCATTTATTTAGATTATCCTTAATTTAATACTATGTATTTATGAAGGAGCTTGAAATTTATACCTTTCCATCTAATTATCTAATGTATATATTTTGTTGTTATTTTGTGAGCTTTATATAATGGGAGTATCTTGTGCTCAACATAACCCCAGGGCCTACCTCTGATGAGTAGGAGGGGCTTAAGTGAATGTGTGTTATTAACATTTTGGCTTTTTAATTAAGCTTTTAATAATTTTTAGAGTAATTAATTGATGATTTTGCCCCTTTTATACCATCCCTTTGGAGTAGGCATCATTTTCCCTTTATAATTGAATTTTTAACAATTTTCCATAAAGTTAAGTATTGCCTCATTTAGAGTATTGTTGTCCTTTGCTGGGCTTCTACATTAAAGAAATATAATCAGACCAGAAAAGTTTTATTGAGTGTACTGAAGGTTTGACAGAAAATAAAAACTGACTAGGATTGCTAATTAGAAGATGAAAATGTACCATTTTAAAAATAATGAATTTTTTTAATCTTCTGCCAGAAAGTATGGACATAAAGACTAAAATTAAAAAGCAATTAATATTGAGGAAAATTTAGGTGTTTTCCTAAGCAGCCCTAACTTCACTTACAAAATTAACTTTTGTAGAAGGTCAAAGAGTATCCAGCTTTTCTGAAGACCCATTTAATTTAATGACTTTCAGAAACAAACACTGTGGAAATAAAGATAATAATGAGGCCTATAAAATTTTATGGTTTAGTGTTTAGGTAATTGCTTGTTAAATTAAGAAGGTATTTTTTTCTGGACATGGGTATATCCCTCTCTTTTTTGGTTAAGTATATAAGGAAAGTTTTCCTTGAATATGATTGAACCCATTTTGGCTATCCAACAGTTATTCCAATATTAATATTAATGAGTTAAATGAATTCATTTTAACCAGTTGAAACAGTGAAATAATTGGTGATTGTGTAAGACTGTCACCAGAAGTTACTTTGATTTTTGTTTGTGCATGAGAAAAATACATGACAAAGATGGCCTACTTTGGTGCAAATAAGCAAGAAAATATTTGTATGCTTCCTTTTGCCAAATCATAAAATAACCCAATAAATCTATTATAAAGTGGTTACGTAGGGGTGCCTGGGTGGCACAGCGGTTAAGCGTCTGCCTTTGGCTCAGAGCGTGATCCCAGCGTTATGGGATCAAGCCCCACATCAGGCTCCTCTGCTGTGAGCCTGCTTCTTCCTCTCCCACTCCCCCTGCTTGTGTTCCCTCTTTCGCTGACTGTCTCTATCTCTGTCAAATAAATAAATAAAATCTTTAAAAAAAAAATAAAGTGGTTACGTAAAATACTTAGCTAAAACTTTTCAGTTAACAAAATTATTTTACTGGGGGCATTCATTTATAAATAATTTTTAAGAGCACACTATTAAATCACATTCATATTTTGAAACATGGAGTTTTGGGGACAGTGCTTGTATAATATAAAAATATGAGTATTTTAATATTTTATACTTTAATTGTAGATTTTGGTATGTTGGTTTTCTGAAGTGGGGAAATTAGTCATTCTGCCATCTCATTAAGAAAAAGCATGTAGGAAGTATGTTCTTTATGATAAACAAATCTAAATTGAATGCTTCGTTGAATAACTTTTACTTCATTGTACTTAAGTAGAATCTCTGGTGTCTTAGTAGGTTTGTTTTTAAATCACGAAGATGCTGTATTAATAAAAAATATTGTATAGTTTAAAATGTTAATTGCTTATATGAATATTGTAAATTTTATTTTTTAGTACAAGTTTTATTTTCTTTTTATTAATCATATGGGCAGCAGGAAGGTCGTAACAGAAGCATCACCATGAAATGAATCTAAATTGTTTTACTGAGTAGACTTCATTTGTGCAAATAGAAAGCAAGTCCCTGAAAACCAATTTAATGGTCAGATTGAAGTATTAAGGTCTAATACTTCAATCAATTCCTATGCTTTCTTTCCTGGGATAAGTACAAATAGGCCTGTAAACGTATATTTAAAGAGGGAGCTGATGCACTGCTGCACATTTGTAGTTCTGCTTAAGAAACTTTGCGACATTATTTTTCTAAGTTTTTTTTTAACCTATTATGGATTTACATTTCAGATAAGAGAAATAAAACATTAGCTCATTTATATAACTCATCAAGTTGTTGAAAGTAAGACAGCTTTAGTAGACTCAAAATAGATGTTCATAGAAGTTTAAATACTTTTATAAAGTTTTACAGTGTTACTAATAAGCATGTATCCTGATATTTTTGTCCATTAGAGGATATTTATCTACTGGCATGCCCCCTATTTTAGGTAAATAAATCAAGCTGTTAGAGAAATTGAGTATATCTGTTTTAGAGAAATTGAATATATCTGTTCTGCTATGCTAAATAATAGTGATGTGATGATAACAGTAACATTTATTGAGTATTTTTATGTGCAAGAAGGTATGTAAACCACTTTAAAAATGAATGAGAATTCTGGTGGTATTCTTGTGTTTTCACAACAAAATATCAACTCAGCCTCTTATCTTTTTAAATCACTCTACTTAAAGTCTGTCTTCCTCTTCACTCACTATTCATTAGGCACATGGTGGCAGAGGGATTCCCTCATTTTTGGCCCATCTTCATTAGGGTTAAGACCTGGACAGAATACATTGTTTGTTCATCTCGTAATTGGCATATTCCTCAGATGATTTTTCAAGAGTGAATATTTCAGGCAACCATTTCTTGTACCTTCAAATTTGTTGGCATTGAAATGAAATTGAGGGTTAGATGGTGGTAGTAGCCTTTGAGGATTGTGACCTGTTGTTTATATACTTGTGATAAAAACTACAACTTTTTTATTATTAAAATTGTTTTTATTATAAACTTGATATGTTATCATTTCCTGTCTGGAAGGATATCTATGTACATTTTCAGCCTTAAAGGATTCAATTGAATGTCTGCTGCTTAGACAAATGTGCTATATTAGTCTTTTTAATAATGAGGAACTACAACTAAATACATATATTCAGAATACACTAAAAAAATGGAATATTGAGTGTTGAAGATTTAGGCTTTGTTCACATTTCCAAAGAGATATAACTTGGGCTTTCCTTTTTTAAAAAAAGTGCAACATTGGCAGTAAAATAAAGAACATGTCCAAAAAAAGTTCACGTTAAAAAATGCAGGAGGTTTGACTACTTGAGGAGACCGGAAGAAAGAAACTTGGAAGAATGGATGAGACATTTTCACCATATGCCGCATGGGGCTTGATCTTGCAGTAAGAAGTCTCACTGATCACAATATGCCCCATCAGGGGTCTGAAAACCTAACCTCATCCTGTTTCTTTGGCAGCATTCCAATCCTCGGGGATTGCTTTGACATAGCTCTTCATGCAGAAATATATATTTTTTGCACTTATTTTTATGTGAATTTGTATTTTGAAATTCTGTGATACAGAGAAGCAGATTTATTCCACTGTGACCTCTTATGTGATGTAAGCACCTGAATTCAGTGCACGCATTTTTCAGAATATGGGTGTCTCAATGCAGTAGCACTTTGTCAGTTAACTAAGACTGTTACATAGCTACTTTTTCATTATAATTATATTTTACATTATTATGTTGAAACTAATGTATTGTGGACGTAGGTGAAACATTCCCATTAACTTTTTACCCGCAGCCTAGGCTTAGAAAGAATACCCTTGTTTGTTTTCTATCAGGGGTTTGCAGAAGGTATATCCAGTTGAAGAATGCTTCTGTATTACAACACCGATACAGAAGAAACTTTCTCATCAAGTTACCAATTATTCTACTAATATGATCTACAGGTGGTACATATTTCTCATGTGCATTACCAGAATAAAATCTGGGTTTCCCGGAACATATATGCTTTCTTTTTCACAATTATCAGAACTAAGTAACCCAATACATTGTATTTTAACCATATATTCAAGCAAATTCAGAATTAAATTTTGTATGTCTTTTCCTTTATAATTATTTTGAATTATCCTGTTTTAAGTATGTCAACTTTGTAAACAAACTCGTTTTGGAAGTAGATGGATTATAAATTATTTTGGCAGCATATATTTAATTTCCTTTTACTTCAGTGAATTGTGAATGAATATTTTTGAAGCTATAGGTAGTGGCCATTCATCTCCCAACCCCATAGGCACTATGTTGCTTAGAATCCTTCAATGTGAATTATAATGGAATCTTTTTTTTTTTAAATTATCTTTAGAATTGTTCAGTACTGTATTTGAACTGATTACTTTTTTTTGGAAAGGAATAAGGAGTGATTTAAAAAAAGTTTTTATTTAAATTCCAGTCAGCTAACGTACAGTATAATGTTAGTTTTCAGGTCTACAATACAGTGATTCAGCACTTCCATACAACTTCTGGTTCTCATCACGACAAATGCGCTCCTTAATTCCTGTCACCTATTTAACCCATCCCCTCACCCATCTCTTGTCTGGTAATCATCTGTTTGATCTTTATAGTTAAGAGTCTCTCTTTTTTTCCCTTTGCTCCTTTGTTTTATTTCTTAGAGTCCACATGTGATTGAAATCATATGGTATTTTGTCTTTCTCTATTTCACCTAACATGATATTCTCTAGCTCCATCCATGTTGTTGCAAATGGTAAGATTTCATTTTTTTTTTTTAGGGCTGAGTAATATTCCATTGCATATATGTATCACATTGTCTGTAACCATTCATCAATAAATGGATGTTTGGGCTGTTTCCATAATTTGACTATCGTAGATAATGCTGCTATATAAACATCACGGGGCATGTGTCCCTTTCAATTAGTGTTTTGTATTCATTAGGTAAATACCTAATAGTCCAATTGATGGATTGTAGGGTAGTTCTATTTTTAACTTTTTGAGGTTCTCCATATTGTTTTACAGAGTGGCTGCTCCAGTTTGCATTCCCACCAACAGTACAAGAGGGTTCCCCTTTCTCCATATCCTTGCCAACACCTGTTGTTTCTTATATTGTTGATTTTAGCCATTCTGACAGATGTGAAGTGATATCTCAGTGTAGTTTTGGTTCACGTTGCCCTGATGATCAGTGATGTTGAGAATCTTTTCTTGTGTCTGTTGGCCATCTGTGTATCTTCTTTGGAAAAATGTCTATTCATGTCTTCTGCCCATTTTTTAACTGAATTATTAGTTTCTTGGGTGTTGAGTTGTATAAATTCTTTATATATTTTGGATACTAATTTATCAGATGTATCATTTGCAAATATCTTCTCCCATTCTGAAGATTGCCTTTTAGTTTTTTTTTTAAAAGATTTTATTTATTTATTTGACAGAGATAGAGACAGCCATCGAGAGAGGGAACACAAGCAGGGGGAGTGGGAGAGGAAGAAGCAGGCTCATAGCAGAAGAGCCTGATGTGGGGCTTGATCCCATAACGCTGGGATCACGCCCTGAGCCGAAGGCAGACGCTTAACTACTGTGCCACCCAGGCGCCCCCTGCCTTTTAGTTTTGTTGATTGTTTCCTTCACTGTGCAGAAGCTTTTTATTTTGATGAAGTCCCTATAGTTTATTTTTGCTTTTGTTTCCCTTGCCTCAGGAGACATATCTAGAAAAAAGTCACTATGGCCAATGTCAAAGAGGTTACTGCCTGTGTTCTCCTCTAGGATTTTTATGATTTCAGGTTTCACTTTTAAGCCTTTCATCCATTTTGAATTTATTTTTGTGTATGGTGTAAGAAAGTGGTCCAGTTTCATTCTTTTGCACGTTGCTGTCAACTTTTCCCAGCACCGTTTGTTAAAGAGGTGGTCTCTTTCCCATTGGATATTCTTTCCTGCATTGTGGAAGATTAATTGACCATTTGGTTGTCGGTTCATTTCTGAGGTTTCTATTCTCTTTCATTGATCTGTGTGTCTATTTTTGTGCCAGTACCATAGTTCGGATTACAACAGCTTTGTAATATAAGAAGTCCAGAATTGTGATGCCTCCAGCTTTGCTTTTCTTTTTCAAGGTTGCTTTGGCTATTTGTTTTCTTTTGTGGTTCTATATAAGTTTTAGGATTGTTTATTCTAGCTCTGTGACAAATGCTATTGGTATTTTGATGGGTATTGTATTAAATGTGTAGATTGCTTTGGTAGACATTTTAATACTTGTTCTTCCAATCCATGAACGCATGGAATGTCTTTCCATTTCTTTGTGTCATCTTCAGTTTCTTTCATCAGTGTTTTATGGTTTTCAGAGTACAGATCTTTCACCTCTTTGGTTAGGTTTATTCCTAAGTATCTTATGGTTTTAGTGCAATTGTAAATGAGATTGATTCCTTAATTTGTTTTTCTGCTGCTTCATTATTGGTGTATACAAATGCAACAAATTTCTGTACGTTGATTTTGTATCCTGTGACTTTACTGAATTCATCTACTGGTTCTAGCAGTTTTTTGGTGGAGTCTTTGGGGTTTTTTATCTAGAATATTATGTCATCTGCAAATATTGAAAATTTGACTTCTTCCCTGCCGATTCGAGTGCCTTTTATTTCTTTTTGTTTTCTGATTGCTGTGGCTAGGACTTAAAATACAATGTTGAATAAAAGTGGTGAGAGTGGACACCCGGTCTTGTTCCTTACCACATACGAAAAGCTCTCAGTTTTTTCCCAATTTGGTTGATATTAGCTGTGGATTTTTCATATATGACCTTTATTATGTTGAGTTACGTTCCCTTTAAACATACTTTGTTAAGGGTTTTTATCATGAATAGATGTTGTACTTTGTCAAATGCTTTTCTGGAATTAGCAGTGATTTTTAAAATTATTATTTTCAGCAAGGCTAGAGAAGATCTGCTGAAAACTCAAAAAGAACGTGATTTTCACCGAATGCACCATAAGCGAATAGTCCAGGAAAAAAACAAATTAATTAATGACCTCAAAGGGTAAGCTGCTAATATTTGTTGCCATATTTATTAAAGAGTTATTTAATTAATGTTAAGTAACTTGGCTATGGCAGAAGGTTTGAGGTAAAATAATCATTCAACATTTATTGAGTATTTACTGTATGCCAGACTATACTATGTGTTTGAAATACAAAGATAAGTAAGTTTAGGCCCTTGCTGTCAAGGTTCCCAGAGACTACTAGGATGTGTGATAGGGGAGGAGTTAAACTGAAATATTCTGCATTGTTGCTGTGCCAACTAAGGGTGGTCACCCTAACCGGACTGGGAACTGAGAGGGTTTCAGGGACCTATTTCTAGAGGAATTCTGAAGTATAAGTTAACAGAGGGAGAGGGAGCAGGGTGTTCTGGACAGGCAGTATATACTGTGCCAAGGCACCAAGTCATGAAGGAATATGGCATATTCACCATATTGTATGCATAGAGAATAATTGCAAAGGCTGCTTGACAAGGGTGAGGTGGAGGGGGTGTATGTACCGAATGACCTTGGATTTATGCAAAGGTTTTTAGAAATCATTTAAAAAATATTACTCAGTTTGATTTTTCCTCCTCCCTTCCTCTCCTACTTCCAAATTGAAGAAAGAAACTACCCCTCAAAATAAAACAAAAACCAAGAAAATAATTTATAATCCTTAACGAAAATTTTCCTTTATTTGTTCTAGGGCAGTGCTGTCCAATAGAACTTTCTGTGATGTTGTAAATATTCTATATGTGTACTGTCTAATACAATAGCTACTAAGTCACATGTGCTGTTAAACACTGGCCATGTGACTAGCATAACTAAGGGATAAGATTTCTAATTTTATTTATTTATTTATTTATTTATTTATGATTTTATTTATTTGACAGAAAGAGCACAAGTAGGGGGAATGGCAGGCAGAGAGAGAGGGAGAAGCAGGCTCCCTGCTGAGCAGAGAGCCCAATGTGGGACTTGATCCCAAGACTCTGGGATCATGACCTGAGCGGAAAGCAAATGCGTAACTGACTGTGCAAGCTAGGCACCCCATTTCTAATTTTATTTAATTAAGTTTAAATTTAAAAAGCCACATTTAGCTATAGCTACTGTATGGGACAACACAGTTTAGGGATGGTAATGACAGTTGCTATATTCTGTAGGTGATTATGGTTATTGTGGCTATTATGATTTCTAAATTATAGCAGTTCCATGAAGCTTCAGAATCAATGTACTTAAACTTAATAAATTGTAGAAACTGGAGTTTTTCTTACTTTTCTTAAATTGTCTGTAGGAATAAAGCACCATTTAGAGGGACATTGCATTAACTTAAAAAAAAGGATCTTGAGAATGTTTATTCTTTGACATTAACCAGTTCTTTTGGTCTAATATTTTGGTTTGCATTTTTTGGTTCATAAAATTGTTCTCAGTCCAGAGAAATTCAGAAGAAATGTTCAAAATGATTTGTTACCCTTTTAACTTAAACAGTAACTGAGAAGTAGTACAGTATAATGGAAGGACCTTGGATTTTGGTGTCTTGTAAACATTGGAAGCCTGGCTTCACCACTTACCTTTAGATGTCCACTGTGTTTTGTTTCTTATCCTTAACAATGTTGATAATATATTTTGGATCAATATGTATAAATACTTGATACAGTACATTGAACATAATACATGGTAATTTTTTTGCATATACCATAACATGGAAAGTGTATGTTGAATATATACTACTTTATCTAGATTTCCCTTTCGCATTTTTATACAGGTCTTTCAGAACTGTATATTGTATTTTGTTTTAAAACACATGATTTAGGGGCGCCTGGTTCCCTGCTCGGCGAGAAGCCTGCTTCTCCCTCTCACACACCCCTTGCTTATGTTCTCTCTCTCGCTGTCTCTCTTTGTCAAATAAATAAAATCTTAAAAAAAAATACATTCTTTAAATTTGGGAATTGTTCTACACTCAGGACACTATAGGGGCCTGTGGTTCCTACTGGTCATGTAGAAGTCCTTTAAAGGTTGCTAAGCTTTTTGTTTCCTTTTTTTTTAAAGATTTTATTTATTTATTAGAGAGAGACAGCCAGTGACAGAGGGAACACAAGCAGGGGGAGTGGGAGAGGAAGAAGCAGGCTCCCAGCGGAAGAGCCTGATGTGGGGCTCGATCCTAGGACTTTGGGATCACGCCCTGAGCTGAAGGCAGACGCTTAACGACTGAGCCACCGGGGCGCCCCAGCTAAGCTTTTTCTTGTCCAAAGATAAATAATTGTTGTGCCTTCATTAGGGTGAGCCACCCATTTACCCAGATGAAAAGCCCAGAGGTATTTTAATAGTTTGTGTGTGTATGCACACACACATACAGTAAGTGAGTTTGAATCACAGCACATTCTTTCATGGAAAAGATCACAGGTTTGACTCTATTCCCACTATCTGTGCTAATTCAAACAGGTTTCAGTACTTCAGTTACTTGGGTACAAAACAGTTTAAGAACACGTTTGTATCCAGTTGTGGCAGCTGAAATATGATGATTGTTCACTGTTGCTGCTTGGGTATTCTACTCTTTAGTAAATTGTTTGAGTTTTTTAAATTGTTTTTTTTTTT
>NW_024423343.1:23063934-23164329 GCF_017311325.1 Ursus maritimus | reverse complement strand
TTTTTTTTTTTCTTGCGTCTCTAGCCCATGTTTAAAAATGTATCATACTTGTTAAATTTCCTAGTATGTTTAAAGGGAATGCTATTGTAATTCATTTCATGTAAAAATTCAGCATTTTCGGATTATAATTTTTGTAATCTTTAGGGGTCCTGATGAAGAAATCCACGTTACACTGTAATATAATTAACATTCGTGTATTCAGCTAGCCTTTATTTCCACATTTAATCATTAAGAATAATGTCTCCATTTAACCATTTGACTGAATCACTTGTGTTTCTAAGGACCTAAAACAAAGTTTCAATGATATCATCAGAGTCACAAAAAAACTAGAGATGAAGTTAATCACTGGTGAACACCTTGTCTGATAGTTATACCATTGCATAATAAATCAAGTATAAGGAAAGAGTGGTTTTCATGCGAGGCTAAATTAGAGTCTAAGTTCTCTATGTTAATATTTTACCCAAATATTTCAGTTATATATCTATATTCCTTTCACTGTAAACTACAAAACATCAGTCTTAATTTTTTCTGTAAATTGTTTAATTAAGTGAATACTTAGTTGATTTTACCTATCAGCTTTATAGTAGTTCTCATTTAACATGAGTATCTTATGAATTTACTTATTTTCAGAATTATCAATATCAAAAGTTAGAACTTATAAGCAGATGAATTATGAGCTACTTATGGAACTTACAAAACAGACACACTCTTTCAGACTGACTAAACAGAAGGTTTTTGTTTGTTTCAAGTTTTTATTTTAATTCTAGTTAGTTAACATATAGTGTGATATTGGTTTTAGGAGTAGAATTTAGTGATTCATCACTTATATATAACACCCAGTGCTCATCACAACAAGCGTCCTCCTTAATATCCATCATCCATTTAGCCTAACTCCCCTCCAGCAAATGTCAGTTTGTTTTCTATAGTTAAGAGTCTCTTAGGGTTTCCTCCCTCTCTCTTTTTTCCCCCTTCCCCTATGTTCATCTGTTCTGTTTCTTAAATTCCATATGAATGAAGTCCTATGGTATTTGTCCTTCTCTGATTGACTTATTTTGCTTAGCATAATACACTCCAGTTCCATCCACGTTGTTGCAAATGTCAAGATTTCATTCTTTTTGAGGCTGAGTGATATTCCAGTTGTGTGCGTTTGTGTGTGTGTGCGCGCGCACACAACACATCTTTATCCATTCACCAGTTGATGAACATTTGGGCTCTTTCCATAATTTGGCTGTTGTTGATGGTGCTGCTATAAACATCGGGGTGCATGTGCCCCTTAGAATCAGTATTTTTGTATCCTTTAGGTAAATATCTAGTAGTGTAATTGCTAGGTCATAAGGTAGTTCTATTTTTAACTTTTTGAGGAACCTCCATACTGTTTTCCAGAATGGCTGCACCAGTTTGCATTTGCACCATCAGTGTAAGAGGGTTCATGTTTCTCTGTATCCTTGCCAACAGAAATTTTTTTTGAATATTTTTTCCTTGTTATATTCTAGTGGTGTTCTACATGATGCTAATTCTTGGGATAGAGTATTATCAAGTCATAGCCCATGAATGAATTAGATGGTAAAATTAGTAAATACAGGAAAAATTGTTCCATCAATAATAACAATCCTTCCTTTGTCCACAAATTACAGTACACATTGTTTTGTGTATATAACTCTGTACCTGAATATGAGTTTATAAAATATAATATTCATGGAAGTGTGTGGTAAAGAGCAAAGTGTATATATGTTAAGCACATTAAAAGGAATGGGGGATAGAACTGTACATACTACTTACATTCTTGTCTTATTACTCTCTCATGCTTTGCTGAATATGGTTGAATTTTAATACACATTATATATATATCAAATGTGTATGTAACTTTAGTTTAGCTTAGGTTTTATTGCTTTCAGCAGTGAGGTATAATAATAAATTATGTTAAGATAAATATGACTTTACAAATCAATGACTTTTATACTTTCATGAAAATACTGTGCAAAACAAGGACTCATTTTATGTTTTTAAAGATTTTTTTTTTTTATTTGAGAGAGAGCCATACAAGTGGGGGAGGAGAGGAAAGGGATTGGGGGAGGACGAACAGACTCCCTGATGAGCATAGAGCCTGACTTGGAGCTCCATTCCAGGATGCCGAGATCATGACCTGAGTCGAAGTCAGGCTTAACTGACTGAACCACCCAGGTGTCCTCTTATTTTTTTTAATAGAAAAACATTTAAAATTATTTGTATGTTCTTCTGCTTGCAGCCATGTCAGAGTAACTGGTATAGAACTAGCTTTCCAGCTGGTAATAGATGAGCTCTTCAACTGTAATGAACTACAAAGCTGAATAAAATTTTTGGCAGCTGTTTTTTTCTGATGTTAGAAAATTGGCAGAGTAGGACTGTGATGCTTAAGAGAAGGGAACCATTCAACGTGAGCGGCATGATCACCTCAGGTTTTGGCCCAGAAGTACTATTCAGACAATAGTGTAACAAAGTAGAACATAGAGCACAGTAGTCTTGATTAACTGATGAGGCAGAGATCTGATCTCAGGGATGCCAAGGGAACTGGAATTTGTGGGATAGGATACACAAAAGGTGGGAGGTGCATGAAAGGGATTTAAGAAATATTTGTAGTAGTTCCCTTTAATCTTTGACCAAGTACTAAGTTGTGGAATAGCGAGAGAATGATGCTGCTCGGAAACTGGGAACTAAATGGAGATTTCAGAGTTTGCAGATAAAGGAGTTCTGACCCGCTACAGTGGAGGAACCTCATTCAGTTAAGACCGTTGATAAACCTGGGTGACTCGGTCAGTTAAGTGTCTGTCTTCAGCTCAGGTCATGATCCCAGGGTCTTGGGATCGAGCCCCACATCAGGCTCCCCGCTCGGTGGGGAGCCTACTTCTCCCTCTACCCCACCCCACTCATACTCTCTTTCTCTCACTCTCTCCAATAAATAAACACAATCTTAAAAAAAAAAAAAGAATCTTGATAAACCATGGCATAGGAGCAGAGCTATTCTAGCCCTAGAGAAGGAACTACTTTAAACTTGCCTTAATAAAAGATTAAAAGTAAGCTTTGAAAACTGCTCATCAGTAAATTAACTGTCTGCCAGAACAAAACTTTAAAGGAAGAGAACAAAGTTCAGATAAATATATGTCCAACATATGATAATATATATAACATATAGAAGCAGGAAAATGTGTCCCACATCCAGGAAAAAGTAGAAATAGACCCAGAAATGACAGAAATAATGGAATTAGTAGATGAAGACTTTAAAACAGCTCTTATGAAATATTTAGAATTTTAAAGAAAATAATATAATGAGTGAACAGTTGGGAAATAGCAGAAGTGAAATGGGAACTATAAACAGAACCAAATAGAAGTTCTCAAACTGAAAAACGTATTTGCAACAAAAAATTCACTAAGGAAAGAAGCTGAAAAGAGTTTACAGAACCTCAGACCAAAAAAAAAAAAAAAAAAAAGACTAAAAAAATTAACAGAATTGTGCCTGTGAGGCAATTTCAAGTAGTCTATCCTATGTCAGAAGAAGATATTGGAGTGACTTTCTCAACTTTGACTTTCTGAACTCCAGCTGCCTCATATATCACTTAAAATTATTTATTCAAGGAATCTGGGATTGATCATTGGGTAGGTACATGGACCAAATAAGCCCACTTTGAGCCAGACCTTAGCCATGATGCTACTTATTCTCTGGCCTCTGTAAATCCCTTTCTAACGTAGGGGCTGTGATATGTCACTCTGGGTTTGTGGATATTAATAATAACTTCTTAAAATATCTTTTCCCAGTACATAGTCACACAAGTAAATGGTATAGGTAATTTTGTGGAAGAATGGGGGTTGTCATCACAGTGTATAATTGCTGTGGTGTTATAGAGTTTCTTTTCTACTCTTTGTCAGTAGGGCAACTCAAGACATTTTCACTTTTCTGAGTGTTAGCCTATCACTTTTTCTAAGTTTCTAAGAGTCACCTCAGCAGTGACTTTTATTACGTCTACTAGAGTACTTGTTTCAGTACTTGTAAAATCCAGCATCTTAAGTAAATTATTGTTTATCCAGTCTTAGGTTATAGCCCTTTTTAGCATCTCAAAATCCAGTCTCTGGGGTGCTTTTTGGTTCTTGCTCATATATGATTAATTCTTACAGCAGTTTGGATGTATATTTTCTTTTCTCCCTTACCAAACCATTAGCTAGGCAGTTAGGAGAGAGGTAGGGCCGACTTCAGGAGAGCATCATTTACCTTTTGGGGAAGATACCTCTACTGCAGTTTGCAGCACAGCTAAGGTGTTAGCTCTCTCTAGGGAAAGAGAGCCACCTCTGCATGCCTACCGGCCTAAAGAGAAAGGATACAGAAACAACATCTCAGGGTCATCCTGAGAATCAGACAAAAAAAGGCCATTTCAATAAGATAAAAAAGAGTCAATTTATCAGGACATCATAATATGCATGCCTTTAATATAAGAGCTTCAAAATATATGAAGCAAAATCTGATAAAACATAAAAATAGATATTTCTACAGTTACAATTGGAGATTTTAGCATTCCTCTTTTAGCAATTATTAGAAAAATAGGCAAAAAGTCTCTTAAGTCTATAGAATAAGGCATCAATTAATTGAATGTAATTGACATTTCTTGAATTCTACTTTGGACTTTTCATGTGCACAAAATAGGTTGTATGCTCAGCCATAAAACAAGTCTCTATATATTTCAAAGAATTGATGTCATACAAAATACATTCTCTGACCACAACCAAATTAAATTAAAAATCAATGACAAAAAGCTCTCTGGAAAATTCCCAAATATTTGGCAATTAAGTAACATAGTTCTAAGTAGTCCATGAGTCAAAGAAGGAAGTGAGAAAGTATTTCGATATGAATGGCTGAAGATGCAGCATATTAAAAATAGTGGGATGCAGCCAAAGCAGTGCTTAAGATAAAATTGATAGTTTAATTTTTTTATTTTTTTAAATTGATAGTTTTAAATGTTTATATTAGAGAAGAAAAT
Source organism: Ursus maritimus (assembly GCF_017311325.1). Lineage (NCBI taxonomy): Eukaryota > Metazoa > Chordata > Mammalia > Carnivora > Ursidae > Ursus > Ursus maritimus. The sequence continues at coordinate 23,159,326 of NW_024423343.1, read as the reverse complement.
TTTATGCTAATAATATAATCTTGTACCTTAGATGCTCAAAAAAAACCCCAATTAAATGCAGAGAAAGAAAAAGAAATAATAAAAAGATCAGAAACCAATAAGCTAGCAAAGGGATAAAGAAAAATGAACAAATATACGAAAATAAATGAAATCATATGTTGGTTTGAAAACATAATAAAACTGATTAAGTTGATAATAAAATTGACAAGACTAGATAGACTAATCACCAAATGTTGCCAGAGAGGTAGAGTAACCAAGGCTGTCATATATTGCTGTTGGAAGTATAAATTAGAACCCAGCAATTCAACTCCTAGGTATTTTTTCTAAGAGAAAGAGAACCAAAAAATATCTTCTATGACTTTGTGTAAGAATGTTCATAGTAACCTTATTCATAATGGCCCCAAGTTAAAAACAAATCAGTTCTTCATCAGCAGAATTTTTGAATAAACACATGGTAGAATATACATACAAGGGAATATGACTCACAATAAAAAGAAATGAGTTACTGATATACACAACAGCCTGGAAGAATCTAAAAAACATGCTGAGTGAAAGAAGTCAGTTTCTGGCCTCATGGAATGAATTTGGAAGTTTTCCTTCCTTTTCTATTTTTTGTAATAGTTTGAGAAGAATAGGTATTAACTTTTCTTGAAATGTTTAGGAGAATTTGCCTAGGAAGCCATCTGTCCTGGGCTTTTGCTTTTTGGGAGTTTTTTGATTATTGATTCAGTTTCTTTGCTGGTTATCAGTATGTTCAAATTTTCTACTTCTTCCTGTTTCAGTTTTCACAGTTTGTTTCTAGGAATTTATCCATTTCTTCCAGGTTATCCAATTTGTTGGCATATAGTTTTTCATAATCTCTTAAAATTGTTTGTATTTCTGTGATGTTGGTTGTTACATAAGAGAACATATTCTATGATTCCAAATATATGAAGTTCTAGAATCTCCTGAGGCATTAGAAATGCTCTATATTTTGATAATAATGTGGACTACCTGGGCATGCATATTTCTGAAAACTCTGAACTATAACATTTAAGCTCTGTATGTTTTATTCCAGGTAAATTACACTTAAGTAAAAAAGGTAAAAAAAAATATATTTTGAAGGCATTTTCAAATAAAACAGTTTCTTAAAGGTGCTTATATGTTGAGTTGAATTATTTCTCCCATAAGATAATGAAATATTTTTATACTTAATTTTCTTAATACAAGTTAATCAAACTTGTTTTCAAGACCATCCTTTATTTTGATGTGAATGACACTCTTTCTGTTTAATCTTCCATTGTTTGGAGCCGTTGTCTTTTTGACAATTGTTTCTGAATTGATTAAAGAAACTGCAAGTTTTTCTCGCAGTGAATAGCAATCTCACTACGTGCTTGAATATAACAAAACTGTTGGTAGGAAATAGAAAACTAGTTAACTCAAAAGAAATCTGTCTTCCTCGTTTCTACCATGTTTAGGGAAGTAGCATACCAGGTAGTATTTCTGGCAATTCTTGGCTTATTATGTTGACCTTTATATGGTTATTCATTTTTATTTGACTGCAAAAAGAGAGAGGAGAGAGAGAAGGGTTTAGATGTTAGATGGAAATCACTGATTTAACTCAATTACCCTTTAAGATGCCCTTTATTTTTCATAGGTTAAAGTTACATTATGCATCGTATGAACCAGCTATCAGGGTGTTACATGAGAAGCATCACGCGTTACTGAAGCAGAAAATGCTAACCTCTCTGGAAAGAGACAGAGCAGTTGGGCAGGTAAAGAGGCCATCAAAACCACCTGAAATGATTTTAACCATTTATTTTTTAATAATATAAGTAGAAATATTGGTTTTATTTCTGAGATAAATCTTGAAAGGTTTTCAACAGTTATGTTGTAAAAGATTCATTTGGAAATATTCATAAAAATTATTTTGTTTATTTTAAACCTATAAAGATTATTACAAAGCTAAACATTTAATTACAACATAAATTTATAGGAGATATAAAGTATAGTTAGAGGAAAAAACTCAGCCATTGAGGTCAAACTTGGGTTTATTTATTTATTTTTATGGGCTTTTGTTGTTGTTTGGGGTTTTCTTTAGATTTTATTTATTTACTTGTCAGAGGGAGAGAAAGAGCACAAGTAGGGGGGAACAGCAGGCAGAGGAAGAAACAGGCTCCCTGCTGAGCAAGGAGCTTGATGTGAGTTTCGATCCCAGGACCCTGGGATCATGACCTGAGTAAAGACAGACACTTAACAGACTGAGCCACCAAGGTATCCCCAAACTTGGGTTTAAATGCTAACTTTGACACCTGTAAACATGGGCCTTAAACACTTTGAACTCAGATTTCTCATATATAAAGTATAGCCACATTGATCTGCCTTTTTTTAATATTGTGAAACTTATATGGAATTTACCCCCATATGAATATTTGACACCTCTAGTTTTGGACTCAATTTCCATAATTTCTACTGTCAACACCCTTTTCCATTCTTCCTGGGGGTTTTTGCATGGGCCTGGGACAGTGATGAGGAACTTCTGGTATATAATTCAAGAAAGGTAAAACAAAATGTTTATGGGCCACTTAAAAAGTATCTAACAGTTTGTTAGAAAATATAAAAGTGCAACTATGCTTAACATTCTTTTATTGTTTTCTGTAAATTTTCATTTTTGGCCAAACTTTCAGAAACTACAATAGCTTGCATGATGGTTTTATTCTTCCTTGAATGATTTTAGTGTTAAGACATGCTTTAATCAAGTTGTATTTTGCCCATTTTTGAGTGTAATTCTTAGCTACTAAAATGCTAAACATTACTTGTGTTCATGCTTCTTTGTGCTTGAATTTTAATTTTGTATTCTTGAATGTCTGAATTGTATTATTGGTAATATTGCATAAAAGGAGTTTAATAAAAATTTACACTTTTATGGCATTATATGACAAACCTTCAGAATTTCATCTCCTTGCTCCTTTTCATCTAACCCCTCTCCCCAGTATCCCAACAAAAGACACAACTCTTGGAGTACTTCGTGCTAGATTTAGGTTGTGTCTGCTTCTTATCCTGCCACAGACCCTGCTTAGACTTTTGCTATCCATCTTATTCTCTTTATTCCCTGGTCACATACTTATCTCACTATTATCCTTCTCCAGGGAGGAATCCATCTGTGATCTGGCCATATATTCCCAAAAGATCATGTATACTTTGACACCTCTGACAGACCACACAAACTGAGATTCACTATTCAAGGACACTAGGGTCGGGGCGCCTGGGTGGCTCAGTCCTTAAGCATCTGCCTTCAGCTCAGGGCGTGATCCCGGCGTTATGGGACCAGGCGCCGCATCAGGCTCCTCTGCTGGGAGCCTGCTTCTTCCTCTCCTACTCCCCCTGCTTGTGGTCCCTCTCTCGCTGGCTGTCTCTCTCTCTGTCAAATAAATAAATAAATAAAATCTTTAAAAAAAAAAAAAAAGGACACTAGGGTCTTCCAGGAATCCATGCTAGCAAGTGCTTACACTCCTCCCTTGATTTTTGATTTCTGTATCTGCAACCTGTCCTACACTGGATCTACACTTATTTTATGTGTAAATAGGGCTAAGTTATCTTCCTGAAAAGACCATCAATTCCCCTATCTTTAATATGAGTTGAATGTCTGAGGTTAGATCAAAGGCCTTTTTGAGAACATATTTAGGTCACATACACTCTTTGAGTTTCAGATTGTTTCTCACTGGTTTAGTTAGAAGAACTAAAGATTGGGAGTGTACGTGTGAGTCCCAGCTGGCTGAACAGTAGTCATATGAGCATTCAGGTCATTTTACTTATATATCTGTTTTCTTACCTATTAAACAGAGATCAGATTACTTGCCTTATGTTTGATATGTGTCTAAAAGTGGAAACTTGTTTAAAAAATTAAATCACTGTATGAGACAGGGTTGAATTTTATACACTGTTGTTCATATTAGCAAAGAATTGTATTATCTGCAAGTTTTTTTTTTTTTTAATCTTTGAACCCCTACTTCTGCTGAAGACAAAGAAAAAAGAACCTGCTATTAAAGACTATCCAGGTCTTCCTGGGTTAAAATAGTTTCTTTGAGTTTAACGCATGGTATCTGAATGCTATATTAACTGTTGAGCTAAAATGTATCAGTGTTAATTTTTTGTCTTTGAATCACATCTTCTCATTCTTTCCCAGGTGGTTCCAACAACAAGGGGCACTTATATATCCATATGGCTTGAAGCCTACATGCTTGGCCTTCACTTGCTAGTGCAGTGTGACTATTTAAATGGTCATATTCCTGGTGTTGAGGTACATGGTTCTAGGTAGTTCTTTTGAGTGGGAACCTGATATACCTTGCTAAATCCATGGCTTCTGTCACAGCATCTCTGAGTTCCTTAATATCTATAGCCTCATCATCCTGACTCCTCCTTTTTCTGGTTAAGTGCTAAAATGGTAACGTTTTCATGTACTTCACTGAGACAAGTTGAGACTTCTGATTTTCCTACACTGCTAATTCAACCTGTGGGCAATTTGGAAACCACTTAAGGTCTATCTACACAGACCTATTATCTTCAATCAATGTCCAGGCACCACCTGAAGGATATTATGGTTTTCCAGCACAATGCAAAATATGAAGGTCTTTTTAAGAGACTGTCAATTTTCCTAGATTATTCCCTAAGAAGCTGGGAGCAAGTTTAGTCTATACTTGGAGAATCTTTGAATTATCTGACTTTCTGTGTCCTTTTTTTCCCAACCAGCCACACTTGGATTTTTAGCTTGAAAGGTGAAATGGATTACTCATATATGAATGCTTACTTCTTCTCCCTCTCAGGCATAGGGCCTTTTATACTTCTTTGTTAGATGGAATATCTTCCTGTCCTCTTCTACATTATCAGTCACTCTGCATCCACATTTATTCCAGGCAGTCCTAATCTACACCTGTTGTCACAGGGTATTATTAATAGATACAATTTATTTTTATCAGTTTCTCTAAGTTTTTTTTTTAATTTCAAATTTTAATTTAAATTTTAGTTAATTAACATATAGTGTAGTATTAGTTTCAGGAGTGTTATTTAGTGATTCATCACTTACGTATAACATCCAGTGCTCATTATAGCAAGTGCCCTCCTTAATACCCATCACCCATTTAGCCCGTCCCCTGCCTACCTCCCTTCCAGCAACCCTGAGTTTGTTTTCTACAGTTAAGAGTCTCATATAGTTTGCCTCCCTCTCTCTTTTTTTTCTTCTTTCCCCTACATTCATGTTTTGTTTTGTTAAATTCTAAGCAGTAGAATGCATATTCTTTTCAAGAGCATGTGGAACATTCTCCAGAATAGATCACATGTTAGGCCACAAAACAAGTCTCAATAAGTTTAAAAAGATTGACATTAGATCATGCATCTTTCCTAGCTACATGGTATGAAACTAGAAATCATAAGAAAAAATCTGGAAAGAACAAAAATACATAGAGGCTAAATAACATGCTACTAAACAATTGAAAGTGTCAACCAAGATATTAAATATGAAATAAAAAACACAAGGAGACAGATGACAATGAAAACACAAGGGTCCAAAATCTCTGGGATGCAGCAAGACTGTTCTAAGAGGGAAGTTTATAGCAATAAACTTCGTGAAATAAGAAAAATCTCAACTACACAACCTAACCTCACACCTAAAGGATCTAAAAAAGAACAAACAAAGCCTAAAAGCAGTAGAAGGAAAGTAATTATTAATAAAGATTAGAGCAGAAATGAATGAAATAGAGACCAAAAAATAGAGAAGATCAATAAAACCAGGAGCTGGTTTTTTGGAAAGGTAAGCAAAATTGATACACCTTTAGCCAGGCTCATCAAGAAAAAGAGAAAGGATCAAATAAAAAAATGGAAATGAATAAGAATAATGACCAACATCACAGAAATACATTGTCATAAGACAATGTCGTAAAAATTTGTATGCCAAATTTTGGACAACCTAGAAGAAATGCATAAATTCCATAAGCATGTAAACTTTCAAAACTGAATCAGGAAGAATTAGAAATTTTAACAGATAGATTACTAACAATGAAATTGAATTAGTAATAAAGAAAAACTCCCAACAAATAAAAGTTCAGGACCAGATGGCTTCACAGGTAAATTCTACCAAACATTTAAAGAAGTAATACCTATTCTTCTCAAACTATTTAAAAAAATATTAGAAGGAAAGCTTCCAAATTCATTCTATGAGGCCAACATTACCTTGATATCAAAACCAAACAAAAACATTTAGAAAAAAAGAAAACTACAGGTCAATTGATGAACACAGATGCAAAAATTTTCAACAAAATATTAGCAAACTGAGTCCAACAATACATTAAAAGAAATCATTAACCATGATCAAGTGAGATTTATTCCAGAGGTGTACAGATGGTTCAATATTAAGAAATCAATCAATGTGACAGATCACATTAAGAATAGAAAGGATGAAAACTATACAGTCATCTCAGTAGAATCAGAACAAGTTTGACGAGGTACAACGTCCATTCATGATCAAAACTCTGAACAAAGGTGTTTTAGAGGGAACATACCTTAATATAATAGCTTCATTATTACTCTAAACAATGACAACAGCAACAACCAAACAAAAATCCAATTTGGAAAATACTATTTGAAAATTTCTAGAGTTTATTTCCTGTTATTTAAAAAGGAGAAGTTTGGATTTAGAAATAGCTTTCCTCTCTCTATCACATCTACCTGTTTAAGACAGTAGATTGATTTGACATAGTAGGATTTGAGTAGAAGGTGCCATTTCTGCCCACCATAGTTTTCACCATGGACAATGCCAATATACTGGGTATTTGTATGTCCTTCCAGATCTGTTTTATTGCTGTCAGTGGAAACTGGATGTGGCAACTGCCATTCTCAGGATGAATTCTGTATTATACATGGTTTCTCATGTCATCAGATTTTGTTCAGGATCCAAAATGGGCACACATGATCGATGGAGCCTATGTGGTATAGTTAGCATCCGAGTTACAAGAGAGGATGAATAAAATTTAAAAAAGTATTTCATATCTATACTGAAAGATGGGAGGCTCACGATTAATGAACCCAAGATGCTGAGTGGCCAAAATGGCTGTCAGATATCCCTTACTCCAGGCTAATCCTAAGATCAATTAGTACATTCTTCAAATTAGGACAGACAGTATAGTCTCAGTTTTATCATCTTTATCGTTGGACTACAAGCCAAGGTTCTATTTAATGAGCTGAACTTTTTGAGAATGTTTCATACAAAAAATGGTTTATTACCACCCAAGTCTTTTTTTTTTTTCCTTTCCTGTTGAAACATTCATATCAAGTATACCTGGATATACAGTCTTGGATTAACCTTTTAACTTCAATCTATTAATGTGTTATGAACTATAGAATGAATTTATTAAAAAATTTTGAAAGTGAAACTATATTAAAATATATGCAAAGTTCCTCTATGATTTAACATGAAAGATACATCAACTTTTATGCTTATTTTTTGATTACATCTTTATTTCCAGTGTATGCTTTATTTCAGTGATGCTCTGAGAAGTCATTTCTTTTTTTTTTTTTTTTAATTTATTTTAGAGAAGTGAGGGAGGGACAAAGGAAAAGGGAGAGAGAGAATCTCAAGCAGACTCCCCACTGAGCTTGGAGCCCTACACTGGGCTCAGTCTCATGACCCAGAGACCACAGGCCTGAGCCAAAATCGAGTCAGATGCTCAACCTACTGAGCCACCCAGGCACCCTTCTGAGAAGTCACTTCTAACCAAAACTTTTGGGATATGAGCTTGGAGCAGTAGAAAGTATCTTATAATTTTTATCTGTATTCCTAATCATGACTTCTTTAAAAACCTTATCTTAATGAACATTTAGCTCACTATCATTCTCTTTAAACATGTATATCTCTCTAATCTCTTGCAAGAAGAAAGGTTAGAATTTATAATTTTTAAGTGATATTCAGTTTGTATGTAAAAGTGAAAGTATACTGTGAGATGACAAAAATCTAAAAGAAGTATGTGTTTTCAAATTTTTTTGGTAGGTAATGGTATAGCAACTTCCAAATTTATTTAAATCTTATAGATAAACCTATAATTTGTTTTGTTTTACAAAATTACTGAAAATGTTCAAAATTCTGAATTACAGTCCTATGATTGAAAAGGTATATAATTTGTTAGTGTGTGTGTGTGTAAATAAATAAGTTAAACTTTATCCTTTTTTGGATTATGGGTCTCTAATTCAGGAGGTATTCTAAAAAATAAATGTATATATTTTCTAGGTCTGTCTGCTGAGAGAATCTAGAAGTAATGATGCTCCAATAGCAAATGAGTATACCTGGTGCATAGATATATGTTTCTGATACCGTTCTCTAATAAAAGGACGTTAGAGCTCCTTGGAGAAGTGGCTGATTATAGGCTGGGCAGGGAAAATACAAAATGAACCTGGAATATTTGTCCCATCTTGTTGCACTAGAATGTTAGGAGATACTCAGAAAGTAAAAGAGAGAGGAAGGAAGGAAGGAAGGAAGGAAGGAAGGAAGGAAGGAAGGAAGGAAGGAAGGGAGGAAAGAAGGAAGGGGGAAAGGGAAAGGAGGAAGGGACCAAACAAGACATTAGAGTATGTCAAGGGACAAAGGAACTGTCGAGGGCACTTCCTAAATGGACTAACAATCAAATTTGGTTTGGATGTTGAAACTGATTGTGCAATGCACACAGCAAAAGGATATGGAAACATTTATGTTATATAATTGAGCTCTGTGGGGAGAGCAGCACATGCCTTACGTGCAGGTCTGAGACATCTTGAGAGAACTAAGGAAGGAGACTGGCTTGGGGTTTTTGATGTGGTTAGGGTTTGGGAGCCTGATGAGAGTTCCTATGTGGGAGGAGGGGCTTAGGTGGTTTGAATCTCCCACCAGTGGTAAAGGAGGGAGCATCCAGGCTTTCATATCTGCTTGCTCAGGTGTGGGGCCGTAAGGAAAGTAGGAAGTAAGGCTTAAAAAGTGTTAGCAGTCAAACATCAAGAAATGGAGTCATGCTCATTACAGGAATCGTTCTGAAGGAGCTCCCAATGGTCAAATTTTGAACAATTTGAGCAACAAAATAAATAATACAGTGTGGGATTATAACCCAGAGTATAAAATAAGTATCTGTGAGTTCATAATGATATAAATAAATGGATAAGTATGTAAATGGGGGAAAATAAAAATATTTCTCTCAAAGAAGAATCTCAGATGACATGTAGATAATCTTTCCCTCAAGGAGGTGGAGCTTAACACCTCAGCTGTTCATTGTTGGCTATACTAAATGACTTGTTTCCACAAGTACAGTGGAAGTGGGGGAAAGAGTAATTTTACAGTAGAGAAACCTGGCAAATACTACTTCACAAAGGTGATCAGGGTTAACATCATCATCAGTCTTTAATCATGTTGATATTACCCTTGATGCCTTATTAATGACACTTCTACTCTGTGGTCTTCCTCCTCAAAACCATAACTCCTATCTAAACATGAGAAAACATTAGACAAACCCAAATGTATGTACATTCTCCAAAATATTACCTGACAAATACTCAGAATTGTTAAGATCATCAAAATGAGGGAAAGTCCGAGAAACTGTCCCAGTCCAGAGGAAGCTAAGAAGACACGATGACTTTGATAAGTTCTTTATAGGTTTTGAATACTAGCCCTTTATCTGATAAGACATTTGTAAATATCTTTTCCCATTCTGTTGGTTGTCTTTTGGTTTTGTCAGCTGTTTCCTTTGCTGTGCAAAAGCTTTTTATCTTGATGAAGTCCCAGTATTCATTTTTGCCTTTTTTCCCTTGTCTTTGGAGACATGTCTTGTAAGAAGGTGCTGTAGCCGAGGTCAAAGAGGTTGCTGCCTGTGTTCTCCTCTAGGATTTTGATGGATTCCTGTCTCACATTTAGATGTCTTTCATCCATTTTGAGTCTATTTTTGTATATGGTGTAAGAGAATGGTCCAGTTTCAGTCTTTTGCTTGTTGCTGTTCAATTTTCCCAATACTATTTGTTGAAGAGGCTGTCTTTTTTCCATTGGATATTCTTTCCTGCTTTGTTGAAGATTAGTTGGCCATAGAGTTGGGGGTCCATTTCTGGGTTCTCTATTCTGTTCCATTGATATATGTCTGTTTTTGTGCCAGTACTATACTGTCTGGATGATTACAGCTTTGTAATAGAGCTTGGAGTCCGGAATTGTGATGCAACCAGCTTTGGTTTTCTTTTTCAACATTTCCCTGGCGATTCGGGGCTTTATCATATGATTTCACTCATATGTAGAATTTAAGACACAAAACAGAGGAGCATAGGGGAAGGGAGGGAAAAATAAAATAAGATGAAATCAGAGAGGGAGACAAACCATAAGAGACCCTTAATCATAGGAAACAAACTGAGGGTTGCTGGAAGGGGCGGGGGGATGGGATAACTGGATGATGGGTATTAAGGAGGGCACGTGATGTCATGAGCACTGGGTGTTATATACAACTGATGAATCACTGAACTCTACCTCTGAAACTAGTAATACACTATATGTTAATTAATTGAATTTAAATAAAATAATAATAATAAAAAAGACATAATGAGTAAATGTAAGGTATCCTGGTTGGGATCTTGGAACAGAAAAAGGATATTAGAAAAATCTTGGGGAGCCTGGGTGGCTCAGTCAGTTAAGTGTCTGACTCTTGATTTCAGCCCAGGTCATGATTTCAGGGTGGTGAGATAGAGCCCCACATCGGGCTTCAGGCTTAGCAGCGAGTCTGCTTGTCCCTCTCCCTCCCCCCACTTGTACTCTCTCTCTTTCTCTCTCAAATAAATAAAATCTTAAAAGAAAAACCTTAATGAAATTAGAAAGCAATATGGACTTTTTAAATAGTAACATAACAGTATTGTCTCATTACTTGTGTCAAACGCACTATGATAATGGATGATGTTAATGGGAATAAGTTGCTGGGTATACAAGAACTCTGTATTACATTGCACTTTTATGTAAATTTTATACTATTCTAAATAAGTGTATTTAAAATTTTTATAATCCATTTGGCACCCAAGAATAGATATACATTTTTTACTTTTTTTTTTCCATCCAGGCATTTCATGAGCACTAATCTGTAGGTTACAATTTATTATCTACTATTTTCAATTAATAAAGGAATGTTATTACTCAGTGATAGTAGGAAAAATGTGTGTATCCCTATATAATTAAACAGATTTTTTTTGTGTTGGTATAATCACATACAATGAGTGATGAGAGAACTCTTTAAGGTTGAGTTTTTAATTCAAGTCTATTGTTCAGGAAATATAGGTAAATGATATGCCACCAAACTAACAAATGTTCTTAATTATAAAACATGTTTAATAAAACAAGGAGTGTCTGTGGGCGGAAAATGAGCTAAGTGTTTCAGGAAAAACAATAGTCTCTTCATATTTTACTTCCCAACTAATACTTTCCTTATCTTTTATAAACAGAAAGATGAATTAAGTTGTTGTGAAGTAATTTCAATAGAGGAGAAACTTTTCTCAAAGTAGAGTTCTGGATCATTATCATTCAAAGTGTGCAATAGGTATTCTTGATTCAGGAAACGATGCTGTGAAATAAATGTTTCAGATGCTTATTTATAATGAATACCTAATAATTACCCATGGAATTGAATTTAACTTTAAATTATGTTTTTTTTGTTACAATTCATGTTTAAAATATTTTTAATACATAGGAATTAATCTGAGAGGTTGATGTTTTTATATCTTGAAGTTGATATTTAAACATTGCATTTTATTCAGTCCTTTTTGGGTTATTTTGTATATAACCCCATATCTTTTGATTTTATTTTTTAGATTTCTGGGCTTCAAGCAACACTGAAGCATATGGAAGTAGGGCATAATTACCAGGCTTCTGAAATTAGAGGTAAAAGTATTTGTACATGCCTTATAAATGGTAATGTTAAGGAAATAATAATTTCGTGAGTGGTACAAATGTTCTAAATCTTGATTTTGGTGGTGGTTTTATGCCTGTTTATTTTTGTTAAAACTTACCCAATTCTCTAAAAAGTATTCATTTTATTATATATAAATTGTACCTCACTATATTTGATTTAAAAAAGAATGATGGAAACTGAAATATAGAAAGGCTGCAAAATAGTGAATTTTCTTAATAAACGTAACATCCTGTCATTTACAGATGACTGTTCATTGTGTTAAATGATCAGTTAAAGCTTAAAAAAATAGGCAGCATTCTCATATTTGAAATTTTTTTCTTAGCCTTGTTTCAGGAGTTCCTATCCTTATATTTCATGTTAAAGAAATATTAGTTAAGCTCAGTTATACCTGAAGACACTATGGACCAAGGATGTTTATTGCAGTCATGTCTATAGGACAAAACAGTAAAAACAATCTTAATCTTTAACCACAAGTGAATGTTTAAGTATGGTTGCTCATACAACTAGAAATTCTTTAAAAATCATGCATAAGAAAACGCTCACATCATGTTAATAAAATGTTAAAAAATTAGAACATTTATATAGTATAAGTTCATGGCTATTAAATATATGCAAAGAAATGATACACACCAAAATATATGCCTAATTTGCATGATGTGATTATTTTCTACATTTTTTCCTTATTGCGTTTTTTATACAAAGAATATATATTTTTGTTAAGATAAAAAATTACTTGTTCCCATGTGTAAATAACTTTTAAGAATACAATCAGATGTAAATATGAAGGGGTAGTATCAAACTATCATAGTTTCAGGAACTCTAACTTCCCAAATGACTAAAGAATGTGAAAAATAATATATATGAGAAGGCTTAAAGGTTGAGGAACTTCATGCATTGGGTTGATGGTTGTATCAGTTAACCTCTAATGCTCCATTCTACTCCCAACTATTAGTTCGTAATTTTATATATTTATCCTTGGAATCTCTATTAAAATAAACTAATGGTTTACTGATAATTCCTTATGAAATTATATTCTATTATTTAATGTAATTTATAAATGAACATACTGCATATTTTTCTAAGTTACTTTGAAGATCAAGTTTGTAATTGTATTTTGATCTGTGATGTTTTGAAGTAGCTTTTGGTCAAAAGAAATAAATTTCGACCCAACACAAAGAAATAGGTTCTTTTAATTGAGTAATCCCAACTACCTGAATAAAATTAATTCCTTAAATTCTGTACTGAATAATTTTATGATCTTTTTAAACATGCATTCTAGTGTAAGATACGGGACTTGAAGTACCTTTTCCCAAGCTTCTGGGTTTAGCATTTGGCTGTGTCATGTCAGACTCTGTCATCTCTCTGATTGCCTGATCAACTTGGAACCTTACTTAGCCAGGAACTCTAAGTTGAAGAGAAGTTGATTTATTGGTTAACTCGTTGTCTCTCATAAATACTGTCATCCTTCACAATTATTTGCATATATTTAACTCCCTCTCCCTCTATTTGTTCATTTTAGTTTAATTTTTAAAAACTTTGTTTACCTGTCATCCATTTAAAAGTCTATCCATTTATTTTGGGCAGAGGTTAGTATGCCAGTAGAGATTCTTAAAATTAAATATTATTCACTCTGTACTTAGGGAACAATGAATTGACCGTCATTTATTCTAACTTTGGGAAAAAAGACAAATTAATTGTTATTCAATCCAAACTTAGGGATAAGACAAAAATTGAACTGATTTGGAGTAATCAAGTAATTTTAAGTATACCATATTTTTTATTATCAAAGTGATATGCCCATTTTAGAAATTTTAAGAATGACAAACTTTATTTTTAAAATTATCCGTAATTCTACTACCCAGAGAGAATATTATTAATACTACATTGCTGAACTTTCTCACCTGAAAAAGGTTTTTAGTTCTACATTTATTCTTGTATGGTATGTAGAATAGTAGAAAAATTCCTAGGAAAAACTATGAAATAGTGAATTATTACTGATTAGATATTTGAAGTGACAATTTTGTATAATTTTTCTTTGTTGTTATGAAATGCAATACATATCACATATTTATAAGAAACTATACAGAAAGCACTTTAATATTATGTATTATGAGATAAAAGCAGTTTTTTACAAATTACGTAATTTCAAAAAGCTTATTAATATGCTGATTCTGATATGTTTGTGTTGGTTATTAACTTATATTATTTTGCTTTCCTATAAGGTTGCAATTTGAATGCAATAATGCCTATTTCCGGGGTGTCTTGGTGGCTCAGTCATTAAGCCTCTGCCCTCGGCTCAGGGCGTGATCCCGGTGTTCTGGGATCGAGCCCCGCATCAGGCTCCTCTGCTGGGAGCCTGTTTCTTCCTCTCCCACTCCCCCTGCTTGTGTTCCCTCTCTCGCTGGCTGTGTCTCTCTCTGTCAAATAAATAAAATCTTTTAAAAAAAATAATGCCTATTTCCAAAGCAGGTTATAAAGATACATATAATTCTATTTTAATATATCTTATAACTTATGATAGGAAATTATGAATTCAGTATGAACAGCTAGAAATGGGAAATGTTAGATATAATGAAAAACTGTGAAAGCTGACTTCAGAGGTTCATAGAGGAAAAAGATGTCATATGGAGTAAAGCAAAGTATTCCATAAGGTTTTTAGCTTAATAAATTGATGCTTTTTAAGTTGAATATTTTGTTGCTGCTCAGAATTGCATTACAAGATGCCAATTTCATATGACTGTATGGGCTATATGGCCTAGGTTAGAAAGTAAAATTAAAGTAAAAATAAAGAATATTTAAAGTAAATCCTCTTCTCCTTTACCTCTATTTGCCTTTTTCTGAATTACAATTAGATAAGTGTTTAAACTCCTCATTTTAGCTTACATGTATCATAATCTCTTAGATATTTTCTGTTTAGCTCTCTAGACCAAATTGTGGATAATTCTTCAAAACCTTTTTCAGTTAAAGAATTCTCTTTTCAGCTGGGTTTAATCTGTAAGAGAGTTAGTGACCGGCACAATCCTTACATATTCATTTTTTAAAAAATTTTGTTTCATTTTTTATTTTATTTCTTTTTTTAAAAATTATGTTCAGTTAGCCAACGTATAGTAGATCATTAGTTTTTGATGTAGTGTTCAGCGATTCATCAGCTGTGCATAACACCTGGTACTCACCACATCACGTGCCCACCTTAATGCTCATGACCCATTTACCCCATCCCCCAACCTTCCTCCCTATCTGCAACCCTCAGTTTGTTTCCCAGGAGTCAAGAGTCTCTCATGGTTTGTCTGCCTCTCTGAGTTCTTCCCATTCAGTTTTCCTACCCTTCCCCTATTGTCCTCTGTATTCATGAATTTTTGACGTTCAGCGAGGAGGCTAAACATATTCAGTTAACATTGATTGAGTGGATGTGTGCATACATGAAGGAATTGTTGAATGGATGAAATATAGCACTGGAGGTACAATAAACAAAATTGCTATAAGTGAAAATGTGTTTATTTGATGTTTGCTTCATTTCTCTTAAGAAATTATACTTTCCTTAAGATGCTGATTGTGCCCAAATAAAATCTGGGAAACTGCACAGCACGAATCAGTAATATAGGCCTGTCATTAATAAGCATTGGGTGTGATAAACATAAAGATGCTATGATAGAGACATGGCATTTGCTAGGATATTACTAAACATTAAGAAGCATTATGTGGAATTTGAGAATTATATGCATTTAACCATGAATGTGACATAGACTTTAATGTCTGAGCCTCTTATTTGTTCTACAAATCTTTGTGCAAGTGAAAGTGATGTTTATCTGATGGAGAGTGGAAATCATGTTTGTACTTGCTACACCGAGACATAATGGAGAAGTGTTATTTCTTTGCTAATTCCACATGTATTCTGCAATGCTTATTCTCATGTTTTGTTTCCAAGTGTTGAATATTTTCCTAAAAATGATTAAGTGTGAACTTTTGTAATTTCATTTTGTTGTAGAAAAACTACATATACTTATAAAACAAGGTCTTTTTGGTTTTTGACTTTCATTTGTTATCCTTAACATTTTGTTTGTTTGCTTTCTTGATTTTTATTTTGTTTCTCTTATGAAGTGGTGCTTAGTCATGTTTTGCATGCTACCTGAGATCTGCTCATGTTCTTAGAATTACTTCCACTGCTTTCTCATTACTTCCCTATAGATACTACCATATATATTCTCCTCATATATAAAGGGGAACAAAAGGTAGTGACCTTGACAGGGTTATAGACAGGATTTTATGAAATTGTCCATGCAAATTGTTTAGACTAGTGGCTGTTATGTAGTAAAAAGTCAATAAGGCATAAATGCTAATTGTTATTATTTTAATTTATTGTCCTTATCAGGATGTCACTGTTGGTTGTTGAAAGGAGAATTAAATAAAAGAGAACTGGAAGTGAAAATTTTTCCTTATTGTCAGTGAGCTGTAATTGTTGCCTTTCCCCCACACTTTGACTTCCCACATGCTGTGGGGCTCTAACTTTTAGCACCACTCAGGGAGGATAGGCAGTCTGGATATCCACCCAAATGCTTGAAGTCTTTTAAGTACTTTCATGTAGAACTGTGTTATTCAATATTCTGCTTTTATGTTATTGTCAAGGTTATTTTGGAGTTTTTTTCCTTTGTCTGAAACTGGTACTGAATAGGAAAAGTCAGATCAGAAAGAATCTAAAAGCCAGCTATGTACTTCCTTGCCTTTATTACTCAGAATTCTTTGAGAACCTGGACTCATCCAGATATTTTTGTGTTTGTCTTTTCTCTATTATAAATCTAGTGTTATATTTAGAACATATAGTCATTTCTTTTATTTAAGAGTTAATGATTATAACTTTATTAGTTATTTGCAATTAGTTTCCTGTTTAGAAATAAAGGGGGAAGTTATGTATACCTAAGTAGTTATGTGTATAAAAGAAAGAGACTTTCCCTATCCTTTTATTTTTCTCTCATGTGGTTTTAGTAGGACTGTTCTTTATGTCCAGGAGAGTTTGGAGACCAATGTTACAACTACATTGGAATATTACCCAATGTTTTCCTTTCTGTTTTTCTCAACATTGAGAAGCATAAAGAATTATTATTTATTATTAATACAGTATCCTTTTAAAAATCTGTTATTTGTTATCCAATTCCACTTGAGAAATTTTGTCATTGCTTACCATTCTTTCCTTGACCCTTTTCAACTTGTATACACATTAAGCCTCATGACAGGAATTTGGATATAATATAATTGGAGATTGGCTTCTGTGATCTCTAACTGGCTCATCATGCCATTTCACTGACCTTGCAGTAATGACACCGTGAATTTTCGGAAAATGAATTTGACACCTCACTTAAAACATTTTGGTGGTATTTTAATATTATTAGTTTTAATACTTTAAAAAATACATGTATCATTATGACTTTGGCTTTCATATGTTTAGTTAAAATTATATTTATTGTGGAGAAACAGTATAGATACTAAGAATAAATTGTGTTATCTTTGTAGTTGTTCCTAATTCTGAAAAAGAAAATGCACCAGAAGGTCCTACTCAGAAAGGTCTTCGTGAAGCCAGGGAAAAAAACAAAGATAAAACAAAGATAAAAAATAATACAAAGGTATGACTTTTTGTTCTTGTTTCCATTAATTCATACTTAACTCTTAGATCTTCAGATCCATGAACTCGTATGGTATCATCATTTTATTGGAAGAGGAATTTAGAAGTTATAAATTCCAAGCCCCTTGGTTTATAGATAAAAATGGTGGTCCTCAAATGTTAGTAATATGTGAGGGCCTTATGCTTATTGGTGGCAGAGACAACTCAGTGAATCATTCTGCCACCTACTCCGACTTAATCATATGCATGTGTGCTCACCTACTCAGTTTTCTGTTTATTCTATCCAAAAGAAATAACTCCCACATCATCCCTTATTTCTTTTCTCATAGTATAACTTTAAACTTTTCTTAGTTTTCTTTAAAAGTAGAATGGGAAGAATTTTGGCCCATTAAAAATCTCCTTATATCTGAATACCTTTGCTTTGCAATCAGGCTGATAACTAAACAGGTCTATAATGATGAAAGAAAAATGGTATTAAAATGTGTGGTCAGAGATCAAAAATGAGGAAGAAAGAAAAGCACATAAAACCTGTAAGGAGTTTAATTTCTTGTTATGAAAATTGCATGAAAGTCTAGCTGAGGTAATGAATTCTCTTACAAAGTACATAGTTGTTTGAGTTCTAAAATACCTGTTATGTATTTACAAATGAAAATACTTATAATATTTTTAGTAGTAGTAATTCTGTAAGAACAATAGATTTTTATGCATTAAAATAATGTAATAAACCTTTTATCTAGCTAATATCAATAAAGTTTTTTCTTCAAAGGTATGCATTGAAATCCAGTACTATATATAATACTGAATAAGCTACAGACTAAACAATTTTGAGTTATACTTAGGCTTTGGTAATTACTTTGTAATATTCAGATTAGTACTTTACTGTTCCTCTATTATCACTATTAATTTAGGATTTATGTTGTTCGGGGTAGATCATTTCTTGTCAGCCATGCCTTCAAGCTTCCGTGTGCCAACAACCTCCTATCAGGATGGACCTTCCCTTTTTGCAACCATAAAGCTTTCCCACTCCTCTACCTGCCTTTGCATCTCTGCTGAATGCAAGCAGTGGTGGAGGATAAGTCTCTTGCTGTCAACAAGTAGTTCTTGTTCTCATTTGGGAACAGAGGAGCATATAAAGAACCCAAATGAAGAAAAAAATCAGAGTTAAGGATTTTCAGTGTGATGGTGGTGATTGTCACGAGGAGCATTTTCATCTTCTAATGGCATAGCATTCTCTTTAAGGTAGTAAGTCATACTTAGGAATGATTTGTTGATGCATTCACTACATGCTTATGGCTTGTAAGACTTTACATTAGTAACACAAAGTTGTTTTTGCGACAAAAAGCTACTACAATATGGGACAAACACATTAAATATTTATGCATCATATATTCTTTCAGCGCATTAAAATATTTAACACAATACCTACCACATGATAGAAAAATTTGGGGGGCGCCTGGGTGGCACAGCAGTTAAGCGTCTGCCTTCGGCTCAGGGCGTGATCCCGGCGTTATGGGATCGAGCCCCACATCAGGCTCTTCCGCTATGAGCCTGCTTCTTCCTCTCCCACTCCCCCTGCTTATGTTCCCTCTCTCGCTGGCTGTCTCTATCTCTGTCAAATAAATAAATAAAATCTTTAAAAAAAAAAAAAAAAGAAAAAAAAAAAAGAAAAATTTGGGCCTTACAAAATGGCGAAAGTGCAGAATAAATTGAATTCCTCCCCCCTTCACCAAGTAATCATTTTTAGTAATATTTCTCTTTTAATTTTTTTCTCTACAAGTTTGTACACTTTGATCAACATCTCCCCAATGTCCCCACCCTCCAGCTCCTGTTAACTACCATTCGACTCTGTTTCTATGAGTTTTTGCTTTTTTAGATTCACACATAGAAATGATATCATACAGTATTTATTTTTCTCTGACTTGTTTCATTTACATAATGTTCTCAAGGCCCATCTATTTTGTCACAAATGGCACAATGTCCTTTTCTCTCATAGCTGAATACTAATCCGGGTGTGTGTGTGTATAGCTAATCCATTGTGTGTGTGTGTTTATACACACATCATATAATGTTTATTCATTCATCCATTAACCAATAGGTTAAGTTGTTTCTATGTTTTGGCTATTATGAATAATGCTGTGATCAACAGGGAATGCAGATATCTTTTGGAGGTCCTGTTTTCATTTCCTTTTGATATATATTCAGAAGTGGAATTGCTGGATCATATAGTAGTGCTTTTTTTATTTTTTTGAGGAGCTCTCATACTATTTTCCATAGTGTTTGTACCAATTTACATTCCCATCAACACTGCACAGGGTTCCCTTTTCTCCACATCCTTACTGACAATTGTTATCTATTGTCTTTTTGATAATAGCCATTGTAACAGATGTGAGATATCACATTGTGGTTTTGAGCTCCATTTTCCTGATGATTAATGATGTTAAGCATCTTTTCCTGTACCTCTTGGCTATTTGTATGTGTCGTTTGGAAAAATATGTATTTCATTCTTTTGCCCGTATTTTAGTTGGATTATTATTATTTTTTTTTTGTTACTGAGCTGTGTGAGTTCTTTATGTATTTGGGTATTTACCCCTTATCAGATATGTGGCTTGCAAATATTTTCTTCCATTCCGTGGGTCACCTTTTCATTTTTCTGATTGTTTCTTTTGCTGTGCAGAGGCTTTTTTTTGATGTAGTCCCCTTGATTTTTGCTTTTGTTTCTTGTGCTTTTGGTGTCATGTCCAAAAAAATCATTGACAAGACCAATGTCAAGAAGTTTTTTCCTTATATTTTCTCTAGGAGTTTTATGGTTTCAGGTCTGATGTTTAATCAGTTTCGAGTTAGTTTTTGTGAATGGTGTAAGATGGATATACAATATAATTTTCCTGTATATAATTATCCAGTTTTCTTAAAACCATTTATTAAAGAGTCTGTCCTTTCCCCATTGGATATTCTTGGCTTCCTTGTCAAATGCCAGTTGACTGTGTATATGGGAGTTTATTTCTGCACTCTATTCTGTTCCTTTGGTCTATGTGTCTTATTTTTATGTCAATACTATACTGTTTTGATTACTGTAGCTTTGTAGTATAGTTTGAAAATCAGAAGTGTGATACTGCCTCCAGCTTTGTTCTTTTTTTTTTTTTTTTGGCTTGCTTTGGTTATTTGGGGTGTTTTGCAGTTTTATACAAATATTAGGACTTTTTTTTCTGTTAAAAATGCTATTGGAATTTTGAAAGAGGTTACATTGAATCTATAGATGGCTTTGGGCAGTATGGACATTTTAACAATATTAATTATTTTCAATACATGGGGACAGAATATCTATTTGTGTCTTCAGTTTCTTTCATCAGCGTCTTACGGTTTTCATTGTACAGATCTTTCACTTCCTTGATTAAATTTATTCCTAAGTATTTTATTGTTTGTGATGGTATTGTGAATGGGATTGCTTTCTTTATTTCTTTTTCAGTGATTTTATTGTGTGTAGAAACACAACCAATTTTTGTATTTTGATTTATTTTCTGAAACTTCACTGAATTTGTTGATTAGTTCCAAAAGTTTTTGGTTGAGTCTTTAGGATTTCTATATATAAGGTCATATCATCTGCAAAGAAGGTAATTTAGTTTTCCTTTCTTATTTGGATGCTTTTCAGTTCCCATTTATTTCTGGTTCTTGGGGGCAGTGTCATCTTTTCAATATGAAAAAAAGGAGCAAGTTCAACACAAAAATAGAAATCTGAAGTGTAGAATAGGATGAAACCAAGGGCAGGGAGGAAAAAGCAAAAGCAAGAGGAAGTGATGAGATGTTGCCCAAAGAC
The DNA here is from genome assembly GCF_017311325.1 of Ursus maritimus. Lineage (NCBI taxonomy): Eukaryota > Metazoa > Chordata > Mammalia > Carnivora > Ursidae > Ursus > Ursus maritimus. Next base: position 23,137,980 of record NW_024423343.1, on the reverse strand, counting down.
AACAGGTCTGTCCCCTCTCCTTTGGGAAATGACTCAATATTTAGGTGGCAGTACACACCTTTCTCTCTCTCTCTCTCTTTCTCTCTCTCTCTCTCTATATATATATATGCATTGGTGTTTTGGGGGAGTAAGAAAAGTTGAGGATGGGGAAGACCTTTCTAGAGATGAGTTTCTTCCCATTCTTGACCTCCTCTGATTGGTGAAGGAAGGAATCTGTTTGGATTCTTTTTATTTCTTTAGCTTGCCTGATTGCTCTAGCTAGGACTACAAGTACTGTGTTGAATAAGAGTGGTGCAAATGGGCACCTTTGCCTTGTTCCTGTTCTTAGAGGAAAAGCTTTCAACCCTTCACAATTTGTTATGATGTTAGCTGTGGCTTTCTTATATATGGCCTTTATTATGTTGAGGTATATCCTTTCTCTATCCAGTTAGTGATGTTTTCCATTATGGAAGGATGTAGAGCTTTGTCAGATGCTTTTCTTGCATCTTTTGAGATGCTCATATGATTTTTTTTAATCTTTCATTCTATTAATATGGTATCACATTTGTTAATCACATTTGTTGAACTATCTTTGTATGCCAGGAATAAATCCCACTTGATCATGGTGTATGATTCTTTTAGTGTATTGTTGAATTCAGTTTGCTAGTATTTTGTTGAGAATATTTGCATGTTTCTTCATCAGGGATATTGGTCTAAAGTTTTCTTGAAGTATTCTATTCTAGTTTTGGTAGGAGGGTAATGTTGGCCTCATAAGACAAGTTTAGAAATGTACCATCCTCTTCAATTTTTTGGAAAAGTCTGAGAAGGATTGGCATTAACTTTTCTTTAACTATTTGGTGGAATTCATCATCAAAACCAACTGGTCCTGGCCTTTTCTGTTGGGAAGTTTTTGATTACTCATTCAATAGTCTCATAGTCTGTTCAGATTTTCCATTTCCTTATGATTCAGTCTTGGTAGGTTGTGTGTTTTTTGGAATTTGTCCATTTCTTCTAGGTTATCCAATTTATTTGCATGTAATTATTCATTGCAGTCTCTTATGATCCTTTGTATTTCTGAGCTCAGTTGCAATAGCTCCTCTTTCATTTCTGATTTTTTGAGTCTACTTTTTTTTGGTCTTAATCTAGCTAAGGGTTTGCCAATTTTGTTTATTTTTTTCAAAAAAGTCACTGTTAATTTTGATCTTTTTCATTGTTTTTATGGTCTCTATTTCATTTATTTCTTCTCTGATCCTGTTATTTTCTTCCTTCTGCTAATTTTGGGCTTTATTTTTCTTCTTTTTCTAGTTTTTTGAGGTATAAAATTAGCTTGATAATTTGAGATCATTCTTTTTTCTAATAAATGCATTTGTCACTATAAACTTCTCACTAAGAACTTCTTTTACAGCATCCCATAGATTTTGGTATGTTGTATGTACATTTTCATGAATTTTTTAATTTCCCTTTTTAAAAAAGATTTTATTTATTTATTTGAGAGAAAGAGCACACGAGTTGGGGGGGCAGAGGGAGAGGGAGAAGCAAACTCCCCACTGAGCAGGGAGCCTGATATGGGGCTGGATCCCAGGACCCTGAGATCATGACCTGAGCCAAAGGCAGATGCTTAACCAATTGAGCCACCCAGATGGCCCTATTTTACGCTTGATTTCTTCTTCAACCTGTTGGTTTTTCCGGAGTGTGTTTAGTTTCCACATGTTTGTAAAATTTCCAGCTGTCCTCTTGTTGATTTCTAGTTTCATGCCATTATGGTCAGAAAAGATACTTGGTATGACTCCAGTCTTTTTAAATTTGCTGACTTGTTTTGTGTCCTATCATGATCTGTCATGGAGAAAGTTCTTTGTGGATTTGAGAACATATATTGGATGGAATGTTCTCTTTATGTATGTTAGGTACATTTCGTCTAAAGCATGATTCAGGTCTGATGTTCCCTTATTGATTTTCTGTCTGGATGATCTATCCATTGCAGACAGTGAGATATTGAAGTCTCTTATTTTACTGTGGTCTATTTGTCCCTTCAAATCTGTTGACTTTTACTTAATATGTTTTAGTGCTTTGATATTGGATGTATATCTTATTGATGAACTGATCCCTTTATCGCTATATAATGGCCATCTTTGTCTCTTGATTCCATTTTTGGCTTAAATTCTATTTTGTCTGATATCTGTATATCCCTGCTTTCTTTTGGGTTCCACTTGCATGTAATATCTTTTTCCATCCCTTTACTCTGAGCCTATGTGTATCCTTATAGCTGAGGTGAACCTCTCATAGACAGCATATAGTTGGGTCTTGTTTCTTTATCCATTGATTCACTGTGTATCTTTAATTGAAGAATTTAGTCCATTTACATTTAGAGTAATTATTGATATGTAAGGACTTGCTAATGTCTATTAATTAATAGCTTTTGGCTGTTTTGTAGTTTTATTGTTCCTTTTTCCTTTTCTTGCTGCCTGCCTTTGTGAATTGGTGATTTTCTATGATGGTATTCTCTGATTCCCTTATCTTTATCTCTTGTAAATCTGCTTTATGTTCTTCTTTGAAGTTACCATATGGCTTACAGAAAACATGTCCATGTTATGTACATAGTGACTTAACTTCGATTACATGCAAAACCTCCACCCTTTTGCCTCCCATGTCTTTATGTTTTAATGTCACAGTTTATCCCTTTTTTTATGTTGTGTATTTGTTAAGAAATTATTGTAACTACAGTTATTTTTAATCTTTTCTTTTAACTTTTATAGTACAGTTAACTGGTTACTACATCATCATATTACAGAATTAGAGTTTTCTAAATCTGACTGTATATTTGCCTTTAGCAATGTCTTATATATTTTGATAAGGTTTTGTGTTATTAGTTAGTGTCCTTTTATTTCAACTTGAAGAACTCCTTTCAGTATTTCTTGTAAGCTATGTTTAGTGGTCATGAACTCCCTCAGCTTTTCTTTTTTTGGGAAAGTATTTCTTCATTTCTGAAGGATAGCTTGATAGAATGTTTTTGACTGGCAATTTGTTTTTTGAAGAACTTTTACTGTATGATTCCACTTTGAATTGTTACGTAAGATTTCTGCTGAAAAATCCACTTATAGACTGATGGACATTCCTTTGTAGTTATAATATTATTTTCTCTTGCTATTTTTAGAATTCTCTGTCTTTGTTTTTTGACAGTTTCACTGTAATGTACCTTAGAGAAGACTATTTTGAATTGAAATAATGGGGTGATCTATTAGCTTCATCAGCTTGGATGTGCATGTTTCTCCCCAGGTGTGGGAAGTTCTCAGCTATTATTTCTTTAAATAAACTTTCTACCCTTTTCTCCCTCTCTTTTTCTGGAACTCCAATAATCCTGATATTGGTTCTTTTGATGGCATTCCATAGGTCATGTGTACTTTCTTCACTCTTGTTCATTCTTTTCTCTTTGTTCTTCTCTGACTGGGTTATTCAACAATTCCTATCTTAACTCATCTATTCTTTCTTCTGTTTAGTGTATTCTGATGTTGATGTTCTCTATTGAATTTTTCATTCCATTCATTGAATTCTTCAGCTCCAGAATTTCTGTTTGGTACTTTTTTTGGTTTCTATCCCCTTGTTAAATTTCATTTATGTTTATGTATTGGTTTTCTAATTTTTGTTGAATTGTCTTTGTTTCTTGAGCATGTTGAGTTTCCTTAAAATAGATATTTTGAATTCTTTATGGGGTAAATTGCAGATCTCAGTATGTATTCCAGTAGAGGAATAGAAAAGTTATTATTGGAAAGGTGTTGCTCTCATGGGCACTATCATGAGTTCTTCCAAATCCCCTCCCAACTCTTCTAAGGAACTTCTTTTCCTGGGCCAGTGCTTCCCCTTGGGCCAGCTACCATATTACCTCTAGTGGTACAGTTTATTGTTTCTTTCTACTTGGGTCTCTTTTCCCTGCCAGGCTGCCCTTTAGATATTTTTAAAAACAATTTTAGGCCAATATTTCTACTAGTATCATATTCTGGTCCCTGGGTTTCATTCCCCTGTGATCCATTGTTAAAAGGACACACAGTATTTCCCCTCAGTAAGTTCTTTACCTTGCTGTTGTGGACTGCACATTTGGCACAGATCCATTGTGTTTTCCAGCTGCAAAGAACAAACATTCAGCTCCTGGCAGGCCCTGTTAGTGGCTCATACACTGGGTTTGTGACTATGATATTCCTGCCCTGTGCTTCTCTTGGAGGGGTAGGACACACATGAGGGCTTTCTCTAAAGAAATCCTTGTTACATATACTCTGCATCTCTTAACCCTCCTACATCTTTAATGTGTGTAAAAAGTTGAAAAGTGTCAACTATTTTTAGTTAAATCTTTTAAAATTTTTGTAAATGGTCTAATACTTCCATTGGACTATAGAAAGTATTGAATCTTGGTGCTTTTGTGTAACTTCTAATTTAATTTCCCCATCATTCTTTTCTGTATAATCTTTTAAGTATTTTTAAGTATTTTTATTATTTAAGAGTTGTCAAATTTCAGCTGAATGTAGCTTGATGAGCTTTTATTTTTTTGTGTTTGTTTTTCATATCTCATATAACACAGAGAAGAACTTTCCAGTTTCAAGACTAATGTTCTCCTTTAGCTTAGGGAATTTCTTTTTTATTATTTTTTGAATCCATAGTTTCTTCTTGCTTTTTATGAAATTCCCAATAGATAATTTTAGACTTATAATCAATATTTCATAAACTTTAACTTTTCCACTATATTTTCCATCTGTTTGTCTATTTTGCATTCTGATATATCTTCTAAACTTTGCCTTTTTAACTGCTTAGGAATTGGCTTTATCTGATTTATCACCATTGTTATTTTGATAATTCTCTTCTCCACTTCCAGGATTATGTCTTGTTCTCCAATAAGGCCTTTCTCATAGAAGCCCGTTATTCATTCATAGGTATAATTTTATTTCTATCTCCTTGAAGGCAATAGACTTTTTAAAAAATGAGTTTAATCTCTTCAAATTCTTTCCTCCACAGTCTGTCTTCATCCTCATCTTACATTTTGTTTTACTATTATAATTTATTATTTTTATTCAAATGACTAGGGATCCTTGGTTGAAAATTCATATTTATGAAGTGACTAGACTAAGCTATAGAATTATCGCAGGTTAGTAATTAAAGAATTTAGTTCTCTGTCATAATCAAAATTCCAAACTGGCATGAGTTTCCTCTGCATTGATAGGTGTGTTAGGGCTGACTGTGGGCTCACTGTAAGTGGATGAGAGAGTCAGCTGCCAGGGACATTGGAGTAGAGGAGGCAGGGAGGCTGGGCAGACTTTAGCACCAACAGTGGCCAAAGTAGATAGAGCAATTTTGGAACATTGGGGTTGAAACACATTGGTATATTTTACTGAGGCTGCATTTCCTCTCCCACACCCTACACTCATATCCTGTCACCCTCTCTTCCATGTAAGTTGCCAGATCTTTGTGTGTGTCTTGGTGGCAGGGGTTACTTTAGTGTCATTTCCAGCTTTGCTTTTCTTTCCAGTCCTGTATCTCCCAAGGTAGTCTGCCTAATTTAGGGAGTTCTTTGGTTTTAGTCTACATGCAGAAGCATTATCATGTGTCCTCTGTATAAAAGTGAGGAAGAAATAGAGACAAAAGAATGATTTCTTTTGCAATTCTGAAAGCAGTTATTTAATGAATTTTTCTGATGTTTTGCTTCTTCATTCAGGCAAAATCAGGAAAACACTTACGGCTTAAGTCAGGGAAGAACTATTTTAGATCTTTTGAACACGGTAACTTTAATACATGGAATTGGTTACACAAGTGATTGAAGAACTGAGATGTCAAATAGGGGACAGGGCGACTACCCAGAGATTAGCAACAGCAGAACACTGCCACCATCTTTTGTGTTGGAGACACAAAACGGCATTTGGTAGGAGGACTATTAAGTAGGAGGCTGTCTAGTAGGAGTTGGAACCAGGTAAGGGATGTAGAATATGAGAGAAGGAACTTCCAACACATAATGCTAGGGGAGGTATAAGCAAAAAAAAATGTTTATATATAACACAAAAATGCTCATAGCTAAACAATCTGCTTCCAGTCATGATATGTAGTTAATAATGCTGCTTCTTTTTTTAGTGCTCATTTAGTGTTTGCCTTTGCTTAGCCAGGATTTTGCCTGTTTTGAGGTCTTTATCTGGTGAGCTGACCTGTATCTTCAATCTCAAAGGGTGTGAGTATTTAGTAATCCTGCTATCTTGAATTGTTGTAGTTTTCCATTGACATCTACTAGTTAACATGGAAGTAATAACATGTGACCCAGATTTTTTGCTGAGTTCCAGAGGGTACTCTCCATATCCACCATTTAAGCAGCAGTCCTGTCAAAGAGTACCAAGCGATCACAGAGATACTTGAATCACTAGATGGCAGACTTAACTTTTAATTGAATGGTGCCTTCTTTATATGCCACACTAGAAGCATTCTTTCATTTTGAATTAAGCCATCCAATAGCAGAGTCCAAAGTTTTGGGGCAGGAAGCAACATCTTTGTTGGTTGGTTATTAGACATGATAATGAGAGGGGCTACTTCCATTTCTGTGAACTCTTGATTTCCATGGGCTATGCAAGAACAACCTTGCATATTGTTATTTTTAGACTAACATTGTAACTGACCACTTCTTCAGTCAGTAGGTTCAATGACTGGAAAACTGGCTCAGGTCTGAAAACCAGGCAAGAAATTGTGTCTTTTTATGGAAGTGGCTGCCCTTAGCATCCTAATGATTCATTATTGATTTCTTCTGTTTATACAGAAGTGGCTTCTCATTGTCCTAGCCTTTGAGGTATTATGTTGTAGTAACTGTCTCCCTAGCTCTCTGTGGATTAGGCTCTCCTGACAGCTACTCTGCTCTTTTTCATAATTGTGCCTACCGTGCTTTTGACCCCTGAGTGCTCCCACCTGGCCTCTCTTTATCAGGCTCCTCTCATCCCCATTGCTTTAAAGGAGCTACATTCTCTGGTAATATCTACCATCATTCTAGAGGAGAGTCACAACTGAGCTTTTCAGTGATGTTGCTGCCCCTCTTACAGTTACAATCCTTAATGGTTTTGTAGTTGGTGTATCTTCTGGTCATTCTTTGGGCTTTTCAGCCTCCATGGTATATCTATTCTCTCATGCTCACTTCTTTCTTTTGATCCTTTTTGCATTATTTGTCATGCATGGTAGTTTTGGCATGTCTATTTCATTTAGTTAGGCCATCATTTTTTTTTTTTTTAAGTTTGTAAGAGCTATCCTAGCATCATATTAACATGGGGGTCCTTGCCATGCTACTAATTCATAGGAGAATGCTTTAATATTAATAAACTCTCCCTTGTACAACTTTATGTTCTACCTCCCTTGTTTCAAAAGCCTCAGGGTCCAGACCTGCAATATTCTCTTGGCACCCACAGGTACATATTGGCTAGTTCCTGTAGTTCCTTTGGGTATAGTTCTTTTTCTCTTTTAACAGAGGCAATACTTCCCTGGCTGGGTTTTATTGTGACTTAAATGGATTTCAGTCAGTTAGCCAGAGAGGAAGTGGGGGATATATTGTAGGAGGAGCATGAGTTGCCTTGCAAGGCAGGGGATAAAATTGCCTTTGGTCAAGGAAGGCATACTAGCCTTTAACAGGGAGGAACAGGTTATTTTTGCAGGTCCAGAGAGCTCAAGGAAATCTGAAGACTCAAGATTTTCCAGTCTCAGATTTCTTCATAGTAATATCTGCCATGAATGTTTTTCTTCATGCTTTTCAACAAAATTATGCTGTTGCTATCAAAATAAAACTTTTAAAAAGAATATTAATTTCACAAGTACCATAGATGGCTCAAATTAAATTGGGTTGTATTCTGAAATTCTTTTTGGTACTCAGAATAAATTAATTTTCTCCATAAAATCTGTGTTATAATTAGAGTTGGTTTTCCTAAAGTGAATTTCCTAACTTATAATCTATTTTCAATATAACTTCTTTGCTGATGATTTTCAAACATTCATATTATCATATTGTAGCTTTATAGCAATAATTTAGCTATCTACAGAAATTTCCATTCTGAACTATTACCATTACCTCAAAATTAACATGACTTAATTTACAAATCTCATCTTATTTCCCAAATAGGCTAATTTCTTCATTTTTGAGATGGCTTTTAATAGTGTCTACATTCTACCAATTCATTCAGTTCAAAATTATGGCATGATTTTTGATCCCGTCCTTCTGGTGTCTCCTACTCTCTCATTAGTGTTGTACTCACATTACTTGACAAGTTCCGAGTTTCTATATGGGGATGGGGGTGGGGAGTGGAGAACTAGGAGTTAAAAACTTGTTGGACCAAGATGTGGTCCATATATACAATGGAATATTACTCAGCTATGAGAAAGAATGATTACTAAACATTTGCATCAACATGGATGGAACTGGAGGAGATTATGCTAAGTGAAGTGAGTCAAGCAGAGAAAGACAATTATCATATGGTCTCACTTATTTGTGCAACATAAAGAATAGCAGGGAGATCATTAGGAGAAGGAAGGGAAAAATAAAGGGGGAGGGGAAACAAAGTGGGAGACGAACCATGAGAGACTATGGTCTCCGGGAAACAGGGTTTTAGAGGGGAGGAGGGTGGAGGGATGGGCTAGCCTGGTGAAGGGTATTAAGGAGGGCATGTATTGCATGGGGCACTGGGTGTTATACGCAAACAAGAGATCATGGAACATTACGTCAAAAGCTAATGATGTACTGTATGGTGACTAACATATCATAATAAAACAAAACAAAACAGAACTTGTGGGAAAGGGCCTAAGGAACGTATCTAGAAGTTTCACTTGCAGAACAAATTTACTTGTTAAATGTTTATTTTGGTTGAATTTGGGGGATCTGATGGAGATTATGAGGGGCTTTCTTTTAAAACCACCCCCAAACCACCAATTTCATTGCTTCTTTTTCCTTTTAATTTTCCTTCCCACCCTTCTAAAACTGGTCTTCATGGACTACCTTAGCAGCCTTCTAGACTGTCCTCCAGTAATCCCCTCTGTGTGGCATTAAGTATTTCTTTCTGAAACTTTGCCACTATATATTGGTCTTCCTTAAACAATTGTATTTTTTTACTTCTCAAACTAGTTAGGTATGTGGCTTCCTAATATGCCATATTAGTTACATTATGTAGTTCTATAACATTATAAAATTCCTTCTATAAAGTTGAGTTAATATGAGATTATATTTGGGGCACCTGGCTGGCTCAATCAGTGGAGCCTGTGACTCTTAATCTCGGGGTTGTGAATTTGAGCCCCATGTTGGGTGTAAAGGTTACTTTAAAATAAAATCCTTTGTTGTCTGAGAAACAAACTGAGGGCTTCAGAGGGGAGGGGGATGGGGGAATGGGATAGGCTGGTGATGGGTAGTAAGGAGGGCACATATTGCATGGTGCACTGGGTGTTATACGCAACTAATGAGTCATCGAACTTTACATCAAAAACCAGGGATGTACTGTATGGCGACTAACATAATAAAAAATGTTATTATAATAAAAAAATAAAAATAAAATCTTTAAAAAAATGAGATTATATGCTTTAAAGCTAATTCTTATAGTTTAAACTTTTTTTTTTTAATTAAGGAAACAATTTGAGTCAATACCGGGAAAGCAGTTTTCTTTTGTCTTTAAGGTAATCAGTGGGGTTGCTAAAATAGTCGATGGGTTTGTTTTTGTAAAGATAGCTATATATTATAACATAATTTCCTTCTATCTGTGAAATATATTTTACTCTAAAGGAATTTAGAGCCATTATACAATTAATTGGATACTTTGCAAACACATAAGTCACAGTTAAGAGGAAAAATACTACTTTATTGAGACTTTGAATGGTTATTATACATGTGAAATTTTCAATGTGCCAAAATATTTATTAAAGAGAAGCAGAATGGAACAATTCCATGTAGATTTTAATAGTTCTGAAAGGTAATATTTATGTGTAGAATTTATTTTTCATTGAGGGAAAAACAGAGTTATATGACATCCACTGAAGTTCAGCTCTGCTGTTTTAATGACTCCCTGAAGCTTACAAATACAATTTTTATATAATTTTTATGTATTAAAAACTTACTACTTACCTTGTGTCTTGAACTATGTATTCAGTGATCATGCAGGAAAAATGAAAAACAAAACAAAAACAGTACCATTGAAAGTATTTCAAGAAAGTGGGAAGTAAATTAAGAAAGATAAGGGACTGCTACCTTGCTCCTTCCATCTTTTTACTACCTGATTTAATGCTTGCTCTCTTTTGGATTGGAGTACAGACATTCTTTTTTAAATGAAAAAATCTTATTTTTTATGCTTCTACATGAAACAGACATATGTTTTTACTGGAAACCCTGTTTCAAAGTATTATAAAGATATTATGAAAAAAGTAGATATTCTCCAGATGGATAGGGACAGAGGATATGTTGGGAAGGATATCTAAACAGTACATACATACAAAAAAATTTCAAAGTATTTTATAACTTAAATGTTCAAAGTTAAGAGAAATTCTTATATTTGGGAAATAGTCATATTATCTTCATATTTAAAGAAATTAAAAAATTTTATTGAAGGAGTAATTTAAAAATCTTTGCTAAAATTTTTTAGATTATTTACCCTGGCAACAGCTGGTTTAGCAACAATTATTTCAAGCTTATTATAAGAAAAATCTTTAGGTAAAGTGTAAGTATTTCCATTAAAATGGCTTTTAATTGCAGTTAACATTTTGTTACCTTATTTTTTAATCATTTAATTTTATAAGTTTATTAATAATACATGTTCTGTAAGAATAGCTTATCACAGCTTAGCTTTTAATACCAATATAGCTATTAAACTACTTTCTCATAAGATATGGATGATTTTCATATTTTCCTATTTATCTTAACTTCTTTTATATATTCAGAAATGATATATATATGAATATATTTATATCAATATATATGTATATATCTTCTGTTAGGGAGCAGAAAGATATTTTTCAGCCTTAATTTAGTACTTTTATAACTACCCTTGCATAAGTTAACTGCTGTAATCCTTTTTCCTTCAGCATGGCATCTGTTAACATAGTGTAGCATGTACTTTGGCAGAAATGTTTTAGATTGTGAATTATTTTGAAGCCTAATCTGTATCTGAAATTCAGGTCTACCACTGCATTACTTGTACAAACCTGGGCAAATTACTTAACTTCTGTGCTTCCATCTCTGTAAACTGGGAAGAATACTATGTGCATCGAAGGGTTTTTGTCATGATGCAATAAAATAATATGTGTAATATACCTAGCACAGTACCTATCACAGAATTTATACTTATAAAAATACAGTGTTTTGGTAGGAAAGATTATCTACCAAAGATAAATAATAATTAATTGTTAATACCATTTTATTCTTTTATGTTAAATATGATATTGGTAACTCTGACTAGAAGTCTGTCAAAGACTTCCAAATTCATTCCTTTTAAGCATTTTTCTCACTTCATTATATAATGACTTGAAACATTTTGCAGTGGCTTTCTAGATTATCAGTGTAGTTTCCCTAATTCAGATTATATATGGAGATACGAAAATTAGAGCATGATAAAGGCTAATTCTGATGTTCTATTGTTTGCATATTTCCTGTTACATATTTGAAAGTGCTGGTATAGCCATAAAGATTGTACACAAGTCTCAACTTCTTTAGAGGCTATTCAGTATTTTGCTTCACTTAATTAAAAACTGATCTTAATTCATATCTTTGTCATGACATTCACCAATGATTGTATAGATTATAGTTTATTAACTATAATGATAAAATGTGAAAAGGAGAGAAAGGGTTCCTTTAGCTCTGATAAGACAGTGTATGTCATCTTCTGTTATGCCACACTGAGCATGCTAATGGTGTACTTCAAGAGCAGTTAGATGCACTTACATGCAGATACTTTGTATTAGAGTGAGTCTAGTTGCAGTTTGTATAGTATTCTTGAATATTGCTGTACAGTAGTCATTATTATTTTTTGCCTAAGCCTCATTTTGACTAGCATTAATCAAGGATCTGGCTGACATTTTGTTAGTAACTGTGAATCTTACATTAGGATGTTGTATCAGTCTATTTATCAGACATAAAGTTGCTAAGGAAATTAGTTTTGCATTTTCTTTAGAGTGTGAAAATGTGGAAGGTATTAAAAAGTCTACAACCATGTGCAAATGGGAATTTTATTGCCTATAATTTGATAATGTTGAATGTCTTCACCAGTCGAAATAATAATGCATTAAAAATCCCTGAGGAAATATATTAGTCAAATATTTATTTATAATACCATGCCATGTTAAATACATAAGGATTAAGACAACTTGTTTATAATTCTGAGTAGAAAATCAAATAAATAGAAATACATTATTACACTAAATATATTCTGCTTACATAAAAAGAAATAAATATGAATCAATAAAAGCAATTAAGAAGTACTAATTATTCTCAGGTTTTAAACTATACTATTTATTTTGAATTATGCATAAGTGTGGATCATTTAGAAAATACAAAAATGAGATTGCAATGAAAACATGCTCAGGATTTTACATTTTGGAAACTTCAGTCACTATCTGTATTATCTATATTTAAAAGTAATACTTTATGAAAAATTGTGAATTTGTGGATTAAATATTTCACAATTAAAAAAATAAATATGTTCAAGTAATATTTATTTAATTTAAATATATTATGTATATATTTGATCATAAATATATATTATTATATATTATAAATATGTATAAATAACGTAAATGTTAGTTACACACTATGTAGTAGTCGTCTGCAACTTGGTTTTTCATTTGGCATTTGTTTCTAAGATTCCTCCATGTTGCCATATGTCGCTGTATTTCATTCCACTATTTAGTTTTCCATCTTGTTATTAACACATATTCAATTTCTTCCCAAAGTCTTGGTCTAATAAACAATGCTTCCAGAAATATTCTTGTATATCTCCAAGTGCCCATATGCAAGATTTTCTGTAGGATACTAATACAGGAGTGGAATTGCTGTGTTATTGGGGATAAAGATTTTACTGTATGGTGTCATATTCTTTTCCAAATTAGTTGAACATGTTAACAAACCCACACACACAGTTTCTATTACTCTTTCCTTTCTGGCACTTGGTATTGCCAATGTTTTTAATTTTTGTCAATCTAATTAGTAAAATACGTTACCTATTGGGTCTTAATTTTTCTGATTAGTTAAATTAAACATGTTCTCTTTTATTTATGGGTTATTCATATGTTAGCTTCTGTGAAATATCATTTCATAAGTTTTGATTTTTTTCAATTAGGTTGTTCTTTTTAAGTATATTTGAAATATTTCTTAGATAATAATTCCTTGATCAGTCACATGAATGCAGGTATCTTGTCCCAGATGGTGACTTATATTTATTTCTTCATAGTATCTTTTAATGAATAATTGTTCATTTTGTCATGCTTTATATCTTGAATATACACAATTTTATTTAAAAAACACAAAAAGTTCTTTATTTTAATGTAGTCAAATTTATTAATACTTTCTATTATGGAAGACTATTGACAGTGCTTAAGAGATTCTTTCCTATCCCAAGGTCAGAATGCTATGCTTGTGTTTTTTTTATTTGCATATTATTTATTTTCCCCTTTAACCAGATATTTTAGTGCATAATTCCTAAACACATAGATGCTGTATTACATTAACACAATATAATTATTTGAATCAAGAAATCAATATGTAGGGGCGCCTGGGTGATGCAGTCGGTTATGTGTCAGACTTGGTTTTGGCTCATGTTGTGATCTCATGGTGTGAAATAGAGCCCTGCGTCAGGGTCAGGCTCCACACTCAGCGTGGAGTCTGCTTGAGATCCTGTCTCCCTGTCCCTCTGCCCCTCCCACTCATGTTCTCTCTCTAAAATAAATAAATCTATTAAAAAAATCAAAATTTATACAATACTATTATTTAATTTACAGAATTTATTTAAATTTTACTGTTCCAGTAATATCTCTGTAGTTTTTTTAGACTAACCTTTTTATTTTGAGATAGTTGTAGAATCGTGTGCACTTGTAAGAAATAAAGAGATCTTGTGCACTCTTTATCGGCTTTCTTCCAATGGTAACATCTTGAAAAACCAAAATACAATATCACAATCTGGATATTGGCATTGATACAGTCAGAGTATGGGACATTTCCACCACCACAAGGTTTCCTAGTGTTGCCCTTTTATAATCATATAAAATTACTCCCCCTAATTCTCAACCCTAGACAACCACTAATGTGTTCTCTGTGTTTATACTTTTGTCATTTCAAGGTTGTTATTTAAACGTAATTATATGGCATTTAACACGGGGGGATGACTTTTACACTCAGCATAATTCTCTTGAGATTCAGCCAAGCTGTTGCATAGATCAATAATTTTTCCTTTCTTTATTGCTGAGTAGTTGCTAATTCTTCTAAAAATATTTGCCAGAATTCTCTAATGAAACCATCTGGGGGTGCCTGGGTGGCTCAGTCAGTTCAGCCTCCACTCCTGATTTTGGCTCAGGCCAGGAACTCAGAGAGGTGAGATCGAGCCTTGCATTGGGCTTTGAGTGTGGAGCCTGCTTGTCCCCTCACCTTCTGCTTCTCCCTCTGCTCGTGCTCTCTCTGCCTTTCTCTCTTTTTCTTTCAAGTAAATAAAATCTTTAAAAATATTTTTTTTTAAATAAAAGAAATCATCTAGGCTTGAGGATTTCTTTTAATTATAAATTCAATTTCTTTAATAGTTTTAGGACCTCAGGTTATTTTATTTTAATTGGATTTTGGTAGTTTGTGTTTTTTGAGGAATTGGTCTTTTCTAAGTTGCTAAATTTATACTCTGTGTAAAGTTCTTTATAGTATTCCCTTATTATACTTTTAATGACTACAGGATCTATAGTGATAGTTTCTGTTCCATTCTTGATATTGGCTATTTGTGTTTTCTCCCTTTTTAATTTTGTCGATCATGGTAGAAAAGAGTTTTATCAATTTTACTAACTTCTTAAAAAAAACTAGCTTTTTTTTCATGATTTTCTGAATTATTTGCCTATATTCAGTTTCACTGATGTCTGCTATCATCTTTATTATTTCCTTTATTCTTCTGGCTTTGAGTTTCTTTTCTTTCTTTCTTTCTTTCTTTTTTTTTTTTTTTTAGGATTTTATGTATTTATTTGAGAGAGACAATGAGAGAAAGCAAGAGTGGGGAGGACAGGGAGAAGCAGGCTCTCCACTGAGCAGGGAGCCCAATGCAGAGCTCGATCCCAGACCCTGGGATCATGACCTGAGCTGAAGGCAGATGCCTAACCAACTGAGCCACCCAGGGGCCTCTAGCTTTGAGTTTCTTAATGCTCTTCTTTTTCTTTCTTGAGGTAGAAACTTAGGTTAGTAATTCAAGACATTTCCTCTTCTGTAATGTAAGCATATAATGCTATAAATTTCCCTCTCAGCCTGCTTTAGCTGCATCTCACATATTTTGATATGTTGCAATTTCATTTTCTTTCAGTTCTATATATTTTTCTTTTTATTTCCTTTGAGACCTCCTCTTAGACCCATGGATTATTTAGAAGTATGTTGTATAATTTCTGTGCATTCAAGAGATTTTCCTTTTGTCTTTTTGCTATTGATTTCTGGTTTGATTTGATCATGATCAGAGAACACGTTACCTTTTTTTGCTAGGTTAGGGGTTGGACCTGTATCATCTTCTTTTCTTCGGGTGGGAGGTAGTCAAATATCCTGTGGCTACACTATTTCTCCAATCCTGGCATCTCTAACCAGTTTATTGTCTTATTTCCACTCTTCAGAGTTCCACTTGGGTTGTCTTGCATTATTTCAGGGTTTATAGTTGTACTTTGCAGGGAAAAATAGGGAGAGAGATGAATCTATACTGTCTAGTTTGGACTGGACATGTGTTCATAAAATTTTGCTTCCCAATTTAAAATATTTTATTACCTTGAAATCAGTTTTTTAAAAAATGTGGAATGAAGTAGGAATCTAATTTTTTTTGTTTCATTAAGATAATTGTTTGTCCTAGCACAATTTATCATATGGTTTTTCTTTTTTCCCCGTGGCCTGCAGTATCAACTCTGTCATTTAACTTGTTTCCATGGGTTTCTAGATATATGTGGCTTTGTTTTATACTATGTTTCATTGTTTACTCATGTGGAAGTACCATACGTTTTAATTATTGTAATTTTTAATAAGTTTGGATATATCTGAGAGCACTTTTCTCAACCTTATGTATGTTCTTCAGAACAATTTTAGTTATTCTGTAATTATCTGTATATTTTAAAATAGGCTTGTCAAATTTCCAAAAACATTGCTAGGGACTTTTATTGAAATAGCTTAGGTTTTATAGATCTCCGTAATGATAATTAGGATCTTTATGGTACTGAGTGCTTGATGCATGAATGAACATGGTTTATCTCCCCATATATTAGATTTTCTTTAGTATTTTTCAGTAACATTTTTATACTTTCTTCATTCAGATCTTGTATATGTTTTTGCTAAATGTAATTCCAAGTGCTTTATAATTTTTTGCTATTATAAATGATATGTACAAGTAGTTAAAATAAATAACCTGTCCCTTTGTCGGCTTTGAGGCCTCCTTCAACAGAAATCAAGAAGGAGCCTCTGAGCTCAGTGCAAGATCAACCTTCTGTCCGACTCCACGCCTCCTCTATCAGCAGGGGTGGAGAGGGAACTCTTAAACTTTGAGTAAGACCATACCTCTATAGGACACCATTGACAGGAGAGGACAGAGTGCCCAAGTACACAGAATAAGACCGCCCATCTACAGGACGTGCTTCTGTCATCAGGAGCCAAATGGGAGATTCTGAGCAACACATGTTCCTGGCCTGCCCATCCTTAATCCTGTACTTCTTCAACACTCATACCTTGTATCTGTGTTCTTTTTAGTGTTTATAAGCAGTTCAGGACTCCCAGTTCATTAGCTCCAGAATTCTGATTCTCCCTACATTTCCTTGTATCACTTTTTCTACCCAGTCTCTCCTTACTTCTCCTGACTCCTGAAACTTTTTGTATGTACTGTTTGCAACTCAAGATTACCGGTCAGCAAAATTCTTTGTATTTTTAACTTCTGTGAATGTTACCTTCCCCTTCTGTGCTAATGGAAATCTAGGTTTTCCCTAGTTATAGTTTCTCCTGCAGCCAGGGGGTACTAGTAAATATTTAACAGTCAGCTCTTTGGAAGAAGAAACAAACAAAACCCTCGACTTGTTGTTTTTTTTTCCAGTTTCTTTGCTATAAATACATCAAAGTCATTCATCTTCCATCATAATTTGCCAAGTGTGGAGTTGGAAATTGATGTCCACAGTGAGCAATTATAAGCCAGTGTGAGCTAGGGTTGCCTGGGTGGGCAGTCAGTTAAGTGTCTGACTCTTGGTTTTTGGCTCAGGTCATGATATCAGGGTCCTGGGGTTGAGCTTCACAATGGGCCCCACACTCAGCAGAAGTCTGCTTGGGATTCTCTCTCTCCCTCTCTCTTTGCCCCTCTTGCTCATGTTCTCTCTCTCTCTCTGTCTCAATAAATAAATAAATCTTTAAAAAAAGTAAGCCAGTATGAGCCAACTCCAGCTCACCCTGTCCCGTAGCGATCTTAAGGGTAACTGTTTTCTCTCCACTCAACCATAACGTTGGATGTGGAGTTGAGATAAATGTCCCCTGTGCTTCTTATTTCTGCTTTCAAGTCCCTTTCTCCTCTTTCCTTCATGAATACAATCTGCCTTGACTCTCATATCATCGGATTATCCTACTCACTATCACTTTTAATACAGGCACTTCTCAGGTTTTTTTTTTTTTTTTTTGTAAATTAAAAAATCCTTATGATATTGTCACTTTCTAAAAATGATTCCTGCTATAATTTTTCATGCTTTATAATTCTTCATGACTCTGGACTTTCAGTTCCTTGATAGCCTCTGCTTTAGTGATCCTGTTCCAGTCTCATTCACTTACTGGTTTCTTCCTAGGCCTTGATATTGGAGATAGGTGCCATAATTTTTCATTTCCTTTGCTGTTTGAACCTCATCTCTCCAATTCCTGCATGTTGAGGTTTTCCAGAGCTCAGGTCTAGGGAGTCTTCTGTTTGCTGCCACCACTCTGTAGGTGACCTCATCTAGTCTCATGGTTTTAAATTACCTATATGTTAACAACTCCTTAATTCACATCTTATACTGAGATCTCTTTCTAAACTCTAGTTTTGTACATCCCACTGCATATTTGACATGTGCAGTTAGATATCAGGTCTCCACTAAAGCTCTATCTTCTGGAGTTTTCTCCATCTTAATTAGTGGAAACTCCATTCCTCTAGTTACTTAACCAGAAAACTCTGGAGTTACCCTTGAGTCATTTCTCTCTCACACACTTGACATCAGATATGAAAAGAAACTATTTTGGGTCTATCTTTGAAAAATATCCACACTTTCATCTTTCCTTGCTACTAACACTGTTGCTCTCTGTTCTTTAGTTTTTGTTTTCATCATCTCTAGTTTGGATTATTGCGATAGTGTTTTAACTGGTCTCTCTGCTTTGTCTTTGTTTTCTTTTAGTCTTCTTTGAACGCAGCAGTCAGAGTGATTCTCTTAAAACATAAGTCTGTCCATAACATTTTTCTGCTTAAAATTTTCTAGTGGCATTCTGTCTTAAGCGAAGTTGTTATGGCCTCTGATGCTCTACATGGTGGCCTTATTTTAACTCTCTGATCTCATTTCCTGCTATTCTCCCATCTTTGACTCATCTGTGGCCACACTAGCCACCTACCTGTTTGTAGAACCCTCTACACATGCCCCTGCCTTTAGGCTTTTTACTTGAGGTTTCCTCTGCCTGCATTCTTCCCTCAGACATCCAAATGACTCATCCCCTCATTTGCTTTAAAGCTTTAATCAAATATCTCCTTAAAAAAAGACTGGCTATAGCCACCCAATCTAAATTTTAATGCTGCCCCTCATTCCCTAATCCTTTCTCGGCCTCTTTCCTGCTTTTTTCCCCCCTCCATACATGTCTTACATATCTTTCTCTTACATATCTGTGTTTTACTTATTAACTTGCTTATTGTACCTTTTCTTCCCTAGAATGTAAGCTCCATGAAAGCAGGGATGTTTATCTGTTTTATTTACTAGTATATTCCCAGTGCCAAAAACATGACTGGCAAATAGTAAGTATCCATAAATATTTGTATTTGAGTCAATGCATAGGTGAAAAAAAAATGTTCCTTGCTGTTAGACATGCTGTAGACCTGAAATTGATTACTCTAGGTTGAACTTAAATACAGTTATCTTGCTAAAGTTTCCCTTTGAAAAGTTTGTTTCTGTTTTTTTTTTTAATTTTTGTTTATAATGATATCTATGAATAATGATGGTTGTGATTTTCCTTTTCCAAACCTACAGAATTTTATGTATATTTATCTTTGTGCATGGTCTAAGACATCTAGAAAGTTGTTGAGTGAAAATGGTTGGAGAGGGCATTCTTATTCTGCTCTTGATTTTAAAAGTAATGAATATGATGTTTCAACATAAGCAAATGATAGTAATTATAAGCCTTTGGTAGATATTCTTTATCAGGCTAAAAAAGTTAACCTTTGTTTCCATGTTTGCTAAGTTTGTTTACTTGTGCTTTATCATGAGTTAGTGTTAATTTTGGTAAAAATAAATGAGTGGTAATTTTTTTATCATGCTCATGTGTTAAAATTGATTTTATTAAGAATAAATATTGAGTTTTCTGCTTTTGTGGTGATTTTCCCCATTAATATTTTAATGTGATAAGTAACAGAATTTCTAATGTAAACATTCTCTTTCACTCTTGTGATTAAACTTATTCATTATACGTTATCTGATTTATACATCTAATTCACTGTTTTTTTTAAAGATGTTTACTCTATTTTATGAATAAAATTGGCCCTTAATTTCTCTTTTTAGTCATTGTCCTTTTGTAACAGTAGTATCTTTGAATAAGATGGGGAATATTTCCTGTTTATTTATTTATATATTTTAATTTAAATTCCAGTTAACATGAAGTGTAATGTTCGTTTCGGGTATAGAATTTAGTGATTCAACGCTTCCATACAACATCCAGTGCACATCAGAAGTGTACTACTTATTCCCATCACTTATTTCACCCATCTCTGCACCAGCCTCCCCTCTGGTAAAACCATGAGTTTGTTCTTTATTAGTTAAGATTCTGTTTCTTGGTTTTCCTCTTTTCCCCAGTATGATCATTTGTTTTGTTTCTTAAATTCCACATGTGAGTGAAATCATATCATATTTGTCTTTCTCTGACTGACTTATTTTGCGTAGCATAATACTTTCTACCTCCATCCATGTCATTGCCACTGGCAAGATTTCATTCTTTTTTATGGCTGAGTAATACTCCACTAATACACACACACCACATCTTCACTATCCATTCATCAGTTGATGGATATTTGAGCTCTTTCCATAATTTGGCTATTGTTGATAATGCTGCTATAAACAACAGAGTGCATGTATCTCTTTGAATTAGTATTTTTGTGTTCATTGGGTAAATACTTAGTAGTGTGATCGCTGGATCATAGGGTACTTCTATTTTTAACTTTTTGAGGAACCTCCATACTGTTTTCCAGGGTGACTGCACCAGTTTGCATTTCCACTAACAGTGTAAGAGCATTCCCCTTTATACTCATCCTTGGCAACACCTGTTATTTCTTATAGTATTAATTTTAGCCATTCTGACTGGTGTGAGTTTTATCTTGTAGTTTTGATTTGTATTTCCCTGATGAAGAGGGATGTTGAACATGTCTTCATGTGTTTTTTGGCCATCTGTATGTCTTTAGAAAAATGTCTATTCATGTCTTCTCCCCACTTTTTATATATATTTTTAAAATTTTATTTATTTATTTGAGAGAGAGAGAGAGAGAGAACATGAACAGGGGGAGGGGCAGAGAGAGAGAGAGGGAGAAGCAAGCTTCCCGCTTAGCTAGAAGCCCAGTGTGGGGCTTGATCCCAGGACCCCAGGATCATGACCTGAGCTGAAAGCAGATGCTTAACTGACTGAGCCACCCAGGTACCCCTTCTCCCCATTTTTTAATTGGATTATTCATTTTTGGGTATTGCATTATATAAGTTCTTTATATATTTTGGATACTAACCATTTATTAGATAGGTCTTTAGCAAAAACTTCTCCCATTCTGGAAGTTGCCTTTTACTTTTGTTGATTGTTTCCTTTGCTGTGCAGGAGCTTTTTATTTTGATGAAGTCCCAATAGTTTATTTTTGCTTTTGTTTCCCTTACCTCAGGAGACATATCTAGAAAAAAGTTGCTCTGGCTGATGTCAAAGAGGTTACTGGTGTGTTCTCCTTTACGATTTTTATGGTTTCAGGTCTCACATTTAGGTCTTTCATCCATTTCAAATTTATTTTTGTGGATGGTGTAGGATGTGGTCCAGTTTCATTCTTTTGCAGATTTCTGTCCAATTATCCTAACACCATTTGTTGAAGAGACTGTCTTTTTCCTATTGGATATTCTTTCCTGCTTTGTTGAAGTTTAGTTGACCATAGAGTTTTAGGTTCCTTCCTGGGTTTTCTATTCTGTTCTGTTGATCTATGTATCTGTTTTTGTGCCAGTACCATACTGTTTTGATCACTACAGTTTTATAATATAACTTGAAGTCCAGAATTGTGATGCCTCCTTTGCTTTTCTTTTTCAAGGTTGCAAATTTTAGGATTATTTGTTCTAGCTTTGTAAAAAATGTTGTTGGTATTTTGATAAAGATTGCATTAAATGTGTAGATTGCTTCAGATAGTATAGACATTTTAACAATATTTGTTCTTCCAATCCATGAGCATAGAATGCCTTTCCATTTCTTTGTGTCTTCTCCAATTTCTTTCATCAGTGTTTTATAGTTTTTAGAGTACAGGTCTTTCACCTCTTTGGTGAGGTTTATTCCTAGGTATCCTATGGTTATAGTGCAATTGTAAATGGAATTGATTCCTTGATTTCTCTTTCTAATGCTTCATTATTGATGTATAGAAATGCAACCAATTTCTGTATGTTGATTTTGTATCCTGTGACTTGACTCAATTCATCTATTGGTTCTAGCAGTTTTTTGGTGGAGTCTTTAGAGTTTTTTATCTAAAATATCATGTCATCCACAAATAGGAGAAGTTTGACTTCTTCCTTGCCAATTTGTATGCCATTTATTATTATTATTATTTTTTTGGTTTGATTTCTGTGGCTAGGACTTCTAGTGCTATGTTAAATAATGGTGGTGACAATGGGCATCCCTGTCTTGTTCCTGACAGAAAAGTTCTCAGTTTTTCCTCATTGAGGATGATATTAGCTGTGGGTTTTTCATATATGGCCTCCATTATGTTGAAGTATGTTCCCTCTAATTCTACTTTATTGAGGGTTGTTTTTTTTTTATCATGAATGACTATTGTATTTGATTGAATGCTTTTTCTGCATCTATTGAAAGGATCATATGGCTCTGATACTTTCTTTTATTAATGTGGTGTATCAAGTTGATTGATTTGCAAATATTAACCCACCCTTGAATCCCTGCAATAAATCTCACTTGTTTGTGGAGAATGATTGTTTTAATGTATTGTTGGGATTTGGTTTGCTACTATTATTATTGAGATTTTTTGCATCTGTGTTCATCAGGAATATTGGCCTGTAGTTATCTTTTTTAGTGGAGTCTTTATCTGGTTTTGGTATCAGGTAATGCTGGCCTCATAGAATGAATTTGGAAGTTTTCCTTCCATTTCTGTTTTTTGGAATAATTTGAGAAAAATAGTGTTAACTCATTTAAGTGTTTGGTAGAATTCCACTGTGAAGCCATCTGACTCTGGACTTTTGTTTGTTGGGAGATTTTTGATTACTGATTCAATTTCTTTGCTGGTTATCAGTCTGTTCAAATTTTCTGTTTATTCCTGTTTCAGTTTTTGTAGTTCATATGTTTCTAGGAATTTATCCATTCTTCCATGTTATCCAATTTGTTGGCATATAGTTTTTCTTTGTCTTATAATTGTTTGTATTTCTATAGTGTTTGTTGATATTTCTCCTCTGTTATTTGTCATTTTATTTATCTGGGTCCCTTCTGTTTTATTTATGGTAAGTGTGGCTAGGGGTTTATCAATTTCATTAATTTTTTCAAAGAACCAGCACCTGGTTTCATTGATCTGTTCTATTGTTTTTGTTGTTGTTGTTGTTGTTAGTTTCCATATCATTTATTTCTGCCTTAATCTTTATATTTTCCCTTCTTCTCCTGTCATTAGGCTTTGTTTGTTGTTCTTTTTCTAGCTTCTTTAGGTGTAAGGTTAGGTTGTTTAAGATTTTTCTTGCTTCTTAAGGTAGGCTTAAAGTATTGCCATGCAGTTCTCTCTTAGGACTGCTTTTGCTGTATCCCAAATATTTTGGATTATTGTGTTTTCATTTTCATTTCTTTCCATGTATCTTTTAATTTCCTCTTTGATTTCCTGGGTGACCTATTCATTGTTTAATAGCATGTATTTTAACCGCCATGTATTTGTGGTCTTTCCAGATTTTTTCTTATGGTTGACTTCATGTTTCATGGCATTGTGGTCAGAAAATATGCATGATATGATTTCAATCTTTTATTTTAAATCAACTTTAATACCAATACTGTGTTTATTTCCTCCTGGTATTTTTATAACACATATATAAAGTGTATATTTAATAAAATTGGAGTAACAGTTTATATAGTTTTTTCTAGTAAAAATGCTAATATATTTGACACATTTTATATACAGTTTTGTACATTCATTTTTTACATGGAATAGCATAAGCATTTCTCATGACAATATCTGTTCTTCAGAAAACTAGATTTGATGTCCTTATAATACTTCATTATTTGTATATTTCATAAGATTTTATCTCCTAGTGTCTACTCATTTTGGTTATTTCCACTGTTTCGATTTCAAATAATCCGATGAGGCAATCTTTGTAAATAAAAGCTCTGTTCATCTCTCTATTTCCTTGGGATAAGCCTAAAGAATTGACATCATTGGCTCAAGGATTATAAGTAAGTATTTGTTCTAGAATTTGATTTGAAAGTGACACATAAAGAAATCCTCTTTAAAGAGCCGTTTCTTGTATTCATGTTTATTGTACATATTTTTTCTTTACCTCAAACTTTTCTTTTTCTGGTAATGCTTTGTCTTGTGGTCTGTTTTCTATTACATAGCTACTTCTTTCTTTGATTAGTATTTACTAAGTACATTTTTTCATGCCTCTATTTTCAATATTTTTGTGTTATGTTTAGTTGTCTCTAGTAAAAAATAACACATAGATGATAATCTCTTTTATTTATCTGATAATTTTGTTCATTTACATTTATTTGTTTTACACCTTTTGTGATTATTGATATATCACCTACCATCTTTTTTTGTGTGTTACATTCATCTTTTCATATTTTTTAAAAGATTTTATTTATTTATTTGACAGAGACAGACAGCCAGCGAGAGTGGGAACACAAGCAGGGGGAGTGGGAGAGGAAGAAACAGGCTCCTAGTGGAGGAACCTGATGTGGGGCTCGATCCCAGAATGCTGGGATCACACCCTGAGCCGAAGGCAGACACTTAACGACTGTGCCACCCAGGCGCCCCTCATATTTTTATTTCTTATTCCATGCTTTAAAATACAGTGATTTTTACCATGTATTTTTCCTTTTGTGTGTGTGTGTGTGTGTGTGTGTGTGTTGACCCTTAAAAATTTTACATGCATATGTAATACAATCTAAAATTAATTACTTGACTAATACAAAGATCTTCAAACTCTTTAACTCTGAATGAAACATTCCCAATTTATATATATATTTGGTCTGGTCTTAGTTCTGTTTTTTTTTAGCATAAGAAAATAGACAATATTCTTGTTATTTTATAAAGGCAATTTCTAAAGATAATGCTTATTTAGATATATCTACAAATTTATTTCATTTTTCTGCCTGCTTTTAAGATTTCATCTTTGTCTTTTTTGTCCTATAGTTTGTTATTTCGTTTTCCTATGGAATATGTTATGATTCCTGTATTTGTTATGATTCATGTCTTTTGTCATATCTTAAATCTTCTACTCATTATTACAGTAAATATTGGCTTTCCTTCATTTTAAAAAATTTGTTCTATCTAGGGCTGCAATTAGATATATGTTATACTGTCACATTCTGTCTTCATATTTCTTGACTTCTTTTTCAAATTTTTTATATTCTTATCTCCCTGTGCTGCATTCTCAGAAATTTCTTCATTCTTCTAGCTTTCTCTCTATATATTTTGAATTTCTTTTAAAATCTATCCTTGTGTTTTTATATGTAAACAGTTTTGTCTTATACTTCTGAAGGCTACATTTGTTTTTTTTAAGACTATTCTTGATAATTATTGCTAGTTCCTTGTTGCTTGCACTTGTTTGTGTGTATACTTTTTATTTCTTTATGTTACTAAGATTCTGCTTCTCTAGCTTATGTTGGTCCTCAAGCTTAGTCTCATCGTTACAGTTCTGGTTTTGCAACCCATCTTTTACATATGTTTACTGCCAATAATATACATATATCAGCTATTTTGCCTGATTTTTGCCTTATCTCATGTTGAGTGAAACAGTGTAATCAAATTATGTTTTACTTAGGTTTTGTTGTGTTTTAGTGGAAAACATTTTCAAAGTATGTAGTCTCATATTGCTGCAGTCAAAAGTCCAGTATTTAATTTTAGTAATTATGATTCTTTTTTTGATATGTCTTTTGAGAGAATATAAGTAAACAATCTGTTTTTAATCTATGAAGTAAAATCATAACAAATTTAAATGCCTTATTTAGAATTAAAATATTTTATATTCCATGGATAATCTCATTTTTCATTAGAGTTGTTCTAGAATGGGTGAGAGGAGGAAAAAAGGATGAGTTTGGGAAGTACATTTACTTAGTATAGGGTCTGTAAGAGTTGAAGTAATGTCAAAAAGGAGCTTTAGATTTAGATAACAAGAAGAGACATAATGTGAAATAAAATTATAGGTAATCCAAAGGGAGCTTGCCTTATGTTCAACTTCTTTCAACTAACAGCAGAAGAATAGTGGATTAGCCTATCTGGCACATAGTATTAGTATATTTTGTATATTAGCATATAGTGGATTTTAAATACTATTTTCTCACATTTTTCGGTAGTTTTCTATTCCCATTTTTTTTTTTCACTTTTCCTCATGAATCAGATAGTGGAGGCTTACTAGTAGAAGAATAGGTTTATAAACTTCATGCAGTTACTTTATTATTTCATCTATTCTCATTGGAGATTTATTCAATACATGCCTGTGGGAGTTAGTGGATAGGAATAGGGAAGAATGGAAGAATGTTGGTTTCGAGGATTTCACATGTTAGATCAAATGTTTTTTTTTCTCAGGACAAAAAACAATTTTATTTACTTGATTATAAGCTGCCAGCCTTGGCATGTAAGTGCATGTGTACTATGTGAAAGGTAATGTAGTATCAAAATATTTTATTTTTTTTTTACATAATAATATTTTTTTATTATGTTAGTCACCATACAGTACATCCCTGGTTTTTGATGTAAAGTTCGATGACTCATTATTTGCGTGTAACACCAAGTGCACCATGCAATACGTGCCCTCCTTACTACCCATCGCCAGCCTGTCCCATTCCCCCACACCCCTCCCCTCTGAAGCCCTCAGTTTGTTTCTCAGAGTCCTCTCATGCTTCATTCCATAAATATTTTATTTAACCATCTATTAATGTTTATTATTTATATTTAGGTAACTTATGAGTTAATTTTATGAACTAAAATAATTCAAAGCATTGGATTTTAGTTATTAATGAATAAATTATCCTAATTTAATGACATCTTAATAATAAATTATATCTTAATGAAGTATTAGATAAATAAAACATCAAATTTAATATTTAGGTGACATCTACTTATCAGATAGAAAATTAAGTTATAAATTAGCATAGTCAGTAAGAAAATTTGGCATTTATTTAATGGTTTTAAGACAATTTTTTAATATTAAATATCTTTTAAGACTTTTTTTTAGCAAAGTTTTAGGTTTACAGCAAAATTGAGAGGAAGGTACATGGCTTTCCCATATATCTCCTGCTACAGCACATGTGTAGCCTCTCCCATTATCATCATCCTCAGTGTGAATGGTATGTTTGTTACAATCAGTGAACCTGCATTGACACATCATAATCAGCCAAGTCCATAGTTACGTTATGGTTTACTGGTAAACTTGGTGTTGTGTATTAATATAGGTTGGACAAATGTATAATGACATGTGTATGTCATCATAGTATCATACAGAGTATTTTCACTATTGTAAAAATTCTTTGTGCTCTACCTATTTATCCCTTCCTGCCCCCAACCCTTGGCAACCATTGACCTTTTTACTATCTCTATAGTTTTTCATTTTCCAGAATATCATGTACTTGTAATCATACTTTTTTGTATGTAGCCTTTTTAAATTGGCTTCTTTCAGTAATATCCATTTTCCTTCATGTCTTTGCATAGTTTGAGAGCTCATTTACTCCTAGTGCTGAATAATATTCCATTTTCTGTATATGTTACAGGTTGTTTATCCATTCACCCAGTGAGGGACATCTTGGTTACTTCCAAATTTTGGCAATTATCAATGAAGTTGTTGTAAACATTCGTTTGCAGGTGTTATGTGATATGTTTTCATTTCCTTTGGGTAAATATCAAGGTCATGACTGTTAGATTGCATAGTAAGAATGTATTTATTTTTCTAAGAAACTGCCAAAATATTCTCCAAATTGGTTATACATTTTGCATTTTTACCAGCATAGAATAAGAGTTCCTTTTGCTCTATCAGCATTTGGTGATGTCAGTGTTCTGGATTTGGGGCATTTTAAGTAGTGTGTAGTGGTATCTCATTGTTTTAATTTGCTTTTTCTTAATGACATATGATATGGAATATGTTTTCATATGTTTATTTGCCATCTGTATATGTTATTTTGTGAGGGGTCTGTTAATGTCATAGGTTTATGTAATTGGGTTATTTGTTTTCTTATTGTTGAGTTTTAAGACTTTGTATATTTTGGAGAACAGTTTTTTTTTTTTTTTAAATCAGATGTGTGTTTTTCAAATATTTTCCCCCAGGTTGTGGCTTATCTTCTTATTCTCTTCACATTGTCTTTTGCAGAGCACAAGTTTTAAATTTTAATGAAATCAATTATTTTTTTTAATGGATCTTACCTTTGTTGTTGTGTCTAAAAAAACATGGCCATACCCAAGGTCATCTAGGTTTCTTTCCTATGTTATCTTTTAGGAATTTTATAGTCTTGCATTTTACATTTAGGTAGGTCTACTATGATCCATTTTGATTTAATTTGTGTGAAGGGTACAGTGTCTGTGTCTAGATTCTTTTTTTTTTTTTTTTTTTTGCATGTGAATGTCTAGTTGTTTCAGCACCATTTGTTGAAAAGATTGCCTTTACTCTGTGGTATTGCCTTTGCTCCTTTGTCAGAGATGAGTTGGCTATATTTATGTGGGTGTATTGATCTACTTGTTTCTTTTGTGAATACCATACTATTTTGATTACTGTAGCTTTAAAGTAAGTGTTGAAGTCAGGAGGTATCAGTCTTCTAACTTTGTTGTTTTACTGCAATGTTGTGTTGGCTATTTTGGGTCTTTTGCTTCTCTGTATTAATTTTGGAATTAGTTTTTCAATAACTACAAAATACCTTGCCTGAACTTTGAATGGTGCTCCATTAAGTCTAAAGATCAATTATAAAAAAAAAAAAGTTATAATTTCTTCCTTAAGTGTTTGGAAGAGTTCACCAGTGGAACCCATCTGATTGTGGTGCTTTTTGTTTTGGAATATTATTAATTATTGATTTGATTTATTTAATACATATAGGCCTATTCAAATTGTTTTTTTGTGTGTGTGTCAGTTTGGCAGATTGTATCTTTCAAGGAATTGTTTCATTTCATCTAGGTTTTCTATTTGTTGAGCATAGAGTTGTTTATATTAATTTTTTTAAAAGATTTTATTTATTTATTTGACAGAGAGACAGCCAGCGAGAGAGAGAAGGGAGGAGTGGGAGAGGAAGAAGCAGGCTCCCAGCAGAGGAGCCCGATGTGGGGCTCGATCCCAGAATGCTGGGATCACGCCTTGAGCCGAAGGCAGACGCTTAACGACTGAGCCACTCAGGCGCCCCATGTTAATTTTTATTACCTTTTTAATGTCCATGTGATCTGTAATGATGTCCTGTTTCATTTCTGATATTAGTAATTGTGTCCTCTCTTTTTTTTTCTTAGCTTACTAAAGATTTATCATCATTATTCATCTTTTAAAAGAACCAATTTTCAGTTTTGTTGATTTTCTCTGTTGATTTCCTTTTTTTGATTTCAGTGATCTCTGCTATAATTCCTACTTCTTTTCTTCTGCTTATGTGGGATTTAATTTGCTCTTTTTTTTCCTAGTTTTCTAATGAAGTTTAAGTGATTCATTTTAGTTCTTTTTCTTTTTAATATACGCATTTAATGCTATAATTTCTTTCTAAGCATTCCTTTCACTTCATCCTATAAATTTTGGTAAGGTATTTTCAAATTTCATGTAGTTGAAAATATTTTTAAAATTCTCATTATTTCTTCTTTGACTCATGCATTATGTTGAAGGGTGTTGTTTAATCTCCATATATTTTAGGATTTTTTTCAGATTACTAATTTATTTTGAAGACATACTGTGTGCTGGTTGACTTTGGCATAACAGTGAATAAATCAAACACCGTTCCTGCCTATATTTGGCTTATATTCTAAGCCTTAGAATCTAGCAATTGAGAGGGAAATAATTACGGTGATGGGTATTAAGGAGGGCACATATTGCATGGTGCACTGGGTGTTACACTCAAATAATGAGTCATGGAACATTGCATCAAAAACTGGGGATGTACTGTATGGTGACTAATATAACAAAATAAAAATTATTAAAAAAAAGAGGGAAATAATTACAAAGCAATTATTGAAATTTCCCTGATGAGGAAATTAGAGTATGTTAAAGGAGCACAGAGAAGCATACAATTCATCTACATTTGAGGGATTCCGGAAGGTTTTCTGCATTACGTGACAACTAGGGTAAGGCCTGGGGGATTAGTTGAGAGCAAGCTAGGTAAAGAAGAGGAGAAATTCTGGTAGCATGTGCAGAGACCTAGAGGTCAGCCCCAAACTTTTCAGTGTGGCTAAGAAAGCATGCAAAGAGCATGCAATGTTCACAGCAGACCTGGGCCAGGCCATTGGAGGCCTTTTGAAGCCATGCCGAACAGTTAGCGCTTTATCCTAAGATAACCCTTCACACTCCTACTGAAGAGGCTGTGCTTAGGAACTTTGTATCTGAAAAGTTTTTAGCTCACAAAAATTGAGTTAAAGTGGAGCAAATCTGGAAGCAGTGATGCCAGGTCAGGGATAAATGCAGTTTCTAGGTAAGAAATGGGTACAGTTTGGCTAAAAAAGTAACAGAGTAGGGAGAGGAGTTGACCGATTTGATACTTAGGAGGCAAACTCTGGGTCTTCTTGGTTGGATTACTTACGTAGTTAGTGTGTGAGAACAAGAGAAGAAATTCCAAATATTCTGGCTTAAGTAGCAGAATTAACAGTGTTCTCATTTATTGGAAAAGAAGAGCAGGGTGAGGGGAGGATTTTGGAGGAAAGAATATTAGTTGGTTTGTGACATGATGAAATTTGGGTGTCTGTGAAATATCTGAGTAAAGAACTGCCTAGTTGACTGTTATATACGTGGTACTAGAGATCAGAATAATAGATAAACCTCAGAATCTTTGTGGTATGATGAAATAAAGGGGCTTCGTTGCTATGAGAGAGGAGGGCCTATGGCAATGTGCCAATTATGGCAGAAAGCTAAAGGCAGTCCTTTGTGAAGATGTTGAGGACATAGAAGAGTTTGTTAACCACAAAATAGGAATGACCTGAGAATGCAATGAGAAGGTTATCAAACATGAAAGAGGATGAAGATGAGGTGAAGAGAAGGAGTGTAGAAGGCCAGAAGGGGCACACATCTCAAGTGGTCACCTGGATGAGCAGAACATCATATGTAGTAAGTTTGCTGGCCTGAATTTGCCAGAAAACATCAGTACCAGAAGCCCCTTACTTAATGGGGAAGCAGGATGGTGGTGAGGGAAAGGGAAGTGGGAGAGACTTTAAGTCCTTTCAGGAGTCTGAATAGATATATTTCCAAAGTCCTAGTCTGTAGTGGAGGGGGGATACTTTGAATATAGCCTCATTCTGTCACATACACATGACTTGTTTGTGAGCCATACACTTCTG
Organism: Ursus maritimus; assembly: GCF_017311325.1. Lineage (NCBI taxonomy): Eukaryota > Metazoa > Chordata > Mammalia > Carnivora > Ursidae > Ursus > Ursus maritimus. Next base: position 23,106,700 of record NW_024423343.1, on the reverse strand, counting down.
TTTACACAGATTCTCAGAATGCATTAACGGCCAGATCTTTGTGTGATGAGGCTCTCCCCATTATTATTATTATTGTCATTTGAGCAAATAGTTCGTTCTTTATTTAGGTGGCAATATGTGTGTTAAAAACACAGTTATTGGGGTGCCTGGGTGGCTCAGACAGTTAGGTGTTTGCCTTCAGCTCAGATCATGTTCTCAGGGTCCTGGAATCAGGCCCTACATCTGGCTCCCTGCTCAGTGGGGATTCTGCTCTTCCTTCTCCCTCTGCCCCTCCCCCCAGCTTGTACTTTCTGGCTCGCTCTCTCTGTCAAATAAATAAATAAACTCTTTTAAAAAATACACAATTATTAATGCACAGGCACAGTTAACATATGCATAGCTTATTTTGGTTTTGCAAAAATGGGACCATGTCATGCCTAATTTGGAAACACCTTTTTCACTTATTGTGTTTTCATGTGAGTAAGTGTATACTTGATCATTATTTAAATCAAAGATCTTTTCTTCCAATGTAGTGTTTTTTTGTCCTTTTTAATGAAGATCGAACTTTGAAATTCATTTTTCTTCAACTGTTAAATGTCTAGGAATTAGTTAAAAAACATGATGTAGAGCAGTAAAATTTCTTATTATTTAAAGAAATTTGGTAGCATTATTTTAATTTTGATTTTCAGTGCATAATCTATTTTAACAGGATGCGTTGGTAAATCAGACATGATGTCATTCTTCAAATTAAAATTTGATTTATTGGATTTCTTATAGTGCATGTATCTATTTTAAATTATTAAAGTAACTTGAAGGAAATTATTCAAGTATTAATTGTATTCTTACATTATATTATGAAACACAAGTTCAAATAATACTTTTTGTGGTTATATTTACACAGAGGAAAATGGCACAGTTATCTGTAGATTGTGCATTATGTTTTGAAATTAGATAATTTGATAATTCAGGGCTGTCCTGTGGACTATTACTGAGCATACATAAGAAATAATAAGTAATATTTTAATAGTTTGTACTATGTACCAGGGACTGAATTACATGCTTAGCATATATTCTCTCATTTTAATTTTGCAAACAGCAATTTCTATTTTAGAAATAAGTTCCTCTATAAAGAATATAAAACTTAGTTAGAAATATACCCTTTCATACCAGTAGTCCCCACAGGTATGTGATTATTTTATCTATCTATATTATATAATATATATATATATATACATGCATATATATATTATGTATATTTAGTTGGCTTCATAGGCATATTATTTTATGTATAAACATAACATACAAATTATATTATAAAATATTTATATTATAGTTTTGCACATTATGCATACACTGTTACACATGCATATACATATGTATGCTACACATACACACACACACACACACACACACACATACATAAACACACAGGACTGAATCAAGAGCATCCTCCGTTGTTGCAGGAACTGGCAACACCTGAAGGATGTTGCCAATCACCCTGAAGGATGGTCCCAACTCATTTTAGGGGATTTCCAGGATGTGGTCTGAAAGATTTTTAGGAAGAGGTTCAATGTATTTTTCTAACTTCTTTTGTGGCCTCTGTTCAAGTTTGCTGCTATGTTGGGCATTTGGGTTTCCTGCTTTTAAATATTTTTGAGTGTTCTACTTAAGAAGAAGTGAACTGTACAGAAGAGCTTATAAATACCCTATGCCACTTTTACCTACCTCAGATTTTGCCTTTGAGAGACAGTTGTCTTTAAAGATCTATCTGTATTTGTGCTTCTTTTGTAGTTAATCCTCATTTCTTACTAATATTCCCATATTTTATTTTTGATTTACCAACTTTAGATGTATTTATTGATTTCCTGATATGTTGGTTGAAAATTTAAGTCATTTACTATTTTAACCTTCTTGTTCCTCTCTTGATATAGTTATATCACTTACTTTATTTTTCCTTGTAAATGTAATTAAATACCTATATTAGCTGATAAACTTTATGTTTAGATTCATGAAATGGAGTATCTTGTGTCTTTCCTTTGAAAGATCACACTATTATAGCTCCTCTCCATTCTTTTACCTCTCATTCTCCTTCCATTTCCTAAAATCCGTCAGCAGTGATTTTATATTTTTTAAGATTGGTAACATTTACATTCTAATCTGCAACCAATTTTTAAATCTTTTGTGCTCTGTCTCTAGGTTGTTTATAAAAATTGAACACTAGTGAACTCCATTTCCATTGCTATCATGATATAAATATTGTTTATTTTTAGAACTATATAGTGGTTCTAAAGCCATATTTCTTTTACTTTATTTCAAAGTTTTGGGGCTACTCAAAAAAGAATGTCCACACATAGGGTCCTGTTTTCACACCCCAGTTAATAATCAAAATTGGGCCAGATACTAGTTGTTGTTGTTGTTGTTGTTTTTAGAAGAAAAAGAAGCGTTAGCATGCTTTTTTTTTTTTTTTTTTTGGTATAGATTTCCCACTTGAATCTGTAATTACCTTTCTAGTTTCCTGTAAGAAGAAGAAATGTATACTTCTATTATTTATTATGTTTATTGCCTGGAGTACATTACATTTTTCTTTTGAAGCTCACTGATTTTCTGTTCTAATGATGGTTGCTTTAGTTTTGGATGCTGACTTTCCAATGCAGATTTTCATTTTTTTAAAGTTGCTTTTTGCCTTTGTATTTCCTCTTGTTCTGTTCCTTTATTATGTCTTAAAGTTTTTCTAAACTCTCAATCATATCATATTATTTATTTAGTGAAATCTATTCTCCACATCCTCTGGTATCAGCATTTTCCTCAAGATCTTTCTTCCAGCTCTGTCAGAAGTGGTTACACATAGTAACTCTCTAGGTCTGCTGCCCTGATGTCATCCTGATATTTCCATTTGCCGCTTTCTTGGGTGGATATTTTGTTTCCTTTTTACTGGGGTTCAATTTCATTTTGCTATTGTACTTTCTTATGTAACTTCTTAAGAAAATATGCAATTTTTACTAATCTAAATTTTGACCAAAGATGAAATTCCAGCTTGAAAAAATTTGGCTGAGAACTTTGGAAGAATTGATCTGTGTCTTCTAGCATCCAGTGATGCTAATATTGAGTCTGAAACCAATCTAATCCTCTTTCTTTTATGATTTTTGGTTTTCTGAAATTTTACTATGGTAAGTCTAGAGGCTAGTTTTTTTTTTTCTTTTTAAGTCAAGTTATTTACCACTCACTAGGCAATTTCATTTTGTAGATTTATGTGTCTGAGAAATATACTTTACATTTTTGTCTGTTCTCTTTTGCTGGAACTCTTAGTTGTTTGTTAGTCTTCCTATATTAATCCTCTGTTTCACTTATACTTTCTCTTGTACTCTATAACTTCATTTCTACTGAAAATTTTTATTTTGTGAAGGACACATTTGATTTCAACTAGTTCTTTCTTGTTTTGTAATTTTCCCATGGCCTCTTATTCTTGCTCAGTTGATCTTAATGAATGTAATATATTCTTTAGGGTAACTAGATTTTTAAAATAATATCTTTAGATCCTGGCACTACTCTTTTATCTGGAATCTTGCTATTATTTTTTAAAATATGTTTGGCCTTCTGTAATGGTGCAAGATTCTCTTCTTAAATGGCTTCTGATTATTGATTTTATGTTTGCTCTTAAGAATGATTCAATATGAAACCTGAGTGGGATCTCTTGGTGGATTAGTTGGGCTTGAACTGTGGCAAGCTTGGTATAGGATGCATGGGTGAGTAGCTGATCATTGCTGTGTGGCTTTTAAATGCCATAATTTAGGGGACTTTTCTTTGAGTACCAACATCTATATTAATTATACTAATTATCGATTCACTTAGCTCTTACTTTTCCCAGCATTTTGATCAGTTCTTAAGAAAAGAACATTTTTCCCCTCAAGATCTTAATTATCTGGCTCCCGATTATTCTGTGCTACAGGAATAGTATGGTAGGGGTAGGGATAGTGAGGAGAAATGGGAGTAAATGGGAGTTATCTGTTATGTGTAGATCAGTGAGCCATATATTTTTAGCCTCTTTTCTCACTGCTGGTCTAAAGCTTGCTTGCTTTTTCCTAGTCCCAGTCTCTCTGTGAATATATAGATCAAGTTAGTTCTCTGAACTGTACCCCTCTATGAAAATTCTGCACTGCAGTTCCCTTTCCTTGCTTTCTTTCTCAGTGTTTTTCAATCACTTGTTCTCTTTTCTCAGTATCCCATTTTGTTTTCTTTGTCTCTGTGGAATTATACCTTTTAATTTTCCTTTATATTAAATATTTTAACTATTGCCCTTCCCACTTGCCTCCTCATTCTACCACCATTTTTCTCCTTAATATGATCCTACAGAAGATTATTTTAGTAGGACTAGTTGAGGTCAAATAAAAATAAGGGGCAAGAAGAAAGATATTTATAAGAAAGGATCATATTCTGAACTTTGTAATATTTGTATAGCCCTCATGACCTGATAGGCCTTCAAGAAATAATGAGGTCCAGTAACATTTAAAAGGTGCATATTTTTTGAAAATGAGTATTCTTTTTCCTTTTAAAATAATTGTGCACTAAAACCCTTCTCTACTTTTTTTTAAGGAACCATTTATATTACAAATATGCTAATTTCTGTTGCTTATTGTTATATGGACTATATTGTGGTTTGGTATATTAGATTATAGGTCTTGAACTGAAAGCATGATTAAAAAGAACAAGTTGAATATCAAAATGAAGATCATTTAATAATATACGAGTTCCCTTTAACAAGTCATGTTAAGGACACATTTTATTTCAGCTATTGCAGTAACTTTGTCTCTATGTGGGACTTTCACATTCAAAAGGATGGATTAGGGCGACTAATTATATGTAGTTTTCTTCCTGCTCCTAAACCAGATTAACAAATGACAAGCTGCATTTATAGTAATTCCTAAGGATAATATTGCTTTCTCAGTTGATGAAAAGGATAAAGTTAAACTACACATTTATTTTATCAAACATTAAACAATAGTAAAATCAATATGCATTAGTTACAATTTTCACTTATACTGTGTCTTAGTTGCATTATTGCCTAGCACATGACATATCTCCCACTGACATTTGCAGTGCATGTCAAAATGGCAGTGATGTTTATTGCCTTCTTTTGGAACTTACTCTTCATGGAAAAATAAACCCTAGATAAATGATGCATTTGATCTGATGATGAAGGATAAGAGCAGTTATATGTATTCTTTAGAATAATCTATCACAAGACACTGTCAGATAATCCTTACAGAGTGTGCTCATATTTTATATGCTGTGTTTTTCTTCAGAGACAGATATTACCCATTTTTGAGATGACAAAAAGAGAGCAGAAGAAAATGGTTTGCAATGTGAAGCAAAAACGAGTGCATTATTACTCACTAAGAGTGTTATTGTAAACTGGAAGAACTGTATACACATTTTTATTTTAAAAGACAAAGGCCAAGAAGGGATTTTAGAACTTACACAGCAATGAAGGATGTGAATATAGGAATAACATGAGTTGCTTTAATACTCTTGAAAGAATTAAGTTTCCTAAGGTTATTTTGTGCAACTATATATTGGATTGTTCTGTGTTACATAAGGCTCATATAGTTCTTTTAATAAGCTAATACCCTTATAAAGCTTCTAAAAGCATTAAATATTTGCTATAGAATGGCTTCTAGGTTAATTTTAGTAATTTTTGGTTCATTTTTAAAAATTATTTTTGAGGAGCGCGTAGGTGGTTCAGTCGGTTAAGCATCTGACACTTGATTTTGGCTCAGGTCATGATTTCAGGGGCATGAGATCAAGCCCTGCATTGGGCTCCATGCTGGGCGTAGAGCCTACTAAAATTCTCTCTCCCTCTTCCTCTGCCCCTACCCCACTTTCTCTCTCTCTCTCTCAATAAAGTAAAATAAAATAATTTTTTGGAACATTTAATCATACGGTTTTCCATAGGCGCTTAGAAAAAAAAAAAAAAAGGAAGCAAAATCCCTAAGAAAAAAAAAAAAGGAAGCAAAATCCCTAAGCAGACATGTTCACATACACAGAGAACCACCTGGCCATTTATTTGGTACATGGGTAGGAATCCTGAAATGGTACCAGATATCACAGAGCCACTTCCTTCCATGACTGCCCCCATACACCATATGCCATTTCTAATTTCTGACCAAATATAGAAGATTCCTGTAGGATGTGCATTTTACTCCTTGGCTTGACATGGAGTTAATGTTTCCTCTAGATCAAAGATTAGTCCTCTGGGTACCATCTTTCTCCTTTTGGTGCAAGCCTAAGGGCTAGCATTTGATCTCAGAGCCTTAGCCTCCAGAGGTAGAGATAACATCACTAATAACAACCTCAGTCTATGATGACAGCTTACACTAAGTACTTCTCTCTGCCCCAGCTCCTATCTATCACAGTAAGGTTATCTTCTTACTAGTACTTCTCTCTCTAGGCTGTTGCCTCAAATGAGATGTGTGTCTTTTAGTGACTTATTTCCTCATGAGACTCAGGTAGAGGTGTCATGGTTTGGTTAGTGTCTTTACCTCATTTGAGGAGATAGATCAAATAATCTCTGGGTTTGGTTGACCAGAACAAAATTGTCTTACTTTGTGCTACATTTTGAGCTAATACATTCTTGCTATCTAAAACGTGAACATTTCTCTGGCCTTAGCGTCTTTCTTTCTCCAAGGATAGAAATGAATATGCAGAAGTAAATTCCCGTAACACTGACCAAACATTGCTGTATTTTCTTTATGTTCAACTCCCAATATTAGACATAAATAAATATTAAAATATTTCAATAAAAGTTTAGGTTACCTTAAGATTAATGACATAGTATAGCAGGGATTTGAAGATCAAAGAATCTGGAGAGCAAGATATTGCTTGCACTCACATATTAGACTGCTCACAGCTAGTAGCTTCATGGTCTCGGTTCAATTAAGTAAATCCTTTGTGCCTTCATGTCTTCATCTCTAAAAAGGGGCTAACAATTGTACCTACCACATATTGTGGTTGTGAAGTTTAAACTGTTTAGAACAATTTCTGTCTCCATTGTTAGCTATTATCACTAGAATTGCAAAGCCAATATGACACTATTAAATATAGACACTAAATATGTTATTTAATTTTCATTCTTTCAGCAGTCCTGAAAGAGGAGATGTTATTTCCATTTTGTAGGTAAGGATACTAAAGCCTAGGAAGTTTTATAATTTGTACGAGATCATCCAATTATTATGGGGCAAAGCTAAGCTCAAATGTAAAATTCTGCCTCCAAAACCTTTGCTTTCTCCTCCATTACAGTTTTCCCTTATGTGCTTTATTATAATGAGGATCCTTAGCGATGAGCAGTATTATTGGAGCTGTGTACATTTTCCGTATTCAGAATTGGCCTTAAAGGTTATTAAACTTTAAGATTTGTTGTAGGAGCTTGAAGGGCACTTCCTATGGAAAACTTAATTTCTCTATATACCTACTCTAGAGACAGAAAAGAAGATGGAGCAAGGAGTTATTTTAGGGGAAAGTAAGTCCAGTCAGGATGCTATAGTGAGTGCTTTGAGCCTTGAAGGGGCAGCATGAGAAAAGAGTTTGGGAGAAAGAAACAAAAGGTGGGAAGGAAATGGGAAAGGAAGTTCTCAAACACACTTTAGGTGCTTCATAAGATGATTTAGGTCAAATCATTATTATTGGCAGGGACAGGAGAAGATGAAATGACTTTTAAAAATGAAATGGTTTCTGTACAAGAGTATATAATTTTACCCATTAGAGATCCAACAGTTTCAATCTACATTGAATCATATTCATTTTAAAACCTGGCTTTATGACTTCATATGACAAGATGGACACAATTGTACTTTGCATTAGCAATCATATTGAAATACATTATTAAAACACTCTCAATTAATAAAATGAGCAGTCTTCTCTTTATAGCTAATTTACTGAGGGAGTTATCTTTTTTAGATATTAGAGCTTATTTTAAAGTATACTTTTATTCTTTATTTAATAACCCATTTTTAACTTTGAACATGTTAATTTCCTGATACCTAAATGACTTTAATGATGTGAGAAATGCATGGTACATTTATGTACCAGTATGAGCTGGCTGATGTTCTGGGGGCCCAATCTAGGGATGCCATACTCCTCACAGTTTTTTGAAGATATCCTTACAGAATTTGACCTTTGAGAATCTGGGATTTCAGGGGTTTTGTTCAGGATTTGTCTTCTTCCTAGGCTCTGGGCTTAGGAAGGAAACCTCTGGCAGGCTAAGAATCTGGTTTCTGAGTTTTATTGATTTCTTTGCCATGGGCTTGGGGGAACATTTATAGTTTGAAGAGTCTTTGAAAATAAGCAGGAATTGTGGCATTCAATGTCAGGAATGTGTCTAGTATTTTTGTCAGAAATAAGGGATACACTCAAAGCAGGAGGAGAATGTGTGGTTGGTGTATAACCTTGTTGTAGCAAAAGGTCTGTATCTCCACTTTTACTGTAATACCAACATTCTATGTATTATTCTATTAACATTCTATATGATTTCTCAGTACATTAATTAATTTATTAATTAATTTCTCAGTACATTGGTAAGATTTTAAAAATCTATAGTCTTATTTTATATGCTGATATGGTGTTTTACTGTGTTAAAAATGATGGTATCCATTCATCAATGAAAGGGAACAGGGCTCTCTGGAGAAATGATGTTAGGGCTGGAGCAGGGAACATATATAATGAGCCTGTAGTAGACTGTAGTGTCAGAAAACAAAGGACAAAACACATGGGCATATCAAAGGGACATGGGATGTAGAAGTTAACCTGAAGGAATTACCAATGACCAAAGCTGTACCAGTTTGAACAAATAACATGGTATTATATTATAACTCTAAGAATAATAAATATACATCAGTCAATACTAATATCAAACTTAAACAGATGACTAAATAAATAAATATATAAATAAAGGAGAAGGGGCAACTCTATTATAGAATTCCAAAGTAATATAAGTATGTCTTTCCATGTCAGTCACTGTCATTTCACAGAATTGTTTTTAATAATTGCCTACTATGTCATTATTTGGGTGTAGCATTATTTACTTAGAACCTGCATCTTTGATATTTAAGCTTTCTTCTCTGTTTCCTTGATACTGTAAATAATTGCCAATCAAATCCTTGCACATGTATCTTTAGTCAGTTATTGATTTCTGTATCATGGTTTTGTGGTTGTAAGCATCATGAACTTAGTCAACTTAGTGAAAAAATAACAATTTATTGAAAGGAAATGAGTAAATCATACAAATAAAAGTTTGAAGGACTAGGTATTGGAAAGAAGAGAAGCCACAGTATTTTATTCTTGGGATGACTAAGTTTTGTTGTTTCTCAGAATTTTAGGTCAACTGGCTCAGTGATAACTTTCTAAAGAGATGGTATCTTGGCAGCATAGCTTAGGTCAGTCCTTGGAAGGCAGGTGTCTTGGATGACTCCATCCAAGACTTCTTGCTAATCTAGTAATAACTCTTTCAAGTACAACCTGACTTCTGAAACCAGGATAAGGGGAAATGAAATTGAATGGCAAATATGAAGGCCTTTGCTGCACTATCATAGCATAACCTCCTCTAATTGGAATTTCTGGGTCCAGCAGTATATTCATGAACAATATGCATATTCTGCAGTATTTACCTTTGAAGAAGATACCAGCTATACTTCCTCTAAAAATGAGGAAGTGTTCATTTTTCCATATTATCATCAATATGTGTTTATCAATATTTGCCAGTAGGACAAAAGAAAAATATTTGCTATTGTTATTTAATTAGCATTTCTTTGATTATTAGTGAATTAAACATTTTATGTTTATTGGCCATATGCAGTTCTTATTTAATGAACTGTCTGCACGTGTCCTTTATTTCTTATCTTTGTAACTTATAAATGTTAGCTATTGAATAAGGACACTAACTTCCTGTCTTCCATGTACATTGCCAATAATTTTGTTGACAGTTTTCTACTATTTTAAATTGGCTTATGTAATGCTCACCAAGGCAGCTTTTAATATTTTGTTAAATTCACCTGTCATTTTACTGGATTTTTTCTTGACATTTTCGTAAAAATTCTTCTTCATCCAAATATCATAATAACCACCAAAATTTTCTTCTAGTACTTTTATAGTTTTATATTTTATAATTGTATCTTTAGTTTATCTGGAATTTATTTTGGCATATCTGATGTGATGTTAAAATCCAGCTCTCTTTTTTCCTATGGATAATAAGTGGCTCATTTTTCTCCAATCTATGTAGATTTAGAAATCTATAGTCTATATAGACAAATTTGAGAATTTGTATTTGTATTTTGCATTTGTATTATGCATTAACACTGCTGACTAGTTTCTGTAATGGTGATGGATATGAAGTATCCATATTTTTACTTCTTTGTCTAGAAGGCAGATATAACCTTCTCTTGTACTACCATTATGTCTATAAATTTTCTCAAAACTGATCTTTAACTGGTGCATGTATGTATGTATGTGTGTGTGTGCGTGTGTGTGTGTGTGTGTGTGTATACATTCATTAAGATATTTTCTTCGATAATTTACTCCTCGAATGAATAGCCCAAATTTCTTTTTTTCTAATATGAATGGAGTTAAAGATTAAATTTCAAATAATTCATATTGGATTTGTTTCCTCAAAGCAATGAAAGTAAGGACAATGTTGCTACTCTCCAGGGATAATTGCTATATTAAATTGTAGGGATCTATTCCATGGTATTCTTACTCTTGTTTCAAAACTGAATATCTTGTCTGCTTTGTAATGATTGTTTATGAAAGATTGTTCTGGCAAATGGATATCATTAAAATATCCAGTGCAAATGTAATTTCCTTTGCTGAATATAAAATTCATCTAAGAAATAGTGCATCTTATTTTCTAGGTAGTGATTTTGAGGGAAATATTACTGAATGGAAAATAAAAGCCCTTGTCTCTTGTTATGTAGTTAAATCAAACAAATAATTAAAAGCTGATATAGAAAAGCAATGGAATAAAATGTATTTAGTGATAAATGATTAATTTAGTTATTCGGGCATCATTCATCCATATAGAGCTCAGTATAATTTGATTTAATATTTATTAAATATAAAAAGGCTGAAAATTGTATCTTTGCACCAATTGTTCAGGACTGAAAACAAATCTGAGCTCACTTGACTACATCAAATTAACTATTTTAACGTGTTCGTCAAATAACAAGGTAATACAATATATATATAGGGCCAGAGTTGGCAGTCTTTAAGATGTGTGTCCAGGCTATCTTTATAATTCTAGTATGACTTGCAAGCTCTGGAATCTTGGACAAGTAATTTAACACTGGTTTTTGGAACCAGTTGACCTTTCTCTTGGTTACCCTCTTTCAGTTTTATGAAAGGCAGGTATGCCTTTTATTCCCTATATCCTTTATGTCTTTTCATTCCTATGTGCTGATGAACTTAGATTTCTGAGAACTAACCCAAGTCATTCTCAAATTTCTGGTCAGCCAGATGTAACTGAAAGTACATTGTTTTTGAGTCATAAGCCCTGAGTTTTATTCCAAGCTGTTATTTATCAGCTGTTTAAATTAGTTAACCCACATTTTGCTGCAGCTTTTCATCAGTGATGTTTAGGATGTGAGGAGGACTAAATTGGGCAATTGGAAATACGGTTAAGTGTTTCCATACTTGAGCTAGTGAGAAGAAATATCTGTGGCTAGTGGAGGCATTGGGTAGGAAGGGAGATGACACAAAAGATCAGTGTTGCTTTCTTCTGAAAACAGATTTATTTGGGCCCCATATGTCAAGCAATGAACATATTGGGCATTTAGAAAAATGTGTAGTACTGTAGACTTCTAGTACTGTATCATTTAATCTATTTAATTTAACACAAATAAAATGGCTTTTAATATAATTGTATTATTAGATTATTTTACTCTTAACATGCCATTAAACTTAATGTCTTACTCAGTCAAATAGCTTATGAGTTATTTGAGGGTCAGAAGTGCTAGTTGTATTGTATTATATGTTGAATTTTCTCATGTTACCCACAACCAGCAAATCTTTATCTGAAATGACATTCCTTTTCTAATACCATTTAATACCTTTTTAAATACCATTAAATTCCTGTTCTTTTATGGGAATATTTGCATTAATCATCACTAGTGTTACCCTTGACTAAATCTTTTACTTTTCTTGATTTGAAGTCTTTTCATCCTCAGTAGAGCACGTAATACTATGCAAAAATGGAAACGCTCTTAGTCTTTAAGCATTTTGATGAAAAGTAGGTTTAGAGTCACATTGTCCATGCCTTCTCTCTTACTGATTTTGGGACCTTGAGCAAAATTAATTTCTCTGACCTTCAGTTTCTCATCTATAAAATCAGGATTATAATACCCCCTTTTATTTTATTTTATTTTATTTTATTTTATTTTATTTTATTTTATTTTTTTTAAAGATTTTATTTATTTGTTTATTCAACAGAGATAGAGACGAGACGCGAGAGAGGGAACCGTAACGCCGGGATCACGCCCTGAGCCGAAGGCAGACGCTTAACCGCTGTGCCACCCAGGCGCCCTATAATACCCCCTTTTAAAAAAACTTTTATTAGATTTAAATAGTTAAGTGTCTGCATAGCATTTAGTCAGGTGCTCAGCACATGGCAAGTCTTTCCACTGTTACTATAAATAAGAATCTATATTTTTAAATTGTTTCTTAATATTCTGTCCCTTCATTTTGTAAGTTTTGTATTGTTTCTTAAACCCAATTTATTCTACAACATATCCTTCCAAAATAAGGGTAACTTCAGGGACACCTGGGTAGCTCAGTTGGTAAAGTGTCTGCCTTCAGCTCAGGTCATGATCCCACGGTCCTAGGATCGAATCCTGTATTGGGCTCCTTGCTCAGCAGGGAGACTGCTTCTTCCTCTGCTTCCCCCTGCTTGTGCTCTCTCTCTCCCTGACAAATAAATAAGTAAAATCTTTAAACAAAATAATGGTGACTTTAATGCTTCCATAAATACTTCAATCTTACAGGTCCTTGACTTGTTCTACTTCAGTGAACTTTATTTTTGTACCCCAGTCGCACAGTCATTCCCTAATATTTTTTTTACATGTTCAGAGAAATTTGAGTGATTGAGTTAGGCAAATGCTTGATAAATCTTGATTTATTGTACCTTGAAATCAACAAGCTCTCCTCTTACTTTATCTTATTCCTTCTGCTGTCTTTCTTGCTAGTTTTGTGGCTATGCAGAATGTTAATGTACCTTAGATAAGTTAATACAATATTAAGTTTGGGCCTCTCAGTCACTGTACGTTCACATTCTTTTTTTTTTTTTTATTAAGATTTTATTTATTTATTTGACAGAGATAGAGACAGCCAGAGAGAGAGGGAACACAAGCAGGGGGAGCGGGAGAGGAAGAAGCAGGCTCATAGTGGAGGAGCCTGATGTGGGGCTCGATCCAATAACAGTGGGATCACACCCTGAGCCGAAGGCAGAGCTTAACCGCTGTGCCACCCAGGCGCCCCAGTTCACATTCTTTTGGTTGCTAGTGACAGAAACCCATCTCAAACTTGTAGTTTGAGGAAAAAGTCATTTCAAGTAGCTTAGTTTTTACCTAAAAGGTGGGAAATCATTGATTAATATAATTGAGAAGCGCATATGCCGGTTCTAGATTTAGGGAAGGTTGAATCTCAGAGATTCAAGCAATGGTATCATGGTTTTTTCTCTCAACTCTGTGTCTCTCTGTCTCTGTTTGCCTTTCAAGCTACCTCTCAGTCTTTTGGCTATTTGACCCAATTAGGTTTTATTTTCAGATATGTGCTAGTAAGAAGTTCTGGCCCTACCATTGCTTACTAAACCTTGCACCAAATTCCCATTGACCTTCTTCAGGTGCTCTTATGTATCATTTCCCACCTTGTGACTAGGCTTTTGCATATAACCTTACCCAACTTAAAATCAGCTGCCTTTGAAAGATGCGGTATTGTATCAACTAGACCAGTAGAATTATTCACCAAATAATTATTTTTTTCTATTATTATTTACATAACATGGAAAAATACAGCACAGAAGCTTCCAGGTTGGTGAACCAGAATGCATCTTCATGCCAGACTTCAAATTCCACAGGGACCTCCTGCTTTGGGGATCTTTCTCTATATATGTCTTCATCTGCCAGTTCATTCATGTCCCTCAATACCCTTTTTAATAACCTAGCAATCTAGTAAGCAAAAAAAATATATGCCATATAAAAAATTAGAATTAAAATTTTCTTCTGGAGACATCTTTTTGAATTAGCTTTTAAGGCTCTAATTAATTTCTTCTGTTTCTTTTCATTATCAACACAAGCATCATTTCCTCAAGGAAGTTTTTCCCTGACCATTCACTTTAGGTCAGTGTCTTTTGTTATTCTCTACCTCACAGAAGCAAGAGCCTTGTTTCTTTTCTTCTTATCTCAGTTTATAATTCAACATTTATTAGTATAATTATTGATTAATGTCTATTTCCCTCATTCTCTGAGAGAGTAGAGAGTCTCTATCTTTTTGTTCATTGCTTTCTCTGCAACTTATCATAGTTTCTGGCTCACAATAAGTGGTTTTTGAATGTATGACTATAAAGAGCTATAATGTGAGAGAGCTGGATTTAAAATCAGATCTGACTCTGAAATTACTATTCTGCAGTGACAGTATATTTTTGTATATTATAATAACAGATTACCATAATGAATGTCTAGTACTTGTCCTGGACATACTCAAAATCAATATATGAATTTTTTACCTTTTTTAGTTAAATCAGACTGTTTAAATTTGTAATGTTAATGAAATGGGAATTTGATGAGAGAGGTGGTAGGTTCATGTGCAGAATTTTGAAGGATGAGACCCTTACAGGTAGACCCAGGGGACATCTGCCTGTTGGGGCTGGCTTTGGGAGGCCAGAAGGCAGAACATGGCCCTGGCTGTACTACTTGAGGGATGCAAGCACCAGGCAGTGAGTGTGGCACTGTTGGCTCACCTTATTCTTCTCTTGGCCCAGCCTCAAAGTGGACTGGGCAAAGTGAGTCAGTGACAATGAACTGGTTCCAGCGGAAGAGTATAAGCATATCAGGGGAAACACATAGGCAGATTTTATGTTGTTTGCACTTGTATCCAAAAACATCTCAGAAGGAAATAGAAATGATTCTGTATTAGTAAGAGTTGATTTCTGACAGAATTTGAAACCTGTTCTCATTCTCTCTCCATCTATCCCTCTTACTCCCTCTTACCTTTGCTGTCTCTATTGTGACTACTAATACTTTAGTATGAAAGTAATATACACAGCCAGGAATCCCCACTGTACCCTTCCCTAATGGCATGTGAGAAATGCATAACCACAGTCCTCCAGTGAAATTGAGGTGATAGCCATATTACCCGCAGCATTTTCTCTGTTTGCTGTGTAGATTGTCACAGTTTTATGTCGTAGGAAATACAGAAGAGTTTTGCTGTAATAATTCAATGCTTTGTTTTTGATGTTAACAAAATGATGATCTATTATTTTAAGATAACCGTATATATTTCATTCCAAAATTCTAACACTTAAACATTTTAAATATTATTTCCTTTGATTCTTAATATATATACTTATCTTTTAGTCTGTAGAATAATATCAAGATTATATTTTCTCTGTATTTGTCTTGCAATTTATAATTTTGCTTTCTATTTACTTAAACACAGTTCATAGGATTGAAGTTGACACTGTATTTATAGTCTAGATGTGATATCTTCAGAATTTCTTTGTAAATATGACCTTAAATTAGTATCATAGGTTAGACTGACTTCTTCATCTCTATATATACTTAGTCAAAATTTTCTCAGAATTAATGATATTTTGTTGCCAGTTGGATAATTATGTTGCTTAGGAGTGACTTTCTGAGCAGCCTGAGCTTGCCTATTAGACACATTCTGGCTGGGATGCAAGATCTGTTGCTGCCACCATATAAGGCAGTTTTTTTCATAAGTCTGACTACAGGCTGAGCGTCTCTTTCATAACTACTATGTAATGTACACCCAAACCTAAAAATGAAGTGGTCAGCTTCTGCATACCCTGGGGTTTAAATTCTTTATTGCCTGATCAGAACGGATGAGATTTTATAACCCAAATACAAGTTGCTTCATTAGCATTCAACTAATCAGTTATGATTTCATTCTATTCAGAAACTAACATATTCTTCCTGTATGTTAGACACACACCTCTCTTAGAGGTCCAAATTTTATTTTGTCTTTTTCCAATGGTTTTGTCTGATTCTGTGTTGTAAACTTCCAAAGTCATTCTAAAGACCTTGAAAACATCTAGAAGTAATTTTAATTTAGTGGAAGAAATCACTTAAGTGTTTTATTTTTTGAAATCTAGATTTCAAAACTACCGATTTAGCAAATGCCGGATAATAAAATTTGTCCAAAATTTGAACTTTTACCCATTTTTCTTATCTCAGTAACTAGAAAGATCCTTGACATTCTCTTAATAATTAAATTTGTTAAAGAATATGATAAAACTTATTATTGTCATCCAAAGTTTTACCTGAGGAAAAAGAAAGAAAAATACAAATGTACTTTTTTTTTGCATAAGGGATTTTATAAATGTTATATTATTATTCTAATAATATTGTTATAAAGATTTTTCATGTCTACTGTTGCTAGTAGTATGGTTATAAGAGTTTGAATTCTGTAATTATGTACTTTCTTAATCATGCTTTTCTTGCATTTCAAGTGTTCCCAAAAGTCTTTACCTTGTACCCCATCTGTGATCTACAACCTGGAAGAACTCAAATAATCAATGGTATACACTTTAATCCCACGCTCTACTAAGGGAGACTACTGAATGTGTGTGGCTGGGGCAAGAATACCAATGGCCAGGAAGTAGACTTAGTAGAAGGAAGGAGCATATGCATTTGTTTGAGTCAGGGAGAGAATGGAGATTCCCAAACTGAAGTCAGAAATGGATTGAAGCCAGATGATTACTACAGAAGTGCATAAACCTTTGTTGATAAACCAGAGTGTCTGACAGAGCATGTGGGTCCGTACCAGAGAAGAAAAAGCGAAGCATCTTAGTATTAATGAATTAAGATTATTCTCAGAAAATTGTGTTCTTTTAAAAAATCCTTTCCTTCAAATTAAGTCATACTGATTAAGTCTTGCATTGGCAACAGGGAGTCCTTCTTCTGTCTCTGTCGCAACCTGCAACACAGATACATAGGCCCTGGTGGCCAAGATCCTTGTTAGAAGGGCCATGGTAGATCATCATTGCTATCAGTATGGGTGAGCTTAAGTCTAAGATTCTTCAGAATTGAAATATCTATACTCACATGCATACACTTACAAAATTTCTTCTCACTAATATTGTGTATGTAATTCTCAGCAAATTTTCCATGTGTTGTTTTGTAACCAAAGTCTCTGTCTTTTGACATTTTAACAAACACCCCCATATAAAAACAAAAAACAACTTTGTGCTTCAGAAACTAAGGAAAAATTTTTGTGGAAAAAGAAAGGTGGCTGTATATGCAGGGGAATAAGTTTGAAGAAAAGGATCAAACTGAAAGAAGCAGGAAAGAATGAGCTAAAATGTTTCCATGGCTCAGAAAGAGGGGAAAGTGAATTTCCAGAATTAGGAGACTGAGCAAACCCAAGTATTCATGACACTGCTTATCTAAAATTTTAGTAATCTCTATCCTGGACTTTCCCCCTGCTTTTTTGTAAACATACTTTTAAAAAAAGTTTTTATTTAAATTCTGGTTAGTTATCATAGAGTGTAATATTAGTTTCAGGTGTACAATATAGTGATTCAGCACCTCCATACAATACCTGGGGCTCATTACAAGTGCCCTCCTTAATCCCCATCACCTATTTAACTCACCCCCCTACTGACCTCCCCTTTGGTAACCATCAGTTTGTTCTTTATAGTTAAGGGTCTGTTTTTGGTATGCCCCTCTATTTTTTTTTTCCCTCTGCTCATTTGTTTTTAAGTTCCACATAGGAGTAAAATCATATAGTATTTGTCTTTCTCTGACTGACTTATTTCACTTAGCATAATACTCTCTAGCTCCATCCATGTCATTGCAAATGGCAAGATTTCATTCTTTGTTATGGCTGCATAATATTCCATTTTATATATATACCACCTCTTCTTTGTCTATTCATCTGTTGATAGACACTTGGGCTGTTTCCAAAATTTGACTATTGTAGATAATGCTGCTATGAACATCTGGGTGCATATATCCATTTGAATTAGTATTTTTTATTCTTTAGGTAAATACGTAGTAGTGTGATTGCTGGATTGTAGAGTAGTTCGATTTTCAACTTTTTGAGGAACCGCCATACAGTTTTCCAGGGTGACTGCACCAGTTTGCCTTCCCACCAACAGTGCAAGAAGGTTCTCCCTTATCTTCATCCTTGCCAATACCTTTTGTTTCTTATGTTATTGATTTTAGCCATTCTGAAAGGTGTGAGGTTATATCTCATTGTAGTTTTGATTTGTGTTTCCTTAATGATCAGTGACGCTAATCTTTTCATGTGTCTGTTGTCCACCTGTGTGTCTTCTTTAGAAAAATGTCTATTCATGTCTTCTGCCCATTTTTTAAAAGGATTTGATTTATTTTTTTGTCAGACATAGGGAGAGAGAGAGACAGAGCATGTGCGTGAGGGCGCAAGCAGGCGGACCAGCAGGCAGGGGGAGAAGCAGGCTCCCTGCTGAGCTAGGAGCCCAATGCAGAACTCCATCCCAGGACCCTGGGATCATGACCTGAGCCAGAGGCAAGTACTTAACCAACTGAACCACCGAGGCATCCCTGTCCATTTTTTAACTGGATTATTTGTTTCTTGGGTGTTGAGTTGTGTAAGTTTTTTATATATTTTGGATACTGACCATTTATCAGATATGTCATTTGCAAATATCTTCTCCTATTCTGGAGGTTGTCTTTTAGTTTTGTTGATTGTTTCCTTCATGTTTTTATTTTGATGAAGTCCCTATAGTTTTTTTTGCTTTTGTTTCCCTTGCCTCAGGAGACATATCTAGAAAGAAGTTGCTATGGCTGATGTCAAAAAGGTTACTGGTGTGTTCTCTAGGATTTTTATGGTTTCAGGTATCACATTTAGGTCTTTCATCCATTTTAAATATATTTTTGTGTATAGTGTGAGAAAATGGTCCAGTTTCATTTTTTTGCATATTGCTGTCCAGTTTTCCCAACACCATTTGTTGAAAGGACTTTTTCCCATTGGATGTGTTTTCCTGCTTTGTTGAAGTTTAGTTGACCATAGAGTTTTGGGTTCCTTTCTATGTTTTCTGTTCTGTTCTCTTGACCTATGTATCTGCTTTTGCGCCAGTACCATACTGTTTTGATGACTACAGCTTTATGATATAACTTGAAGTCCAGAATTGTGATGCCCCCAGCTTTGCTTTTCATTTTCAATGTTGCTTTGGCTATTTGGGGTCTTCTGTGGTTCCATACAAATTTTAGAATTGGTTGTTCCAGTTCTGTGGTGTTTTGATAGGGATTGTATTGAATGTATAGATTGTTGTAGGTAGTATAGACATTTTAACAATATTTTTTTCTTCCAATCCATGAGCATAGAATGCTTTTCCATTTCTTTGTGTCTTCTCCAATTTCTTTCATCAGTGTTTTATAGTTTTTAGAGTACAGGTCTTTCACCTCTTTGTTGAGGTTTATTCCTAGGTGTCTTACTGGTTTTGGTGCAATTGTAAATGGTTTTGTTTTCTTAATTTCTCTTCCTGCAGCTTCATTATTGGTATATAGAAATGCAACAGATTTCTTTATGTTCATTTTGTATTCTGTGACTTTACTGAATTTGGTTATCAGTTCTAGCAGTTTTTTGGTGGAGTCCTTGGGGGTTTTCTATAAAGAGTATCATGTCATCTGCAAATAGTGAAACTTTTGACTTCTTTCTTGCCGATGTGGATGCCTTTTATTTCTTTTTGTTGTCTGTTTGCTATGGCTAGGACTTCAAGAAAAGAAATTAAATCTGTAATCAAAAAACTCCTGACAAACAAAAGTCCAGATGGCTTCACAAGCCAATTCTACCAAACATTTAAAGAAGAGTTAATACCTATTCTTCTCAAACCATTCCAAAAAATAGAAAAGGAAGGAAAACTTACAAATTCATTCCACAAGGCCAGCATTACCCTGATACCAAAACCAGATAAAGACTCTACTAAAAAAAAGAACCATAGACCAATGTCCCTGATGAACATGGATGCAAAAATTCTTAATAAAATTATAGCAAACTGAATCCAACAATACATTAACAAAGTCATTCACCATGATCAAGTGGGATTTATTCCTGTGTTCCAAGAGTGGTTCAAATCAATTTGAAATCAATCAATATGGTATACCACATTAATAAAAGAAAGGATAAGAATCATATGATCCTTTCAGTAGATGCAGAAAAAGCATTTAACCAAGTACAACATCCATTCATGATGAAAACCCTCAATAAAGTGGGAACATATTTCAACCTAATAGAGGCTATATATGAAAAACCCACAGCTAATATCATCCTCAAAGGGGAAAAGCTTGGAGCTTTTCCTCTATGATCAGGAACAAGACAGGGAGGTTCACTCTCACCACTGTTATTTAACATATTACTTTAAACATATTTTAAAATTGAAGTGCAATATGCATTCAGAATAATAGAACACAAAGTTATAGCGAATTTTTCATAGCTCCTCCTAATTTCCATCTCCTTCCTTCTCCCTAACACTAACAGCTATCCTGCCATCAAACACTGTAGTCATGTTTGCCTGTGTTTGATATGTGTGGAAATATGTACAGTATGTATGCCTTTGTGATTGGCTTGTCTTACTCAAAAGTATGTTTGTGAGATTCCTTCATGTTGCATGTAACTGTAGTGTATGTATTTCTATTACAGTTTAGTATTTTATTATATGAATATACTAGAATTTGTTTTGCTGTTCCTCGACAGACATCTTAAGTTATTTTGTCTTTGGGTCTATTGAACAGAATGTTGCTGTGAGCATTTTTAAATATGTCATTTGGTTCTATGTCTCTTTGTGTCTCCTATAATTTTGCTTCATAAAGGTAGTTGCTATGTTAATTTGTGTGCATAGATATAAATATTTTTGCTGTGAAGTGTGGCTTTTAGCATTAAAAAGTTCCTTTCTTTGTTATATTTAATGCTTTCACTGAACTTTTACTTTGCCTGATATCAGCATCATTGTTCCTGCTTTCTTACTTTTTAATTTGCCTGTTATACTTTTGTTCATCTCTTTGAGTTTCCTAAATCACTTTGTATTAGATTTGGTAATTGCATATTGTGTAAATGTTGCATCTTGCTTTGTGATCCAGATTGAAAAAATGTTTTTTTTAATGTAAGAGTTAAGCCCATTTATATTTATTGAAATGGGTAACGTGTTTGATCTCAACTTTCTCATGATATGCTATAATCTTGCTATTCTTTCTTCTTTAGGAGATGTGTATTTTTCTCTTTCAAAAAATATTTTTGTTTTTTTTTTTGCTGTTTGTAATTTTGCCCTTTGAACTTAATTCTTTTTAAATCAACTTATTCACATTTTCATATTCAACTTCTTGTTATCTTTTTCTTTTATTCTTTAACTACATCCTTTAATTTTCCATACTTCCTATTCCCATTGTTCCCAAATTGGGAGCCAACTATGCTCTAGGGCACCATAGTAAACTCACAGGGACTCTGCCCTATATTTTCAATTTTTAAGGAAACACAGTGGCATTTCTTGGATGCTGCACAAACTGCTGGCATGAGATAGTTCATCCTTAGATGATGGCTACAATGGTTTCAATGATGTCATTTCTTTGTAAAAGTACACTCAGAGAAAAAGCAAGTACTGCATGAAAATCAGTGTGCAACTGGAATTGAGGGTGGTGGGGTCCAACCTGATCGATCCAAGGTTTGAGAAGTGGTGTTCTCCCAATAGGCCAACAATGCAATTAGTAGGTCATAGTTGTTACTTAATGAAAAAATTTTTTTCTTTTAGTCTCTGTGATTTTTTTTCAAATGTACTATTATCTTATTCAGACATAAATACTAAGCTGTTTGGACCTAACCTCTTAGTAAACAAACAATAATGTGTCTCTTTTGGCCTAGAGCTGCCTGAAAAATTTCTTGAGGCACTGAAGGGGCCACAAACTGAGAAACTTTGGGAACCTCTGTCCCTTTCAGCAGTCAGTGTGCTTATTCCGCTATCATCTTTCTTTCTGTCCCCGTTCTTCATTGTTTGGTTGCTTCATTTCTACTTTGTCATTATATATTCCATTTATCCATTAGTCATTCATTCTCGTCCCACTTTTGTTTTAGTCCTGTATATAATAAAATACCACTTTCCCTTACTTTGCTGAAGAATTTCCAGTCATCTGTTGGCTGACTAAATCTCTACTAGATTCTTGAGGAGTATATAGGCACAGAATTCTCTCACTTCCTCTGTGTTTAAAATTGTTTTTCTACAGCCTTGATATTTAGAGGATGGTTTGGTTGCATTTTAAATTACTGGTTCCTACTTACTGTTATTGAACTTTTTCTTTTTTAACTTGCTGCAGCATTGATATCTGACTTTTTCTTTAATTCTTTTCAAGGGTAATGCCAGTACACTTTTTTTCTTTTCTAAGTTATTTAATATTTTTGCCTGGGGACCTTGAAGTTTTTGTTTTGTTTTTGTGTGCGTGTGTGTGTGTGTTTTGTTTTTGTTTTTGTTTTTTTGAGGTCTAATAGGTTTACTAGGATATGTGTCGGAATTGATATATATTCTGGGCTAATATTTCCCAATTCTCATTGGTCTCCTTTCAATATGTAGGTTTGAGCCTTTTGAAAATTTATGGAAAATTGTTTTGGATTTTAGTCTTAAATATTATTTTTGTTCCGTTGTTTCCTTTTACTTCTCTAGAGATATAGTTATGGAAATGTGATTCCTTCTTACCCGTCTTCCATTTCCCCTATATTCTTTAAATTTTGAACTACCTTCTTTCCCTCATTTTCATCCCCTTGGTTGTTTCTCGACCTTTCTTCAATGTTTCTTAATAAATATCATTTTGAATCTGTGTTCTCCTAGGTATCTTGTAATTTATTTCTTATTTCTGAGGTAATTTTATCCTTTTCTTCCATTTCTTTCTTGAGTTTGGTCAACTCTTTTTATATCTTTTTTTTTCATTTGTTTTTAACTTTCAAATTTCCAATTTAAGATGCTTTTCCCTCAAATGCTTCTTTGAATGTATTTAGTTCAGTTTTAAGTTGTGTCATCCAATTTTCTTTTGCTTCATGTTATTTATTTATTTATTTATTTATTTATTTTTAAAGATTTTATTTATTTATGTGACAGAGAGACAGCTAGCGAGAGAGGGAACACAGGCAGAGGGAGTAGGAGAGGAAGAAGCAGGCTCCCAGCGGAGGAGCCCGATGTGGGACTCGATTCCGGAACGCCGGGATCACGCCCTGAGCCGAAGGCAGACGCTTAACGACTGCGCTACCCAGGCGCCCCTCATGTTTGTTTTTTAGGGGGGAATTTTCCTCAGTTCAGATGTGACCAGTCTTTTTTATTTTCCTGATTTTTTGGTAATAATCCTGTATGGATTAATTTTTTTCCCTCTGTTCATTTTTGTTGATTTGGGGTTGTTTCCAAGATTTCTAATTCCTAATTCCACTAATGCCCTTTTCTATCTGTACATGAAAGCTGGTTTCTTTAGTGGATTTTTTTTTTTTTCAGATCATGGGTGGGGTTATGTGTCCAATATTTTGGTTCTCTTTGTATTGTAGGATCCTAAATTTTTTGACTTGCTTTTTTGTCTTTTCACTGTTCATTTGCCAGAGGCCACATCTCCTTGTTTTTGGCTTTCTCTTCCCAGAAACTTTGGCTTATGAAAACCACCACTTAATGTTGCATGTTTTTCTAATTCTGTCCCTTGAATCCCAATCCTCTCCATGGAAACAGTGTCTCTTTTTTACTCTCTTTTACTGTTTTTTGATGAAGGATGGACTCCATCTGAAGATGATTCTGCCTTATTAGCACCCCGCTTTCCTTGCAGTTTTTCTCAGCATGCTCTTGCTTTCTAGGAAGGTTTACAGCAGGGGAGAAGCCTAAGAAGTGGCTTGCTGGAATTTGGCTTTTTTGTCCTAATGACTTAAAGTTATTTTTAATTTTGAGAAGATTGTGCTGAAGCTTTGATTTTTGTGGGTTCTTGTTCTTTGTGCTCTTCTGTATTGTTTTGGAGGTGATATTGTGAGATACTCTGATGGGTATCATAAGTCTTTAAGTATTTGAGGTTTGTATTTTGAGAAAATGTGCAAAAATCTTAGAATTATTATATCTACCCAATGAATTGAAATTATTAATACCATGAGTGTCTCTTTTCGCTTGTCTTAGACTTTTGTATTAAAGTCTGCTTATATTATTTTAGCCAGGCCCAATTTCTTTTTGGTTTGCATGTATATGTATATTTTTTCGTTTTCACCATTTTTGTTTCCATATATTTTAGTTTTGTATCTTAAACAGCGTGTACTATACCTGAATTTTGCTTTTACTTTTGGTCTGACAGACTATTTATTTTGAATAGAGCATTTACTCTATTGACATTCAATGAATTAGATGATATATGGGGATATATTTTATTATCTGATTATTTTCTTTTTATTTGAGCCTCGTGTTTATATTCCTTTCTTTTTTCTTTATGGCCTTTTTTCCTAACTTGTTATTTCATTTTCTTTCTGTATATTAGCATGATAATTTAGTAGGTATGTTAGAAATTACTACCTGAATCTTTTGTTCATCAGATTTTAATACAAATTAATACTTTACATTTTCCCATGATCGTAGAATTTTATTCAGCCCTCTTACATTTTTACTATTTTACTTTGTCACGTATTTTCATTCGTTATATATTTTAACTCTGTAAGACTTCATTATTATTAATACAGCCTATTTTCTTTTAGATATGGTTAAATATTTGCCTATGTCATTTCTCATTATTATTTCATATATCCTTGAATTTCCATCTGAGATCATTTTCTTCCTAACTGAAGGTTTAAAAAAATTTCCTTAAATATAGACCAACTCATGAAAATTTCTCTCATTTAATTTTGTCTGAAAATGCTTTTATCTCCAATTTTAAAAGATAATTTAATTCCATAGCAAATGTTTTCTTTTATTCTCCAAATTTTTATTTCAATTCCATCTAGTTAACATACAGTACAATATTAGTTTGAGGTGTAGAATTTAGTGACTTATCACTCACATACATCACCTGGTGCTCATCACAAGTGCTGTCTTTAATACCCATCACCTATGTGACCCATCCTTCCCTCCCCTGCCCCCTCACCTCCCTTCCAATAGCCATCAGTTTGTTCTCTGTAGTTAAGATTCTGTTTCTTGGTTTGCCTCTCTTTTCTCCCCCATGTTCATTTTTTTGTTTCTTAAATTCCACATATGAGTGAAATCATATGGTATTTGTCTTTTTCTGACTGACTTATTGTGCTTAGCATTATACTCTCTAGCTCCATCTGCGTTGTTGCAGATGGTAAGATTTCATTCTTTTTTATGGTTGGGTAATACTCCATTATATGTATATACCACATCTTCTTTATCCATTCATCATTTGATGGACATTTGGATTCTTTCCATAATTTGGCTATTATTAATAATGCTGCTATAAATATTGGGTACATGTGGCCATTTGAATTAGTATTTTTGTATCCTTTGGGTAAATACCTAGTAGCCACTCTGGAAAACAGTATGGAGGTTCCTCAAAAAGTTAAAAATAGAACCACCCTATGATCAAGCAATTGCACCACTAGGTATTTATCAAATGAATAGTAAATATTTTCTTTTAGCACTTTTCAGATACTGTTCCATCATCATGGCTCTCCTTGTTCTGTCGAGAAGTTGATGGTAATTCTTACTATATCTCTTTTCAGTACAATATATCTATATTTCCCTCTGGCTCCTTTTAAAGAATTTGATTTTCATCAGTTATATTATGGTATATGTACATATGGTTTTCTTGATGTTGCTTATCAGCTTGGAAAATTCTTAGCCATTATTTCTTCAACTATTGCTTCCTCACCATTTTCTCTCTATTCCTATCTGAGATACCATTTTACATTTTTGTAGATATTTTTCTTTTATTATTTTTTGTTTGTTTATTTGTTTTTCTGTATATTTAACCTCTTCCTTTGTCAGCCAGCTTGTTTCCTTTGGATCAGTTTCCCAGTTCACAAATTAACACCTACAACTGATTTTCTCCATTATCTGTGTTCCCTGTGGGTGAGTTCCTAATGTCCAGCATTTCTTTGGGGTTTTGGTTACATTGACTTGAGTTTTATATGCCTGTTTTTGTTTATTTGTCTTGTTTTTGCTTTTTGAGCATCAGACAATATTTCTTTAATAAAACAGAAGTCTGATTTGAGGTACAAGAATGATATTATCTTTTTCCAAAGAGTATTTATGCTGACATCTTACAGGCAGCTGTGCTGGGAACCTTTTCAATTGCATTATTACCTTATTCCAATAGTAATTGAAATTATTCTAGGTTTAGCTCTAGTCTTTGGAATGTCAAGTCTATTTCTAATTTCCTCTCATTCCTCAGAGTCTCAATCCAAAGCCTGGAGTATTTACCAGAACCCATACGTGGGGCTCTTAGCTACAGTTTGGTCCTTTTTGTCTCAGTCTTTTAGCCTTCTTTATCAAAATTATCTGAAGCCAAAGCTTCAGGAGGAAACAAACTCCAAATCCCAGGCTAACCTCCATGTGTGTCTCTCTTCTCTTAGATCTTGACTCCATTATTCTTCGCTACATGGTTAAATTCTCTGATGCTTTCAAATACATTTCCTAAAAAAAATATTTTTACCATATTTAGTTGCTTTCAGCAGGAGGCTCGTTCCATATAACCTTGTTCGTCATTACTGAAACTCTTTTCTGCTTTTAGGAGAAATATTTATAAGCTTAAATTTTTATGTTTATATACAGAATATACTACCTATCAGATAATTTAAAATGGAATATTTTTGTTGAGAAATGTGATGTAATTTCTTAGATCATATTTTTGCCCAGAAATTTCAGTGCCTCCAGTGTCTGTAAAAGCTAATTATTTTATCTTTTCTTCCTGTTTCTTCATGGTCTTCTGCCATTAGCTTCCCAGCCTCTCCATTCTTGACCTCCTTCTACCTTCCATTTATGTTTCCCCCTACATTTGGGTTTCTCATTCCTGTACTCTGTCTCTAAAAATACCTGCAGAACTAGGTTTTGATTTTTCCAAGAGCACAAATTCTATTTTAGATTAATGCATATTGTTTGCTACCATCTTATTCAAATAGTTTTTTCTATCTATAAGACTGTAATTCCCTTGAGCTTGAAATTAATAAGTCTATATCCCTAAAACAAGCCTAATCATCATGTCAGGATAGATCCATACCTGGAACCCTCTTCCTTCCTAGCTGTCTCACTATGCTGAAAATCATCTGGCTGTAGATAAGTGTGTTTCACACTTGTGTGTGCCTGCTAATGTTGCAGGGATACTCAAACAGGAATGAAATAACCTTTGGCAAAGTGATTAAGGTCATATTGACCAGAAGACAAAGGTTTGAAATCATTAAAACACAGATTATCTTGAATTATTGCTACCTAATCTTTGACTTTGTTGCGAATGCATAGTAAATTTGGCCTATGTTTGTATTGCTGGAAGTCAAAAGATAGAAGTTATGTCAGAATCTCTGAAAGGTATTACTAAAATATAAATGTATAATGGCTTTAAAAATCATATTAATGTGGTGTTACTGTTGGTCACTGTAAATCAGCAGATGCATTTTTTTGCAGTCACTAAATCTTTAAAATTCATTATCATGCCAGGTGCAAAAATGAATCATGTCTGCAGTTAGTCTCATATAGGATTTACCACCTAGTGACTGAATTAGGGAAATAAAATTTCTAGGTAAGTCCGTGCGCAACAATATGAATTATAAAGTTATTTTTATATCATTTCTACCTTCTAGAAATATATTGGCTATGTTTCACGAATGAGATATGAACAATACATCGGCTTTTGAGAAGGCCATTTTTTCACTAAATGGGCATTTACAGAGTGCTGTTATGTGTAAGATTCTATGCTAGAGAGACAGAAGTGAATCATGTGCCATGCTTGTCTTCTGATAACCTCATAGTTGGATGGAAGGACTGTGCAATGACACAATAACAATATTGTCCAATGAGTACGTCTACATTGATAACATGTGCAGCACAAAGAAATGTGTAACGTGACATAGCTGTATATTTAGGGAAGCATAGAAGGTGAAGTTAGAGAGGCAGGCTGGGGTTATCTCCATGGATGACCTTGAACCAAAGGAGTTGCAACTTTACCCTGTGGACAGTAGGGAGTCATTGATGGTAATACATAGATGAATGATATATGATTTTATATGTCTTTTAATAATGCCATTTTGTGTGGGAGTTTCCTTAATTTGAGAGACATGTGAGAGGATGCAGGAGTCTCTTATGGTCAGTGATGGAGACTTATACTAAGAAAGGAACAAGAAAATATGGAAGAAGGAATGAATTTTTAAAATGTGGTTCAACAAATGTTAGAATGATGCCAAATTTCAGGCTTGCAAGTGAAAAGTATTGCCATTAATCCTGACCATGAATTCAAAAGTAAAACTGATTTAAATGAAGGAAGAAAAAATGTTTAGTGCCGGACAGTGAGGCATCTATAGAACATCTAGGTAGAGTTAGATGAAGCTAGCAAACACATTATGGTAAACCTCAGGAATGGACAAAAATGCTACAGGATTAGGTGTGGAATGAGAAAAGAGAAGGGTGGTATGGACTTTGGAGGAACTCAGTGTTTAAAGGGTAGGTCTACATATGTAGCCTTCTGCTGACTAAACTAAATTCAGTGACAGTGCCTGGAGAGGCCAGATAATTTGATGGCTGACATTAGATCATCTGTCATAAATGAGGCTTTGGTAAATGTTGAAAAGGTTTTTAAAATTTTAGATTCTGTTTGTTGTAAAGTGTTGATAGTGAGATCCATAACAAATGAATAAGAGGCAAGGGCATTCTGTGGTGCAGATTTTAATAGATCGACTTGTTAATCCTACACTACACTATCCAATGGCATATCTAAAGAATTGATAGACTTGGGGATGGCTTATGGAATTCCTAGAGTCAAAGGCAGAATTTTGCATCAAACAATACATCCAACTGTGCAGCTAGTATGTGGAATTAATTTCAGCTGGACAGATTATATTCAGCCATTTATAATTGACACCCATAGCCATAAAAGAGCCTCGGTACAATTCCTAGAAATTGACTGGCATCCCATTCTAGGCCTTTCTTAGAAGGTGGATACTAAATAAAACCCGGATTATATGTGAGGGAGATAACTTGTTAGGTGGGGTTATGTATCAGGAGTCTAATAAAGATTAAAAAAAACAAATGAGTACGCCTAATTAATTGATTTGAATTATTTTCTTAATGCCTGGCTTTTGAATGTCTGATCGTGCTCTCCATAGTCACAACTGCAACCTTATTTAAAATTCAGTGATAACAAGGATCATTGAAACATATATTAACAAAAAGAAGATAAATATTGTAGAAGATCATATTAATTGCAAGAACCTTGAGTAACTTAGAATGGAAGTTAGTTATTTTACTGTGGAGCCTCGTAATGTTATAAGCCACCAAACCACAAGCAGATTATCCTTGTAGAAATCCATAGACAGTGAAAAGATAGCTAAGATAATATCACTTTAGGCGCAAGCTTGCATTTATATCTGAACATGTAAAACAAACTGATGCCCATCAGTTGGGGCAGAAGTATTAGACATGCCTCCTTACCTGCTAATGCAAATAACTTTAGCTTTCTACAACAAAATTTTACATTGCCTTTGAGGAATGGAAGCAGATAAAACTAGAGAGATGTCAGTAATTATCCATACCTTCTATCCACAAAACAAATTGGAAAACTCTTGACATTTACTCAGATAAATGCCATCAGTCCAATTGGCGAAAGTATGATTTAGTCATCTATTGAAAACAGAGCCACTATTTTCAGAAGTTGCTCTGTTTATTGACATTTGCATAAAGCATCGTCTAGCACTGTTTCAGTGTCTGGCACTGTCAGAAGTGGCCACTGGTGTCATCATTATGGTGCACTTTTCTTAACCTTCGTGTGCTTTGTGCTACCTGTCTCTCCATTTCTTTCACCTCCCTTTGAATGTTTTTGAATTTGCAGCACTTTTATGTGATTATAACAGTGTTAAACAAAAGTTATAATTTATTGTCTAGGAATATTTTACATGTGATATTATTGATGCTTTTTAGGTATTTGCATTATTGCATAACAAGCTTTATCAAAATGAAAAATTAGATGACAATATTTTTTATTAAATTATAATGATTAATTTAACAACATTAAAGTCAGGATAAGATAGCTAAGCTAAGTGTTGCAATTTCAATTACAAAAATGCATGCTTATTCTTCATTTTGGAAGCCCGCCAACTAGAGAATACATTAGGCAGTGAATGAAACTAGACAAGTCATTCAATTCAGCAATTTCTAGCTGGTCAGATATATCTTCAGGCAAATTTAACCTTTATAAGACTTATTCTTGGTCTGTGCTTCACAGAGATTACACAATTGTTTATTTTAAATGAAAATTATAGTGAAAGGGATATAATCTAAAAGTCATTGAAATTTCCATGTCTATCAATTTTAGTTTACATGAGGCTAAGTGAGGGGAATTATAAGGGGTTAGAAATTCTTCATTCATTTTCAAATAAAACTGTTAGTGGAGAATTGCCTCACTTTACAAACCCAAATAGATTATGTTCTTTACTGGCAAATGTCCAATTCATTAATTTTTGTCATCATTCAATTAACTGCTTATTTTTTTGTGTCAAATAGAATTTAAAATGATGTTATAACTATTTTCTTACAATAGTAAACTGACCTGTTTTAAAACTGTTGGGAAAATAAAAAGCTATATTTTAATAGCTACATATAAGCAATAACTAGATACTGTATGAATGACCTCATGACCTCCTTGAATCAGGCTTGGATTTTGATTAGCATCGTTTTTAGGCTCTTGGGGACTATGGGAGTTACCAGGATGGCTTCCAGAGAAATACAAGGATAAGAACCCAGCTGTGTTTGAAAATGCAGAAATGAATACAAAATAAAATAAACAGCATAAAGACTTAGCTACTATTAATATTCTGATACACTTTCTTCTAGTCCCACTTTATATGTATTGATATATCATACGTACGCTCTCTAAATCACATGGAAACTTTTCTATGTTTATAAATATTCTTTGTGAATACAATTATTAATAACTACATAGTATCATATCACCTGGATGCATGACATTCTGTAGTTCATTTTTATTAGAAGTTAGGTGTTTTAATTGCTTCATTATAATAAATAATGGTTCATAGATACCTTCATATATTTATATAACCTAGCACATTGGTTTGAATATTTTCTTAGAATATATTTTTAGAAAGAGACTTACTGATAGAAGGAATTTGGTAATTTTTAAATTATGTTTGATATATATGGCTAAATTTGAAAGTTTATATCAATTTATATTACTACTTGCAGTATGTAAGAGTAACTGCACCAATGCACTAATCTTATTTAAAAAATATAGTTTACCAATTTGCAAATGAATAACACCTCATTTGTTATTTTAATTAGTATTTAATTTTTAGTGAGACTGATGTTTACTGATTACTTTTTGGGTAACTTGTGTATCCATAATTTCTGTACATTTTTCTTCAAAGGAGTTTAGTTTTTATGATTGATTTTAAAATCTCTTTATATGTAATTATATTACTTTTACACACCAACATTTTTCTTGCATTTTTTTCATTTATTTTAGAAGTTTAAAAAACTGCTTAATCAAATGTAACTGTCTTCTACTTCACAATTTTTTCCTTAATGTTATGCTTAGAAAGGGCTTCCACATTCCCAGATCATATAAATATTTACTTGTATGTCCTTTCTGTGGATTTTATGATTTCTTTTTTGTTTTTTTTAACATTGAAATCTAGTCCATCTGGAGTTAATTTGGGAGCAGGAGAAGATGCAGTGTTCTACATTTTCTTCTCAAATAGTTTAACTAGTTTTCACAACAACTTTTATTGCATAATTCGTATTGAGTCTTTTCTGGAGACTTAGTCATCAAAAATGTAGACTTATACTCAAAGGAAGCCAACAACAGGGGATCTCACCAGAGACAAAGACCTGAATTGAAAACTACTATACTCCTGGGTAGAAGGTCCTAATGCAGAACCTTATTGGCATAGTTAAGATAATGTTCTTAACGGTGTTCTTAATAGATTTAGTTGTGGTATTTTGAGGCCTATACACAGATTAGAAACAGCAGGAAATGGGGATTAAGAAAAGAACAGGAATTAGCATAATTATTATAGTTAGAAGACAGAAAAACTAAAAAGTAGACAAAGTTGTATTACTCAGTGGTAGTGTTTGTAATGATTACCATGTTATTAAAAAGAAAAGATGTTATGATCTTTACACTGTTCTAATTTGATATGGGTCAAAGTAAAGAAGGACTGAGTGATAGCTTTAACATACATTAAAACTATTTTGGTTGATATAGTCACATAGAGTAGAAACTTTAGGGGTGCCTGGGTGACTCAGTTGGTTAGGCATCTGTCTTCGGCTCAGGTTGCAATCCTGGGATTCTGGATCGAACCCTGCATCGGGCTCCCTGCTCAGCAAGTGCACCTACATCTCCCTCTCCCTCTGCCGCTCCCCCTGCTTGTGCTCTCTCTCTGTCAGATAAATTAAAAAAAAAAAAAAAGAATTATAAAAAAAAAGAAAAAGAAACTTTAAAGAATAATTAGAAACTTAGGATATTAGATAAAAACATGCTTAAGTACATGTGAAAACAGCATTTTGCAAGTATAATCCTTCTCCCCACAGTCTAAGGCCGCAATAATACAAATATAAAGGTCAAGAAATTGAACAAATCCCTGAGTAAGGAAGGTTTTCCCTGACTCACTTCCATTTTCATACTTAGACTGTGAATGTCAATTACCTCAATGAAGTCTTGCTGATAATGTCAGCTGTCAGTCATTACTAGTTGGTAATGTGTGAAGTTTGTCAGCAGGCATGGAGTACTTGAGTGATAAATGAAATAATGAGGGTACAGAAACCTGAACAAAACTTTTCCATTTCTGGTAAATGCCTCTCCACATGGGGATTTAAAACAAGAAGAGAAAAAAAATACAGTAAAATCTGTTTTAATGTGGTGTTTATTCACTGCAGAGTCTATCTTAAAATATTCATCTTTTACCTTTAAATTTTTAAAAAAATTAATGTAAATGGCTGATGAGTAATCATAATCATTTCCCAACTGTATTTGTCAATGTAAACAGCATTAGCTACTGCAAGAGATAAGATGCAAATCCAAAGCCCTTTCATAACAAAGGTTCATTCTTAACTTGTGGATGGTGTGACTCTGTGGCTTTCCTCCATTCAGTGATGCAGGGATGTGGGCAGCCATCCGTCATCTACACCATCTGTCATCTACATGGCTCTCCAAAGTCATTGTGGCAGGAGGAGAAAAATGGTCAACTACGTCAGGATGTTTAAAGGCTAGGACTGGAAGTGGCTTACATCATTTCTGCTCATATCCTGTTTCAAAACCCAATCACTTTAACTTAATTTAATTGCAAGGGAAGCAGGGAAATGCAGAAGAGCTTTCAATAGTCTCTGCTACACCTATCAAAATTGGTTTATTTAGTCATTTGAATCTAGGTTTTTAACTGTGTCATATCCAGGTAAGTGATTGTTTGAAAATTCTTGGTACAGGGACACTTGGGTGGTTCAATCAGTTGAGCATCAGGCTCTTGATTTCAGTTAAAGTTATGATCTCAGGGTCTTGGGCTCAAGCCCCCTGCTTGGGCTGCTCCCTCAGTGGAGAGTCTGCATGTCCTTCTCCTTCCTCTTCTGCTGCTCCTCTTTCTCTGTCTCTCTCAAATAAATAAATAAAATCTTTTTTAAAAAAGGAAAATACTAAGTACAAATTAAAGAATGTTTCATACGTGTAGGACTAGTTTCCTTATATACATTATTTTATTTGAAAATTTCAGAAAAAAAATACATGCTTATGGTAAAATATTCAAACAGTAAAGAAAGACATAATATTAAAAATAAATGGTTCTCTTCCCTTTGTTCTGATCTCCATTTACATCATCCATTGGTGACCACTGTTAGGTTTCTCTCTCTCTAAAAATGTTTTATACATATATTAGTGCTTACCTATGTAGATCTTTTTTATAAAAAGGGGATGATTTTATTTATATGCTATTGTGTACATTTCTTTTTAAGTTAATAATCTGTCAAAGAGCTAATTCTCTATAAATACATATAAATTTAGAGTGATAGTCAAAATATTTAACAACCATTATAACATGGGCACTGATCAATCAGAATGGATGCTGGATGTAGAAAGGTCCTGGAGGCTCAGGTGTGCTAGCAATTACTTTAATTAGGGCATGATGGTGAAAAAGTTGGGGCAAGGGTTATTACCCAAAGAAGAGGCTAGGGCTGGTGGAAGGAGAGAAGCATGGAGGACATGCTCAGGGTTTCAGTTGTTTCCAAGTGGTATGAATATCTTTCAGTATTTTAATTATCAGCAAGGCCATACTGGTGCACTAGGGTTATATCAGTCCATGGAACATCTATATTAAATAATATCCTGCTTTATATCTCCGAATAAAGTATATTTTTATTTCTTTAGACTTAATACTTTTCTTATTACTGTTCTATTAGGTATTTTATACCTTGTTGCTAGATTTAATGGGATATTTTTCTAGTGTATCTTCTGTTCATTCATTCATTGCATATATGAAGTTTACTAAATTTTATAATTTGTACAACTTTTGTAGTAATATGGCCTCATTACAGTTCCTTTTCCCTTTTGGCTTCATACACATTATCTATCTACCTACCTATCTTTATCTATCACCATCATCTATCAGTACAATGACAGTATCTGCAATTAATGAAATTAATTGCATATCTACTTCATTCCAATAGATTTATTGCTTAATTTTTCACTTTAGGATCTTCTACATATTTCTACTCTAGCTTTTCTCAATAATGCAGTTTTTCATTTATGTTGTTCCTTCGCGAGACTGTGAGTCCTTCAATGGAAGGACTGGAAGTGGCTTACATCATTTCTGCTCAGTCCTTCAATGGAAGGAGTGTATTCCACTTGTGTTTTTGGTCTGGTAACTAACATACCAGCTACAGATACAGAATAAACATTCAAATGTTGAGTCAGTAATCTTGAACTTCAGGTTCAAAATTGGTCTGGGTGTTAGATCAATGGTAAGCAAAGAACAAGATAGAGAAGCAGACATGAGTTGAATGGCATAGATACAGAGCCTGGAAGATGCCTGGGTACCTAAGATACTCCTGTGGAAGGAGGCCAAGTAGATAGTTTGGCTTTCTAATCAGGATAGATTCAGGCGATGCCTAACTGATACATCACTGAAATAGCAAGAGATTACCCATCAGGTTTTTCATCCTTTGAATATAAGCAGGGAGACAATATTTGATTCCTACTGGCTGGCCAGTGAAGCAAGAGTGCCTTTTATTATTGATCCTGGGACAAACAGAGATAATCAACAGTTAACTAGATATGGGACTGGGATTCTGACAGGTGGGATCATACTAAAATCTGCCTTAATATCCCAGGAGAATATTAAACCTGAAATTTGAGTTGGATAAAATATTTTATAATGAATAGAATATAATTCATAATGAATTTATTAACTGGTTGAAATTAACATATACCACCAATTGAAGCAATAATAAAAATATCCACAGAAATAGCTAATGATTATTAAGGATTTATTAGATGCCAAGCATGTGATTATCACCTTATAGAGATTATCTCACTTTATCCCCACAGCAGCCTATTAATCAGGTGTGATTTTTGGTTGTATTTTACAGATGGGAAAATGCATCCTAAAAAGTTCATTAACTAGCTTGACTAAATTCACATACTAGTACGTGGCAGATCTCAGTCCTTAGGGAAAGCCAGGATAATTCAGTCCTGACTTTTTTTTTTTAAGATTTTATTTATTTATTTGACTGAGAGAGATAACCAGCGAGAGAGGGAACACAGCAGGGGAGTGGGAGAGGAAGAAGCAGGCTCCCAGTGGAGCATGGAGCCCGATGTGGGGCTCGATCCCAGGACCCTGGGATCACGCCCTGAGCTGAAGGCCGATGCTTAATGACTGAGCCAACCAGGTGCCCCTCAGTCCTGACTTTTATTTCACATGCAGAACTTTTAAAATAAATACCAACGTCAGAGCCTTACCCTGGGAAATTATTACTTAATTGGGCTGGGTTGGGATCCAGTAATATTGGTACTTTTAAAGAAGCTGCCTGATGATTTCAACTGGTAGGCAGAGTAAAGAACCACTGACCTATCAAAGCATATTATTGAGAGCTTAGTTTTGCCCTCCAGTTGTACCTTGTCAATACAGAGAAATGATAATGGTATGTAGCTTGAAAGAATAGTTTTAAAATTTATTTTACTCCCTCGATTGCCTATGCACAGTCCTTATTTATGTATGCTGCATTTGCCTCACTGATCCTGCCTGCCCATTTATTTGCTTTTGTTTCCTGGAACATTTCAGTATACATGCTCGGCAATGGAAGGGGTCTTACATTTTGCCTCTGCAAGTGCATTTATGTTTAGATGGGATTTCTGTTTTTAGGCCTTTGCTGCTCTTATAAATCTTCCTTTAAATAGTTGTTCAGTTATTATTATATTTTCCTATATTCTTCTCAGCTACACCAAAGAGGCTGTAGCTGATTTGGTTTTATTAAGCTTGGTTGATTAGATTTTATTAAATGTCTCATTGTTTTAGTTTTATATGATGATTGGTTTAATAGTGCTTGTAAAAATTGCTGTGGAAAATAAGTTTATGGTTCTAGATTTTTCCCTGTAGTCAAAAAATTATATAAGACTGGATTCTGATTCACCTTGCTACATTTTCTGGCATAATAGTTTACCCTCTTTCCGTTTCCAACCCAAGCAACGTTATTAAAATGAATTAGCACAATGATAGTAAAATGGACAAAAGGCTTAAACATATGGTTCAGAAAAGATGAAGTAAAAAAAGAAAAAAGAAACACAAAAATTAAACCTAATCAATTAATTTAAGAAATGTCAGTATTATACCATTTTTATATGAATTAGCAACAATTTTCCCTAAGACATTTTACCCTATAGATATAATATAATTTATATGTTTATCATTTTTATTGTCTATGGTGTCCTCATGCTAGAATGCAATCTCCATAAGGAAGGGAATTTTGTCTATTTTGTTCAAAAACATAAGAGCTAAAACCAGTGCCTGTCATGATATAGACCCTCAATGATAAGTATTAGTCAAAGAAATAGTTTACTGAATGTATTATTTTATTTTAGTTATTTTTTTTGTTTCAAGTTTTTATTTAAATTCTAGTTAGTTAACATATAGTATAATATGAGTTTCAGGAGTAGGATTTAGTGATTCATCACTTAAATACAACACCCAGTGCTCATCATCACAAGTGCCCTCCTTAATACCCATCACCCATTTAACCCATTCCTGAATGTATTATTTTAGATGTAAGTGTGTATATGTATGTGTGTATAGCATTAACAAAGTTGTGGTGAATTGCACACAGTATTATATGACAGGCAGTATACAAATTCATATAACATTTCCAAAGAGCAATCTATGAAGAATAATCATGCTTTTTTGTTAAGTATTTTATTCAAATTATTTATTTACACTTTTAGAATTGTGCTTTAAGGATTTAGTCAGTGAAGTGCAGATTTATAGACAGAAAAGTCTGTTCATAGCATGATAATCATAAGGAAAACAAAAATAACTTAATATTAAATAAAATATGGCATTTATTCTTTCAAAATAGACTAAATAGAGTGAAAATGTAGTGGTAAAATGTTAAATGAAAAATGGAGGGTGGATACTTGAATATGGTCTCAATTTTATAAAAATGAAGGGACATACTATTACATCAAAGTGCTAAGTAATTATATCTGTGTGGTGAAAATAAGATTTCTTTTAATTTTTTTCTTTGTGGTATATGGAATGCATGATATTTCTATATGAATATGTATTACTTTGTTAATCAGAAAAATACTTCATTCATAAAAATTGGTTTTATCATTTTCCAACTCTAATATAACTTCCATAAGGGCAAGACTTTTTATCTGCTTTGTTCATTGGTGGATTCCCCATGCCTAGAATAATGTTTGGGGTAAAGTAGCACTTATAAATATTTTTTGAATAAATGAATGAGTATATTCAATAAATGAATGAGGGAGTACCTCCCTCTTTAAAGGCAGTTTTAAAGCATTAATTATAAGTGGATCGATTACTTCCTTCTTTTGTAGAGTTGAGCACTTCATCCATCAATTATTAAGTGTTAATTAAGTTCCTGTTTATAGCATATTTTCCTTCTCCTGCTACTTTCTCATGGACTAAGAATGCTCTTTGATCTCCAGTTACAATTGCTTGGCAGGTGTAGATTCTCCTGTATGTCAGATTTAAAATAATTGTGACAGAAATATTTTACCTTTAGTAATGCCTTTAAATTAGCCTTGTGTCTTCAGGTTTAAGAAGAAAACCATAATTAATCCAATAACTTATGTTATTATTCTGTTTCCCAATGAAACAGAATTTTGGCTCACCATTTATAGAGGACAAAAGGAGTATAAGAATAATCACAGATTTTGCTGACATTCCTGTTGGGTATAGAAACTTATTGAAAACGGACAATTGACCAATATTATAAGACAACACTATATTGTACTTCCTTGTAATTTAATAGGGGATGTTTTAAAATAATTTTTCCATGTAGTATGCAGTTTAGACTTATGCAAATAGATATGTGCCTTATTTAACATTTTATCTTTTTGGCATGCTTTCTCAAAACTAAAATAGGAAATGAAAGACTTAAGGTAACTCCTGAGGGAATATAATAGTAATGTTTATGTTTTAATTTAATATTAAATAAGTTGGTATCAATGTGTACAGCAATATGGCTATTTTACACATAGCTCTTGCTTTTACTTTTTCTTCTAGGATTCAGAATTTCCCACAAATATGCAACGAAATCCAAACCTGTATTTATGTAAAGAAAATATTGGTCCAGCAAAATTTGACTACAAGCTGAATAACATTTTTAGACTTCATGAACTTCCAGTGAGCTGGTAGGATTCTTGATATGTTTTATTAATGCCTTTGAGATTTTATTGTCATGTCTAAATTGTGTTGCACTTACAGCCATTCATGGTTGAGGTGGTTTGCTCTTAGCCTATTTCTAAATTGCTACTCCTAACAGCAAAAGAATCTGCTTATAGCTGCTGCAAGAATCTTAAAACTAATTGGTTTAGGCACTTGGTGGCAGTACAGACTAAGTGCACTATTGTGCATATTTATTGTAGAGGTTGTAGTTTAGACTTAAAATAAAGCACAGATCGTTTCTAGAGAGGTTTGTAGGATTTCTTTTAAAGATGGGATTTCAGCAACTATGCATTTCATTTGCTTACTTTACTTAAAATTTTACCAATGTATATTTTTTCATTAACAAATCATTTATTTTGTTTGTTTTGAGAACTATAGTTTCATGAACCATAATCACATCAGTTTAAAGACAAAACCTATTACTTGATATTTATTAAAATGCATTATTTTATAAATCTGCATATTTGTATTCATAGGAAACTTATTTTAAGTCTTATAAACTTTTACTAGTATTCAGTTTTCAAGAAAAATATTAATATAGACAGTCTGTATGTGTATATATATGTACACATATATGTGTATATATGTGTATATATATATGTTCTGTGGTATAGTAAAATTTTAGTATGTAGCTTTTATATATGATCATGGATATATCATTTTGGTAAGTTTAGGTAAGTAATATTATTTTCTTACATTTTTTCATATATTCCCAAGTTTATGTCATCGATCTTCAAGAAATTTTAGAGTTGTAAATAATATGTGGCAAACAGTGCAGTTGCTCCTATTGTATTTAACGAGGACAAATGTCTCAGAACAAAATGTTAACCAACTCTAATAATTTACATACATTAACCCGTGGTATTTTTTTTTCTTTTGCAAAGCTTTCTCTGCTCCCAATGACTGGGTGTGTTATTTATTTTCTAAATCCTATGTGTTTGATTATTTCCATGTAGCAATAATATTTATTGTCTATGGAGTGTTCCTTAAGAGTACAGCAGATATGATCTTATCTGCCCGGATCAAAACCAGTAAGTTAACGAATTGAAAGGGTCTGTTAGTAAAGGAAACCATAAAAATGACGCATTCATACCTTAAGTATTCTACTTTGACTTAAAACTGTGCATTTGCCTTCCCATGCCAGTCTTTTGATGTAAGGCCATGGCTTTTTCTTTGATTAAGTGACTGTTGATTGGAATTCTACACCATATTTCTTGCATAAGCTATACCACTAATGTATCATTTACAGTTTCAATTTTGTGATTTCCTTAATCTGGAACAAGAATTTAAGACACTGCGAAGATGATCCTCTCACCTTTCCGTAGCATTAATTTAATTTTCATTGACAGCAGTTCTCCTTATCACACTCCTATTTCACTGCACTGATGGATCTTTAATTATATTACAATAGCAAACACAACTGGCTTATAAGGAGGGTTAGTAACAAACTCCTTGGAACTCTCTGTAATCATGGAGCTTAGCTGGTAGGAGTAGCCTGTGCTGGTCTACCTGGGCATGGTCTGAGAGCTCTAAGCAGTCAAGGTGAAATGAGCACAACTAGTGTGTTTTACTGAGAAAATAAGAAATGCTGGTCAATCCAAAAATCAAGTGGAGGTTAAGGGAAAAATTTCTATTCGATGAAAATGAAGAGAAGATAAGGAGGGAAATATTTAACTTTTAGTAAAAGACAAAAATCTAGATTTCAGCTTTATTTCCAGCCTTTGGAAAGACAGCTGCCCTGGTAACTACTACTGCAACCTAGGGAATAATTTCTGTCACAATCTTCACTAGTTAGCCCATTAAGTGAGAAGACGAACATAATAAGTTAGGCTGTAAAAAACAACAACAACAACAACAACAAAACAATCAGTAGTAGAAAGAATAATCACTAATCTTCTAGAGTAACATACCTCAAAGGAAGATTAAGCTGTGACTTTGGGACAACTCATTTAATGAGCCTTTTCTTGCCTGTCTTCATTTCCAGTTTGTCTCAGTTGCTACTTCCTTATAACACCGTTTCTTTATTGTCACATGCTTGCTTCTCTCCCCACTATTTTTTTCTATTTCTTTCTCTATACTCTCATTTTATGCTACTAACCATTAACTAGCCATAATATAATATTCAGTTATAAATTTTTGGTGTTGCGCAAATAATTTCGTGTTCTCTATTAATTTTAAAACCAAATCACTCACTCCCTGACCCCACATACACACATACAAAGGTATGGTACTTTATGGTTCGGTAATAAAATGTTTATTGACCCCTTGATATGTTTCTTTAAGGAATAAAGAAAAGCTTTTGTTTTAAGTAACTATTTATTTGTTTTTGTTTGTCAGTTACCATCAACAAAAATTAAGTTCTTCCTCTGTGGTGTATAGATTTCTTAATCAAAATAACAACAATAATAATGATAATAAAAGAGTATCAGTAATAACAATAACTATCTATAAATGCTAGTATTCAGCTGGTTTATACATGCTTTCTTTAAC
The DNA here is from genome assembly GCF_017311325.1 of Ursus maritimus. Lineage (NCBI taxonomy): Eukaryota > Metazoa > Chordata > Mammalia > Carnivora > Ursidae > Ursus > Ursus maritimus. The sequence goes on along the minus strand of NW_024423343.1, from coordinate 23,064,922 downwards.
CGTTGTATTTCTATAGGGCATTTATTATTTTCACACCTCTCTCTCTTTCTCTCTCTCTCTCTCACACACACACACACACACACACACACAAATGAGGCTCAGAGATTTTGAGAGTCATGGAGAAAGAATTTGTATCAGGTCTGGTTAATTCAAAAGCAAACCCCTAAACAGTGAATAAGCCATGCAATTATTTTAAAGAAAAATACTGAGGAAATAGTGTCTATTTTTACAGTCAGGCATACAAGTTTCCCAGTAACATACAACTATATAACATATGAGTTTGGCCAATATCCTTTTCCCCCCTGATAATTGCTTTAAACTTAAATATTAAAATTAATTAGATTGTGTTTATATGCAGAATTTGCTAATTATATGTTCTTTCCTTGGAAAAACCGATTTATTAAAATGTATTTTTACTGTTTTTCTAACAAGGTCAAAATAAAATAAATGCATATTAAATTTCAGATAATTTAAAAATTCTTAATGTCTTACTAGTTTGCATTTTTATAGAGTGCAATTTCATAGGTTGAAGAACCAGAAGGATTTAAATCAGATTAGTTAAGAGAGTTTTTAAGTTCTAATTTAGGTAGATGTCTTTTTCCTACTTTCACAGGATGGTTCCTTTCAGCATAGAAAATGTCCTTCAGTAACGCCTATTAGTTAAGAACACATTTTTTTTCTTGACCAGACACCCCCCCACCACACCTATGCTGTTTCCTCTGAAGCTGCTCTGCTCATTTTCACCAAAAGGGTTGGCAGCAGTGCTGATGGAACTAACAACCTCTACTTGTTCTTTCTGTTCTCCCCTCCAGTGGAGTTTCTTTTCTTCCCTCTGCCCTGAAACTACTTTGTCAGTGGGCTCTTTCAGTACCCACCACCAGTGCCACTTAACTGTTCTTGTTTTCTTTACCTCTAAGGTTCAGTCAGTACAACCTACCACGCCTGCTTTTCCACTCCTGACTCCCATTATTTGTATGGTCCTAGTTTT